>NC_087217.1:7020613-7051534 GCF_015104395.2 Macrobrachium nipponense
CAGCAGCCTAGGAAGCGCCCAAGGGCTGAGTGAATGCTATATTGACATCAACCTGAGTGACCCGGAGAATATTTCTTTCCTCCATGACCTTCCCCAAACCCCTATCCCTTGTTTGTTAGTCTTAAGTGCCGCTCCAGAGTCAATTTTTACAAGTCCACCCTCTCCAAGAGTCACTTTTGTTGAGTCAAAAATTAACCATTCTTGCCCAGCCCTAATGATAAGCATAGTCAGTAATTGTACTGCTAGCCTAAGCAAGAATTCTGAGTCAAGAGTTTGTGAATAAATTAGTGGAATTATTTTACTTCAGACAAATCATTATTATATTTAGGACTTGGAAATGTTATTGTTATAATACAATTAAGTTTGTTCATACTTACCTGGCAGATATATATATAGCTGTATTTTCTGAAGTCCGACAGAATTTAAAAATTCGCGGCACACGCAGTGGGCGGCCAGGTGGTAGTACCCATTCCCGCCGCTGGGAGGCGGATATCAGGAACTATTCCCATTTTCTATTCATATTTTATCAGTGCCACTGTCTCCTGAGGGGAGGTGGGTGGGCACTTTAATTATATATATCTGCCAGGTAAGTATGAACAAACTTAATTGTATTATAACAATAACATTTGTTCATGAAACTTACCTGACAGATATATATATAGCTGAATCCCACCTTCGGATGGTGGGAAGAGACAGAATAGGATTTTAGGGAAACTAAATTAAGTAGATGATATACATCTTGGTTCCTGACCTGTTAGCATAGCCGACTTCGTGATTACTGTCACCAAAGTCTGCTTCTGCGTTACTAGAGTTGCCAGCGAGGTAGAGACCTGTAATGCTGGTGCGCTCTAGATGATCTGTCAACGGGGGCGTGACCACAATGTGACTAGACCATATGACCATACTTCTGAGGGCACCGAAGCTAAAACCACCACCTGACCTAACCTATCAAAGTTAGTTCCATAACTTCTAGGCTAAAGAAAAGGAACGCGCCTCAAGCGACCAACCCTTCAAAGTTAAAAGCACACCTATCCCTTTTCTATAGGATAGGATTCGTGTTGCTTCCTGCACCCAATAATATATCTACGGATATGTATGGTCCTAGCGACTTACGGATCTGAAATGTCGTCTTCACATCCCGTCGGGAGTGTGAAGCGAACACAGAGTTGCTTCGCTAAAGCGTGGCACTCAGGATGTTACCGAGTGTCATGCTCTGTTGAAATGCTTCCGAGGCCGCGCCCTCACCTCTTGAGCATTGATATTAAGAAAAAATCTCAAATCTTTATGCAAACATAATGAATGAGACCTCTTAAAAGAACTCCTTGGCTATAATGCCAGGGTGTTCTTGGACATGAACCAGTTTGGTCTTTTTACGGAACACCGCAGATTGTCCGTTGACCTTGACTTTCTATAGTTTTATCAAGATAAAACTTGAGAGACCCTACAGGGCACAGGACTCTCTAATGCCCTTGCCCAATAATTTGTGCCATACCCTTGGTCTCCAAGCCTTCGGGTCAAGGGTTATACAGGTTTTCGTTCTTATCAAGAACGGAAGGCTTAGAGGACAGACCGCATTATGTCCTTTAAAGCCAAAACCTCTGATGATGGCTAAAACCTCACTAACCCTCCTTGCCGTTGGCTAGAGCGGTTAGAATATTAGCCTTTCTGGTCACGTGTATTAAGTTCGCAGAAAGGATAGGTTCGAAATGCTTTTGGCATCAGAAACTCAGACTACGTCTAAGTTCCATGCGGGGAACCTTTGATCCAGAGAATTTCAAGATCTCCACAGACCTTCAAGATCGTGAAACGCTTTTTGTTGTTTGTTTGACAGAACCGGATCTCTGAGCCTAGAGGCCGTCAACAACATATTTGCATATTCTACAATAGTTAGGACTTCTATCTTATCTCATACTTCATACGGAAAGATAGAACAACCACTAACGAAATTCACAGAGGTCGAGGTGGAGGAACGTCATTTCCCTTCACTATCTCCAGAAACGGCCCCCTCCGATTGAAAACTGAAAATAGGCAGCACTGCTTTGTCTTGGCCAAGAGACTGCTAATAATCTTGAAGATCTTATCGCTTCTCGATAGTCTGAACGCCTTCAGACTCAGAGGAGAGATATTAGATACTTCACTAAGTGACGATGTTAGATTACACCGATTCTCTCGGGAAGGGTCTTTGGACAATTCTCTGAATTACCTGACCTCTGTGAATCCAACTCTTAGAGGCCAACATGTGGCGACTAAAGCTAATACTCTAGGATCATGAATAAGGGAACAACTTAAGAGGAAGCTCCTTCGTCTTCAATATTACGAAAAACTTAACGAAAGGACGCCCTCAGTCTCTCCTCACTTTTGACATACTTCTAAGTGAGGATTACTCAGACGTCAGTAGTTGTTGCCTTCGATCGAGAAGACCCCCACGGACGTGCACTAGTTTAACGAACCTCTTGAGGATCGTTACGTTCCGTGCCCAACCTGAAGCCCATAACCAATTCTCTCTTCTCGAGCTATGAGAGAGCTGAGAAATTATCGAGATGATTTGGGCCACTCGATCCAACCTCCACCCTTCGAGGAACTGGAGAGCCGACCAATTTGGCTTCCAATTCTTTCAGACAATGTGCCAGAACATCTGTTCTCTGTTCGGATGTCTGGCACCCTCTCGCTATCACCTGAGGTGATCTCAAGCCGTTGAGAGAAAATTAGAATTACAAGATCTTTGATGTTATTCCAATTTCTTCGTGAGGAAAATTTGTAGAGGTCTGAATTGCTGTTTATTCAGGGAAAACAAGCTTCTCCAGCGAGGAAATGGTCCCCAGCAAACTCATCCATTCCCTCAGTCAGCCTGCTTCCTTCCCTAAATAAGGCTGCGCTTTGCATAAGCAGGAGAGCATTATGATAGTGCTATGCCGCGGTAGATTCGTACAGAATGTTACCGTGCGGTAAACCCGCACCTAACAAGTATAAGAGATATCTTGTTGAAATTTTCTAAGTAAACGGCAGGTATGATCATTCAAGATTACTAGAAATTTCCTCAACCCGAGGCTAAAATCCATGATTGTAGGGCAGAGAGACGGTTTATTAAGCCATTCCCGCAAGGGAGAGAGACGTAACCAACCGCGCATGACACCGAGCTAGCCGGTACTGCGTAGATACACCTCACAGTAACAGCAGCCTTGATCATCGTCTTGCACTATGTGCCTGAGTTGCCAGCTACTCCTTTTACGAAGGGATAGGTATGAAATTATCGAGCAAAAGGGAACTCTCAAGCAGGCATATTTAAACGAAACAAAATTCGCTAAATACAGAAGCTTGAGTTGGTGTTGCAGTTCAATTAGAATACTTCTCGTCTAAGTCGCAATCCGTAGAATAACTAGGATATGCGCCTACCCCTCGGACAATTCAACTGTTTAGTAGAATCATGTCGCGAGGTTAATATACGTAGTATATTTATAGTATTCTGAACAACGATCTCCATCCTAAATTCTTTCCTTCAAGAAAACAAAAAAAAGGATTGGAGATCGACCACCTCGATCTCTATCAAAAAGAGTGAAGGAGAAGTCGTCTCGAAGAAAAGCTTCAATGGTGTGAATCAGAATAACCTATCTGCATGAGTTGCCAGCTACTAACCCTTTACGAATGAATAGGTATGATATTATAGATTTGTGAAGGAGAAGTCTTCCTCGAAGAAAAGCTTCAATGGTGAACAGAATACTATCTGCCTGAGTTGCCAGCTACTCCCTTTAC
Source organism: Macrobrachium nipponense (assembly GCF_015104395.2). NCBI lineage: Eukaryota > Metazoa > Arthropoda > Malacostraca > Decapoda > Palaemonidae > Macrobrachium > Macrobrachium nipponense. The sequence continues at coordinate 7,024,364 of NC_087217.1, forward strand.
GAAGGAATAGGTTATATATTATCGAGCAAAAGGAAACTCTCAAGCAGGCCTATTTAAACGAAACAGAATTCGCTAAATACAGAAGCTGAGTTGGTGTTGTCATAACAATACCTGAAGAGTTGTTCTTACTCCGAAAACTCTTGGAAGGTTGAAGGGAGTGTCAAATAAATACATTAGAACAACAGTTCTTTCGGCTTCTATCCGCAGAGGTAAATACGATATGCGTATATGACTTGACCCATGCGTTAGCAAAATGACGCAAAGTTTGAACATCGAATTCTCTACTACATCTTTCCTTTCCCGACGAGGAAGAGAGAAAAGAAAGGAAAACTGTCCACACGTTCTAATGAACGAGACTTTTAAAAGAACTCCTTGACTCTTTGCCAAGACTCTTTTCCAAGAAAAGGGAGTAATATTCGAATAGAGATCATCAAGAGAACCGAGGATCGAAAAAAGACCGTTCAATGTTCTTATGATATTGGACAAAAGACTTCCTGGATAGTCTACAAGTCTTTCTCTTAACCCCGGATGAGCCTCTGAAAATTAATGATGAGCCTCTGAAAATTAATGAGAGCTCTTCCGAAATTTGTTAATGAGTTTATCCGCTTAAACGATAAAAACGTTTAAAAAAACTATGTCATGAGACTACCCCATTTATGAGGGGTCCCCCACTTAAATGACAATGGGGCGGGAAAACGTTCCTGTAATACTTGTACAAAACTTTATTAGCACTTTGCTAATAGGGGAAAACCCTTTAACATGACCGAAAGTCACCCAGGAATCCAAGTATATAATCTTCCCGATTCTCAAAGAAATCGATGAAGAGGAAAGAGAGATCGAAGAAAAAATTCGGGTATGTCTCTCCGCTAACTCCGAATCCCTTTTAAAAATTTCTGTAAAGAAATGTCCTCAACAGCAAATAAGACGCCTTCAACAAGTCTTTTCTCTCGCAAAGCGTCCTGCCGAGCTTCTACCGAAGCGTCCTGGCGAATGTCCACAAAAGCGTCCTGCTGAGCGTCCTCAAAAGCGTGCTGGAAAGCGTCCTGCCGAGCGTCTCAAAAGCGTCCTGCTTAGCGTCTGGAAAGCGTCCTCAAAAAACGCCCTGCTTAGCTACGAGCGTGTCTGAGCAGAGAACACCAAGTCTTCTTGAACGACGTTTCAGAGAGGAACTCGTTGAGCGCCTTGATGCATGCAAGGCCCGCCAAGAGGCGTCCTGGCGAGCGACCTTGCCAACATCTCAATGTTATGACGAACCGCGTTTTGCGTATGACATTGAATATTTTTAAGGGACGTCCTGCATGCGAGTCTATATGGAGAGGCCGCACGATGTCCTGAAGAGTGTGAACACTAAAGGAAGACGTATGGCTTTCGTCTTCCGCAAGGTGCTTGCCGAGCGTCCTGGAGAATGTCTCTACTTATAGGACGTCGAGCACCTCCAAACGCTTCCTCACGTCTAAATTGCCCTTCTTATGCCGACCAGAGACATAAGTTGTTTGACTGTGCAAAAGCAGCTTGCCGGCCGTCAAACTTATCAGCTTGCTTTTTCGAAGTAAAGCGAACGTTACATAACGTATACGGAGCGCCATGAGGAGAGGAGACGAAAATGTCCTTGAATTACCCTAAGTTCTTTTGGAACTGTCATTTAGCGAGGTTGAAACAGCTCTAACTTCATGAGCGTTCACTCGCAGGAGGCTCAAATCACTCTTCTGGCAAGATGAATGAACCTCCTTAATAATGTATAAGAGATATATACATGAGCGTTCATATACATGAGCGTTCACTCGCAGGAGGCTCAAATCACTCTTCTGACAAGATGAATGAGCCTCTTTAATAATGTATAAATGATGTATACATGAGCGTTCACTCGCAGGAGGCTCAAATCACTCTTCTGGCAAGATGATGAGCCTCCTTAATAATGTATAAAGATGTATACATGAGCGGTCACTCGCAGGAGGCTCAATCACTCTTCTGGCAAGATGAATGAGCCTCCTTAATAATGTATAAATGATATATACATGAGCGTTCACCCGCAGGAGGCTCAAATCACTCTTCTGGCAAGATGAATGAGCCTCCTTAAATGTCCCTTAGAAAAAGAGCCAGTGCATTCTTCTAAAAGGGAAAATGTGGTCTCTTTACTTTTTCATCCTCTCGTGACGAGAGAGAGGACGTGAAGCGTCCTCTTCTCTCAAGCTTCTTTAGGGGGCGCGAGTCCTTCCGAGAACTCCAACCCCTGTGTGGGGAGGACGCCTCGGAGGACGAGAAGCAATCCTTCAAGATTCGTGCACGTGCACGATCTTTTAGCAGCCTGGGAAGCGTCAACAGGTTCTGCCGAAGGGACGCCAGATCGGTGGGGAGCACCCCTAACCCTCTTGCGGCTTTCGACATGCCCTCTCCCTGAGTCCTGGGAGTCCGACAGAGGTCCAGGCCTAGAGGCATTATGGGGCCGATCTGACGCCCCCTCCACAACACAAGGGGCACTACACTTCACAACACTGATTGGAGAGCGAGCACTTTAGTCTAAGATTACTTGATGTAATCCTCTAGCAGGACACTTCTCTAGGCCCGTAAGCCATACCACAGGGTTAGGCAAAATAAAATCTACAGGAGGTTAGAAGGTTCATTATTTCTAACTTCTGTTTACTATGGAGGAAAACTCCTGATTCTAACACGCTCTAAAAAGCGTAAATGAATCCTCCTTCTTCCGTAATCAGTCACACATTACACTAAGTTACCATTTATGCAAGAAACATGTAAACGTCAATTTTTAATGTTACTAAGCGAGTGTCTACCGAAAGTTCCGGTAGCCTCACCTTACCGTGGCAGACAACAAAGTCTGAAACTAGGCTAACTAGCTTCAGACATCAAATGCAATGAAAAAATTTACGATAGCGTATGCCTAGCCACAAATCCAAGTTAATAATCGAAAGAATAATTAGGATACTTAAGTGGCTAATGAAGTTTTTCAAAATCCTAGGCGGAGGTCTGTAAACAGTTGTTTACCGACCGGCGACAGAAAAAAATATGAATAGAAAAATGGGAATAGTCCTGATATTCGCCTTCCAGCGGCGGGAATGGGTACTACCACCTGGCCGCCCACTGCGTGTGCCGCGAATTTTTAAATTCTGTCGGACTTCAGAAAATACAGCTATATATATATCTGTCAGGTAAGTTTCATGAACAAAATATAATTTTCTGGGGAGTGTACAACGCCAGGAACAGTTTACACAGATGAAAACAAACCTAACCTTTCCTAGAATGCCATGTCCTGACTTAACCAGACCGTACCTTCCTGCCCTCATTTAGGGCAACATTCCCAAACTTGGCCAGGAGGCTTTCGACTCCCTCCAAAGCCAAGGGACACTAAATATCAGAAAAATGGACTAAGCTTCTACTCAGACATAGGGTCAAGAGCCTGATCCTGCCATTCTGCAATCTTTGTTGTGATGTAAGTTTTGAACATATCTGATATTTGTCTAATAATTATAAAACGAGTAATTTTAGAGATAGTGGATCCAACCCTTAGGCCTTGTGTCCTACAATTTGGGGACCACACTAGGAAAATGACAATTTGTCGAAGATTGCATTTTTCCTAACTATACAAACCTGAGGTCCTTTAACAATAGGAAGTAGCTAGCGGCAGCTGGAACGGTCGTAAGCTTCGAACAAGGGGAGAACGGTAGTTAATTGCTTGTCCGACAGTCGCGCTGGGAGGTAAACAAACAACTTTTGCTTTTGGCCCATGCAAAATACGCAGAGTGAGGGGTGGCATGAGGAGGGACTATATGTAAAGGACCTCAGGTTTGTATAGTTAGGAAAAATGCAATTTTCGACAAATTGTCATTTGTTCCGATACGTAATACAAACCGTCGGTCCTTTAACAATAGGAAGACTCACTTCTTGGTTGGAGGAATCTGAGTCTTTTGATGAACAGACTGGTGTTCGTCCATCCCTGGAATGCCTCCCTGGTCGTAAGAGCGAGGGAAGGATCCAAGCCTCTGTCCGATTGATCGGGGTGTGCACCGCAGGATCAATGGTCAGACCTCTGGGCCGAGTATTAAGAGAGAGGCAAGCGTATCTCTTCGTACCAGCAAGCAAGAACTTGTTCCTGTTTGCAAGAGGCAACATAAAGTATGGGTTGTCTCAAGCTGGCATTCACTTCCTCCCCCTTGTTGGAGGAAGTGGTGGATATACGCTCCTATCCCTAGTGAAAGGGATAGGATGGGGCTCTGTTGAGTAGTTCACCTGCATCCCGTCCTTATCCAGCAGGGTGACAACCGTGTCCCTCTACCCACAGGTAGAGGGGAAGAAAAAGATGGGAAGAGGAGCCAGTCACACTCTCATTCACTCATCCATTCTTACGGTCACACCAGGACTCGATGCTGTTCAGCCTGCGAGGGTCTGGGTTCGCTACACAACGTGTTGAGCAGCCACCACGGTTCCCAAGGAAAAAGATCCAAGGACCTGTGGGCAATATCCCGAAGGTAGAAGGAGGTGCATGTGGTCTGGTTGGACCAGACCCCTGCCTTCAGTACCTGCGCCACGGAGAAGTTCTTGCGGACAAAGCAGCATCTCATTCGCATCGAAGGCGGTGAAGTCCATTAGGGAGGGGATTGTGAACGACTCGAACCAATCGTCAGGGACCGAAGGGTTCTGAGTCTTCGCTACGAAGTTCGGTACGAAATCGAGCGTCACGGATCCCCATCCCCTGGATGCTTGACTTCGCAGGAAAAGTCATGCAGTTTCCTCAGAGGAAAAGAATGGAATAGTCGCATGACCCATCCCTCTTCTCGACTTCGGTGATGTCCAGTACCCATACTGATCTATCCGTCTGCAGCGAAGTTCTTCTCGGTAGTGGATAGGACACCGCCACTCGATGGTGGGTGTCGATGGTATGGGTACTGGGACAAGCTATTAGGACAAAGTAATGATTGATCGGAACCACCGAACTAAGTCCACAGCGTAGTTCGTAACTGACTCGGGCGCTCTGACAGCTGCCGACTGACTGGTTCAGTAGTAAGGCAAGTTGTCCAAGCATCCGAGTAAGTCACGTGACTTTCGCCCTTTAAAGGGTTATGCCAAGAGACCAAACAAATAGTGTATTTGTTTGTCACCGATACCGGACGGTGAGGTGATTATTCTCTTAAGGCATGTGCCCAACAGGCGAAAGTCAATTGCCTTCTAGAGACAGAGGTCCCTGAAGGCAAGACATTCTCATAGTTGTTGAATCTCAGCTAAGGAAAAACAACACTATGTGCCGTTGAAGACGAAGGTGGATATTGAATGCAACCTACGTCTTCACAGACGAATCGAGAGAAGGATTCTCAAGATTCAGAACCTGTGCTTACAAATGACTGAAAATGCTAACCGCTATTTCATTGCTGTCCGGTGAGGAGACGTCGTTGCAATGAAAGCGGGGCGATTTTCAGTAATGAAAACACAGGGGAGAGCCGCCTGAAGAACTGCTTCTCATGGGCTGAACATTTGGAAGTAGAGCTGTCAGGTCGGAGAGTAGGCGATGTCTTCTGACACATCTGTTAATTCGGGGTGAACAATGAACAATTGCACACCTACGAATACGAGATAATTTGAAGACAAACTCAGATGTCTGCAAAATCATTCGCATTATCGCAGTGCGATGCAGAGGGAGACTAGTACAGACTTCTGTTACCGTGCAGTAAACAGAAAGATGAAAGAGTCCAAGAGATATCTCTGTTGAAAATTCTCGCAATGTCGAAGGCGATGGAATCGAGCGTCACCGCAGTAGATGGTCCTTCATTATTGCGAGAATCCCCTTTAATCAGAGACCTAAGTCCATGATTGTTGGGCAGAGATACGGTTCGGTAGTCAATCAAAGCAGGGGAGAGAGAGACATAACTGACCGTGCATCTCGGAGGCCCAGCTGATACTGAGCTGCTATCAGGCAGTTTAATACGCAGTAGCTGAGCTCTCGCTGACTCGTCATCCTGAGTTGCCAGGTAATCCATTCATTCTACGAAGGAATGTGTTCGGCTAGAACCATCGAGCATAAAAAATACGCTCGAGCAATTATATTTAAACGAAACGGATTTCGGTAAATACGAAAGCTGATTTGGTGTTGTCGTGACAATACCAAGTATCTAAAATCGAAACTGGTAACTGCTGGGAGGTTGCAGGCAGCCCCGAGTTCCAGTTCAATTAAGATACAATTCGTCTCGGTCACAATCCGTAGAGTTAACTACGGTATGCGCCTACCCCCCGGACAATTCAACTGCTTAACAGAATCATGTCGCGAGGATAATATACAGGCAGTCCCCGGGTTACGACGGGGGTTCCGTTCTTGAGACGCGTCGTAAGCCGAAAATCGTCGTAAGCCGGAACAACGCTTGGAAATATGTCTTAAACTAATAAAAACTTATAAAAACCTTACTTGTAATCCTTTGGTTACACTACATGTTGTTTCCTGTAGTTTTATGTACAACCTGGAGTTATTTTCATAAAAGAATGCTGGTTCTTGAAGGTAAAAACTATTGTAATCCTCTGGTGACACTACATTCTTGAAGTTTTATGTACAACCTGGAGTGATTTTGCCAAATCTTGAGGGCTACAAGAACAGCTGATTACTATTTACGTATCATATAGACTAATTAAAGTAAACATATCTTTAAATAGGCTTATATATTAGTATCAACAAAACATTTCCTGCTATGAGTCAGAGGCCATTTAATGAAACTAACACTTCTCTGTCCCAATCTGTTCAGAAAATAATGTTACTCAATCCCCGAGACGGTGACCATTGTTGCCAAGGCGCTCTCTCTCTCTCTCTCTCTCTCTCTTCTCTCTCTCTCTCTCTCTCTCTCTCTCTCTCTCTCTCTCTCTGATCAAATTACACTGGAACTTTGACATACAATTGCCCTAATATACGAATGTTTTGAGATACAACAGAAAATTTGCGAAAATATAAGCTTTGATATACAACGAAATATTTGAGATACGATTTTGCGATGAGTGTTAGTTGTATAGGCGACCGATAAATGGCATTCAGTCTGTTTGTTTGTTGGTGCTGCATGTTAACACGTCGTTGTTTAGTTCGTTGTATTTGTGCCTATTTTTCGTGTTATTTTGTCTATTTTATTATTAACCATGGGTCTCAAAGCTAAAGACAAAGCAGGTGATAAGAAAAAACCCAAGAAAATGATTTCGATGGAAGCAAAACATGAAATTATAGCAAAGCATAAAACCTTCCAAAGGCATCACCATTATTTCTAAACTACAAACTGATTAAAATAAAAAAATAAAAATTAGTTTAGCAATGTTATTTCATTTGTGTTTATTACGTAGTTATTAGTGTACATACGTAAATAAAAAAGAGAACAAATCGTTCCCTGCCACCCTTCCCTACCTCCTCCCCCTGCTGGCATCACGTCATCTTTCGTTGTGGTAAGTAAAATTCCTTTCTTTTTTTAATTGATTTTATTAACATTTATTATCATTTATCACATTGCTATGTTATTTTATCATTATGTGTTGTTATTCTCGTTTATTTGTGTATATTAAATTGTGTATATTATATGTAATTTAGCTGTGTTTAGGTGTGGTTTCATACCGCTAGAACGGATTAATACATATTACATTATTTTAAATGGGAAAAAATGCTTTGAGATACAACTGTTTTGATATACGACGATGGTAACGGAACAAATTAAATTCGTATGTCAAGGTTCCAGTGTACTGGATAATGTCTCTCTTTGGATACTTCGATTTTGGCCAAATCTTGAGGGCTACAAGAACAGTTGATTACTATTACGTATCATATAGACTAATTAAAGTTAAATGTATCCAAATAGGCTTATAATTATTAGTATCAGCAAAAAACATTACTGGCATGAGTCAGCAGGGCCGTTTAACGAAACGAACACTTTCTCTGTCCTTAACTCGGAGCGTCGGAAGACACCTCTCTCTCTCTCTCTCTCTCTCTCTATCTATCTCTCTCTATCTCTCTCTCTCTCTCTCTCTCTCTCTCTCCTCTCTCCTCTCTTCTCTCTCTCATTGTAATCTAACCAGAAACTTCGTTTTGTTATTATTACTGGAAACAAGCAATGATTTTTTTCATTATTTGTGCTTTTGGGCTGTAATATGTAAACTTTGCGCACCGCAAGCTAGTATGTATTCATTCGCTCGGAAACTAGTTCCGCATATGAGGCGTCACTAAAAAACATAGAAAAATACGACATAAAAAGTGTCGAAAATCATCATAACCTCAAAATTTTTGTTGTAATCTAACCAGAAACTTATTTTTATTAAGATACTGTGCTAAACTATAAAGGATTTTTATCATAGTATGAGTTTTTTAAAAGCGTCGTTAACTCGGAGCGTCGGAAGCGTCAGCGTCGTAACCTCGGAACAAGCGTCGTAACCCAGGACGGATTTTTCCATTGAATATTTAAGAAAAAGCGTCGTAACCTCGGAACGTCGTAAGCCGGAACCGTCGTAACCCGGGGACCGCCTGTACATAGTATATTTGTAGGTTCTGTACAACGACCTCCATCCTAAATTCTTTTCCCCTCGAGGAATGAGAATAAGGATTGGAGATCGACCGCCTTCGTTCTCTAGTCAAGAGAGTGAAAGAGAAGTCTTCCCCGAAGGAAAGCTTCAATGGTGAACAGAATACCGAAGACGATAGTTCAGGCCAAACTGGATATTCCCGCCCGTTCTTCTCTATTCCAGGTTGATCGCCTACTGTGAGATACTTTTCTTTCAGCAGCTGTCTTCTTCCCAATGCTAGAAATTCCAGGAATTCGAGCATAGGCGAGGTTCCCGATTATCGCATAACAATTATCGGGGATTCTCGTCTCGCTCACTTTGGACCGTGGTCTCGCCTAAGTGTTTGGGGATCGTAAAAAAACTCGAACACTGAATGCGCTAGAAATTCTGTCTAATTCTAAGCACTCTGCGAAACCCCCACCGAATTCGTCAAACGATATCGGCTGGTGGTCCTCTCGATTCCCATAGAAATCGAGGATGGGGCAGGATCCCTCCTCAACGACCGGGGCTTACGTCAGGTAGGACCCGAAGGTCCCCCCAGTAGCGCAGTCCCCAACGTGGGATCCTACAGAGAAATCTCTGTAGGATCCCTCCCATTTCCCTCGTAGCCGTAAGGAAAGAGGGAATGGGGGAGGAATTGGATACTCGCTCGCCTTCCCAGTGGAACTAGCAGTTGGAGAAGAGTAGGAGCAGCCATCGCCGGCCTCTCAGAGTCTGAGAAAACGTATCGTCAGGAGAAAACGTTTTCCCGAGGAGGGTTACGAACTCTCACTGTAGGTAAGGGTCTGCCGCCACTGTGAACGTCGTCTGGGTGGGGCTGATCGACACCTGACAGGAGAGAGCCGATATCGTCCTCCGACTCATTCCAGTCCTCATCGAGGTCGAAACCTTTCAGGAGGACCGAAGGAGTATTTAAATACGGTGTCCGAAGACACGTAGAAAACGCCGCTGTCGCAGTAGAGGAGGTGGAAGTAGCTTGTTCGACCGGCCAGATCTGAGACAGCCTTCTTATCCGGAGACGAGAGACTCTGGTTCAAGACAGAATCGGCAAGCTCCGATCGCGGCAGACCCACAGTCAGTTTGGGTTCCCTCTCGGGCCCCAAAACGACTCGAGCAGAGACGTGGGCTCTGCTGGCGGGAGCGGCGATCCTTCCCCGAGGTCGTTGCGCTGACGAATCAGCGCCATAACCTCGACAAAATTCCTCTGGATCTCAGAAGTCATAGCATCTTGCAGAGTAGGACCGTCAAGCCCCTCGAACAAGAGCATTCCGAGAACCTCCCCCTTAAGGAGGAGGAACTGCGATAGACCCCTCTCGGATTCCTCCTGCCACTTGCGCGTACGTCCTGGTCGGTCCGAAGATTGTACCTGGTACTTACGGCGTCGTGACGGGATCGTGCGGGGCATGCCCCTCACGATCACCCCACTGTGCCTCGCTCTTCCTGGTGCAAACCGAGGAAGTTGCAGGCACAGGAGAGGAAGACATGACGCTCCTCTTTCGCTCGCTGGCAGAACCAGCGGGCTTGGAGGGCTGCAGGCGATCGCCAACTTGCAGGCCTAGTCAAGCCGTTTCCGACCGAGAACAGCGGCCCCGATCTCGTGTGCAGAGGAGCTGCTGCTGGTCCCCCTATCCGCCCGGTCCCTGTGGGAACGGCGGTCAGGAGACCTGCAGAGACCACTGTCGCGGTGAGACCGGTGCGTGTCCTCGCGGCGCGTCATACCGTTGGTACCAGCCGAGGCTGGCACCAACGATCAGGAGGGGGGAACCTCTTCCCAGCCTCAGCCCGTGGCTGGTCAGACAGTCATGTCTACCAGGGTTGCCAGCTGGTCGCTGCGAGAGCGGCCGCTGGCCTGGCGAGAGTCACATGAGCGGCTCTCACCAGCTTCTGCTCCATGCCACGGTCCTGGCGCCGAGCGAACTCTGGCGCCAAAAAAGTTTGGCTATACGCTCTCCCCACCCGCGTGGGAGATCGTATACTCGGAACTTCTCGCGAACGAGAGACCGAGCCGGAACCTGGCGTAGCGGCAGCGCCGCAAACACCAGGCGAGGAAGTACCGGTGGTAGTCGGTACGCCTCTGGTCCCCGTCTTCTTCTTCCTTGCGGAAGGGGAAACGGGCCCTGTCCCCTAAAGAGCAGGAGGACCGGCAGAAGAACCCCCCCGTCCCACGGGAGTGGAATGAGCGCTTAGAAGTTCCTGAAGGAGCCTTCTTACGGGGAAACCCGGGTTACCAGCTGGTCGCTGCGAGAGCGGCCGCTGGCCTGGCGAGTCACCTGAGCGGCTCTCACCAGCCTTCTGCTCCGTGCCGTGGTCTTGGCGCCGAGCGAACTCTGGCGCCGAAACTTTGGCTGCACGGTCTCCCGAGGGAGAGCGTACCCTCGGGATCTCTCGCGAACGAGAGACCGAGCCGGAACCTGGTGCTAGCGGCGAGGCACCAGGCGAGGAAGTACCAGTGCTAACTGGTACTCCTCTGGTCTCCGTCTATCACTTCCTTACGGAAGGGGAGACGGGCCCCGCTCCCGAAGGAGCAGGAAGACCAGCAGAAGGACCCCCCGTCCCACAGGGGTGGGACGGGCCCTTAGAAGTTCCCGAAGGAGACTTCTTAGGGGGGGAGGCAGCCTTCTTCTTCTTCGGCTTATGGGCCTTAGAAGTCGAAGGGGAAGAGGCAGCAGCAGACGATGAAGACGAAGATGACACCTTCCTCTTCTTCTTCCTCTTCCTCGTCAGCTCACGCAGGACAGTCGTCAGGTCCTCCATCCAGGCCGGAGCTGGGGCTATTGCCGAAGCAACACGGCCCGACTGCACCTGTCCGGAAGGACCTGGGACTGGGGAAGATACACCGTGGGCAGGACCAGCATAGACAGGCGCAGGAACGAGGAGCGACAGGTAAAGCAACCAGCTCAGGAGCGGCAGAAACAGCGGCAGCGGTAGACCCAGAAGGGACAGCCAAGCCAGCAGCGGGAACCACATCAGCGGCAGGAACGGCAGGCCCAGCCATCGCCTCGTTGAATCATCGGCAGCCAGCGGGAACCTGGGTACTGGCGGCCGGTCCAGGGGCGAGCTGCTGGAACAGCGGAAGTCTGGGGCAGGCAACACGAAGAACACAGGCGGCGGCAGCATACACCCCCTCGGTACGGCGGCGATCGGCCCGAGTAGCGGCAGACGGCGTCACCGACACAGCATGGGGAGTGTAGACCAGGCGGGGGTAAGCAGCATAAGCGGCCGTGGAGGTAGTAGTGGAGACCAACCCAGACCTCGGTCCTTTAACAATAGGAAGACTCACTTCTTGGTGGGAGGAATCTGAGTCTTTTGATGAACAGACTGGTGTTCGTCCATCCCTGGAATGCCTCCCTGGTCGTAAGAGCGAGGGAGGGATCCAAGCCTCTGTCCGATTGATCGGGGTGTGCACCGCAGGATCAATGGTCAGGCCTCTGGGCCAAGTACTAAGAGAGAGGCAAGCGTATTTCTTCGTACCAGCAAGCAAGAACTTGTTCCTGTTTGCAAGAGACAATCATAAAATTATGGGTTGTCTCAAGCTGGCATCCACTTCCTCCCCCTTGTTGGAGGAAGTGGATGGATACGCTCCTATCCCTAGTGAAAGGCGAGGTTTCCCGATTAATCGTTGTAATTATCGGGGATTCTCGTCTCGCTCACTTTGGACCGTGGTCTCGCCTAAGTGTTTGGAGATCGTAAAAAACTCGAACACTCTGAATGCGCTAGAAATTCCGTAGAATTCTAAGCACTCTGCGAAACCCCCACCGAATTCGTTAAACGATATCGGCTGGTGGTCCTCTCGATTCCCGTAGAAATCGAGAATGGGGCAGGATCCCTCCTCAACGACCGGGACTTACGTCAGGTAGGACCCGAAGGTCCCCCGGTAGCACAGTCCCCAACGTGGGATCCTACAGAGAAATCTCTGTAGGATCCCTCCCATTTCCCTCGTAGCCGTAAGGAAAGAGGGAATGGGGGAGGAATTGGATACTCGCTCGCCTTCCCAATGGAACTAGCAGTTGGAGAAGAGTAGGAGCAGCCATCGCCTTCCTCCCACCCCCCTCCCCCCGAGGAGGGTCACGAACTCATGCTGTAGGTAAGCATCTGCCACCACTGTGAACTTCGTTTGGGTGGGGCTGATCGACACCTGACAGGAGAGCCAAAACCGTCCTCTGACTCATTCCAGTCCTCGTCAAGATCGAAACCTCTCAGGAGGACGGAAGGGGGGGGGGAGAAGCTACACAACGTGTTGAGCAGCCACCACGGGTCCCAAGGAAAAAGATCCAAGGACCTGTGGGCAATATCCAGAAGGTAGAAGGAGGGGCATGTGGTCTGGTTGGACCAGACCCCTGCCTTCAGTACCTGCGCCACGGAGAAGTTCTTGCGGACAAGGCAGCATCTCCTTCGCATCGAAGGTGGTGAAGTCCATTAGGGAGGGGATTGTGAACAACTCGAACCAATCGTCAGGGACCGAAGGGTTCTGAGTCTTCGCTACGAAGTTCGGTACGAAATCGAGCGTCACGGATCCCCATCCCCTGGATGCTTAACTTCGCAGGAGAAGTCATGCAGTTCCTCAGAGGAAAAGAAGGGAATAGTCGCATGAACCTTATCCTCTTCTCTACTTGTCGGTGATGTCCAGTACCCATACTGGTCTGTCCGTTTGCCACGAAGGTCTCTCGCATACCTCCTATCCCCATGCAGCGAAGTTCTCGGTAGTGGATAGGACACCGACACTCCATGGTGGGTGTCGATGGTATGGGTACTGTGACAAGCTATTAAAACGAAGTAATGATTGCTCTGTAACAACCGAACTAAGTCAACAGCGTAGTTTGTAACTGACTCGGGCGCTCTGACAGCTGCCGACTGACTGCGTTCGGTAGGAGGCAAGTTGTCCAAGCATCCGAGTAAGTCACGTGACCTTCGCCTTTAAAGGGTTATGCCGAGAGACCAAACAAATAATGTATTTGTTTGTCACCAATGCCGGACAGCGAGGTGATGATTCTCTTAAGGCATGTGCCCAACAGGCGAAAGTCAATTGCCTTCTAGAGACCGAGGTCCCTGAAGGCAAAACATCTCATAGTTGTTGAATCTCAGCTAAGGAGAAACAACACTATGTACCGTTGAAGACGAAGGTAGATATTGAATGCAACCTACGTCTTCACAGACGAATCGAGAGAAGGATTCTCAAGATTCATAACCTGTGCTTACAAATGACTGAAAATGCTAACCGCTATTTCATTGCTGTCCAGTGAGAAGTCGTAGTGCAATGAAAAGCTTGGGGGCGTTCTTCAGTAATGAAAACACAAGGGAAAGCCGCCTGAAGAACTGCTTCTCATGGGCGCTGAACATTTGGAAGTAGAGCTGTCAGGTCGGAGAGTAGGCGATGTCTTCTGACACATCTGTTAATTCGGGTTGTTGAACAATGAACAAATTGTACACCTACGAAAACGAGATATTTTGAAGACAAACTCAGATGTCTGCAAAATCATTCGCATTATCGCAGTGCGATGCAGCGGGAGACTTGTAAAGACTTCTGTTACCGTGCGGTAAACAGAAAGATGAAAGAGTCCAAGAGATATCTCTGTTGAAAATTCTCGCAATGTCGAAGGCGATGGAATCTAGCGTCACAGCAGTAGATGGTCCTTCATTATTGCGAGAATCCCCGTTAATCAGAGACCTAAGTCCATGATTGTTGGGCAGAGATACGGTTCGGTAGTCAATCAAAGCAGGGGAGAGAGAGACATAACTGACCGTGCATCTCGGAGGCCCAGCTGATACTGAGCTGCTATCAGGCAGTTCAATACGCAGTAGCTGAGCCTGAGCTCTCGCTGACTCGTCATCCTGAGTTGCCAGGTAATCCATTATTCCACGAAGGAATGCGTTCGGCTAGAACCACCGAGCATAAAAGATATGCTCGAGCAATTATATTTAGGCGAAACGAATTTCGGTAAATATAAAAGTTGAAATGGTGTTGTCGTGACAAAACCATAAGTATATAAAATTGAAACTGAAAACTCCTGGGAGGTTGCAGGCAACCCCGAGTTGCAGTTCAACTGCTTAGCAGAATCATGTCGCGAGGTTAATATACGTAGTATATTTGTAGGATTCTGAACAACGATCTCCATCCTAAATTCTTTCCTTCAAGAAAACAAAATAAGGATTGGAGATCGACCACCTTCGATCTCTATCAAAGAGAGTGAAGGAGAAGTCTTCCTCGAAGGAAAGCTTCAATGGTGAACAGAATATTAAGACGATAGTTCAAGCCAAACTGGATATTCCCGTCCGTTCTTCTCTATTCCAGGTTGGTCGCCTAGATTAACTAGGATATGCGCCTACCCCTCGGACAATTCAACTGCTTAGCAGAATCATGTCGCGAGGTTAATATACGTAGTATATTTGTAGGATTCTGAACAACGATCTCCATCCTAAATTCTTTCCTTCAAGAAAACAAAATAAGGATTGGAGATCGACCACCTTCGATCTCTATCAAAGAGAGTGAAGGAGAAGTCTTCCTCGAAGGAAAGCTTCAATGGTGAACAGTAATTATTAAGGACCGATAGTTCAAGCCAAACTGGATATTCCCGTCCGTTCTTCTCTATTCCAGGTTGGTCGCCTACTGTGAGATAGTCTTCTTTCAGCAGCAGTCTTCTTCCCAATGCTAGAAATTCCAGGAATTCGAGCATAGGCGAGGTTCCCGATTATCATGTAACATATCGGGGATTCTCGTCTCGCTCACTTTGGACCGTGGTCTCGCCTAAGTGTTTGGAGATCGTAAAAAACTCGAACATTCTGAATGCGCTAGAAATTCTGTAGAATTCTAAGCAGTCTGCGAAACCCCCACCGAATTCGTCAAACGATATCGGCTGGTGGTCCTCTCGATTCCCGTAGAAATCGAGAATGGGGCAGGATCCCTCCTCAACGACCGGGGCTTACGTCAGGTAGGACCCGAAGGTCCCCCCTGTAGCGCAGTCCCCAACGTGGGATCCTACAGAGAAATCTCTGTAGGATCCCTCCCCTTTTCCTCGTAGCCGTAAGGAGAGAGGGAATGGGGGAGGAATTGGATACTCGCTCGCCTTCCCAGTGGAACTAGCAGTTGGAGAAGAGTAGGAGCAGCCATCGCCGGCCTCTCAGAGTCTGGGAAAACGTATCGTCAGGAGAAAACGTTTTTCCGAGGAGGGTTACGAACTCTCACTGTAGGTAAGGGTCTGCCGCCACTGTGAACGTCGTCTGGGTGGGGCTGATCGACACCTGAAAGGAGAGAGCCGATACCGTCCTCCGACTCATTCCAGTCCACGTCGAGGTCGAAACCTTTCAGGAGGACCGAAGGAGTATTTAAATACGGTGTCCGAAGACACGTAGAAACGCCGCTGTCGCAGTAGAGGAGGTGGAAGTAGCTTGATCGACCGGCCAGAACTGAGAGAGCCTTCTTGTCCGGAGACGAGAGACTCTGGTTCAAGACAGAATCGGCAAAACTCCCGATCGCGGCAGACCCCACCGTCGGTTTGGGTTCCCTCTCGGGCCCCAAAACGACTCGAGCAGAGACGTGGGCTCTGCTGGTGGGAGCGGCAATCCTTCCCCGAGGTCGTTGCGCTGACGAATCAGCGCCATAACCTCGACAAAGTTCCTCTGGATCTCGGAAGTCATAGCATCTTGCAGAGTAGGACCGTCAAGCCCCTCGAACAAGAGCATTCTGAGAACCTCCCCCTTAAGGAGGAGGAACTGCGATAGACCCCTCTCGGATTCCTCCTGCCACTTGCGCGTTCGTCCTGGTCGGTCCGAAGATCGTACCTGGTACTTACGGCGTCGTGACGGGGATCGTGCGGGGTATGCCCCACCTCACGATCACCCCGCTGTGCCTCGCTCTTCCTGGTGCAAACCGAGGAAGTTGCAGGCACGGGAGAGGAAGACATGACGCTCCTCTTTCGCTCGCTGGCAGAACCAGCGGGCTTGGAGGGCTGCAGGCGATCGCCACTTTGCAGGCCTAGTCGAGCCGTTTCCCAGGGAAACGGCTGGACCGAGAACAGCGGCCCCGATCTCGTGAGCAGAGGAGCTGCTGCTGGTCCCCCTATCCGCCCGGTCCCTGTGGGAGCGGCGGTCAGGTGACCTGCTAGGCTCGCTGTCGCAGTGAGACCGGTGAGCGTCCTCTCGGCGCGTCGAGCCGCTGGTACCAGCCGAGGCTGGTACCGACGGCTGCGGGGACCCCTTCCTCGCCTCAGCGCGTGGCCGGTCGGAGACCGTCACGTCAGCCCGAGCAGCCGGCTGGTCGCTGCGAGAGCGTCCGTGGTAGTAGTGGAGACCGCCCCAGACCTCGCTAGACGCTGCAGCAGCCTGTGGATGATAGGCACGCCCTGCCACCGCGGTGGTCCATACCTGTTCAAGGTCGTCTCCCACGGATGTAGCACCTGCGGTAGCACAGATAGATTAGTAAGAGGGGTTCCCTCACGCACGGGGGGAAGACATGCCCCACCCCGAACGCAAGGAAGACCCCAAATACAAAATACAACGAGGAAGCTGAGCGGGGGGCAGGAAAGAAGACGAAGAATCGGATACCAAGGGAGTCGCGGGAGAGCTTTCCGACGATTTCCTGGCAGACCTTCGCTTCCCCTACCCCCGCACAGCAGTGAAAAGTAATATGAAAATGAAACAGAATACTGCCCTTGCGATTCACTTCATAGAACTTAAAGGGGAAAAGATCAATTCCCGGGTAAGAGCGGAAACTTGATCCAAATAATAAGATGTTATCATAAAATATATATGAAAATGAAACAGAATACTGCACTTGCGATTTCACTTTCACAGAAAATAATCGTAAGGATCAATTCCCGGGTAAGAGCGAAAATTGATCCAAATTAAATTTATGCAAATAAATAAATGAAAATGAAAAGAATACTGCAATTGCGAATCCACTTTCATTGCATTCTATCATACAAAATAAAAGGCTCGTGCCGAGCGCAATCACGCTCTCGGTAACGAACGCAGAGGGCAAAAATATAATGAAAAGAGTACTTACATTTTTCAATTACACACTTTCGCCCAAAATACATAACTCGGCGCGAGCTCGCCCGCCCTCGGCACCGAGATATAATTCAAGGGTTCAATTCATGAAAAGAGAGGAAATCGCCGCATCTACGGCGATAGCTCCATGTTGGTTCATAATTAAGTAATGAAAATGAAAACAGTGTACTTACAGTTTCATTTTTTCAAGTCAAACAAACCATTAGTAGAAAACACAATATAAACAAAGCATACGACAATGAAGCAGGCAGAGAGCGATGACGAACACGTCCTTCACACCCGCGGCCGAAAGCAAAAGTGATTTGTTTACCTCCCAGTCGCGCGTCGGACAAGCAGTTAACTACCGTTCTCCCCTTGTTCGAAGCTTACGACCGTTCCAGCTGCCGCTAGCTACTTCCTATTGTTAAAGGACCGATGGTTTGTATTACGTATCGGAACAAATAAAATATATACAAAATTTAATTTTAATAAATTTAATCCTTAAATACCTAGGATAAAAGTTTCAATATGTATCAAATTTTTTAGAGTCAAATCGAATATCCATCTAATACTGACAAATCAACTTTGACCATTATGGAGGCAAATCAGGGTAAACAACCGATTAGACTGGCCAACCTACTGACTACCGCGTTTGTGGCCAGCCTCCGAAAAAATACTTTAACACGTTCTGACACTGGAGATGGTCATCAGTCATGAGTTGTTGGTGGTGAGAGGAACAGCTCAAGACCTCTACTCTCCTTTCGAAGTAAGTATTTTCTCCAAAGTTACGTTGAAATTAACGCCGCATGTTAAGATTAAACAGAGGGTAATGAAAAGTGTGGCCAAATGCAGTGCACACTACCCCCATGATGCTTTCAAAATTTTTACTTACAACTAAAAATGTTTAGAAGATTGACGCCACCTCGATGTTTGCGGAATCACTTGTGTCAACAAACTTCCCATTTTCTGAGCTAAATCCGCACACCACTTGTACCCATAGACGCTGGGGCACTTTCATCACAACAATCGTAAACACCGACTTCCAACCACTACTTATCCAAGGAAACTACGATTTTTAGTAGAAGCATGCACTAGATAATTATTTAAACAAATAGTTAAACGGCAGTATAAGGTCATGAATTGCATAAATATTTTTACATATTCATGATTATTAATTTGAAAATATCGTTGTTGAAAAAGTAACTAGATTCCTGACTCAAATATGATATTGTTATGATACAATAAAGTTTCATACATACTTACCTGGCAGATATATACTTAGCTAAGACTCCGTCGTCCCCGACAGAAATTCAAATTTCGCGCCACTCGCTACAGGTAGGTCAGGTGATCTACCGGCCTGCCATGGGCGGCAGGACTAGGAACCATTCCCGTTTTCTATCATATTTTCTCTCTTCCACCTTGTCTCCTGCGGGGAGGCTGGGTGGGCCATAATCGTATATATCTGCCAGGTAAGTATGTATGAAACTTTATTGTATCATAACAATATCATTTTCATACAATCAACTTACCTGTCAGATATATACTTAGCTGATTGGCACCCTTTGGTGGAGGGTAAGAGACAGCTACTTCTGGAATAGACAGGTAAACAACATATGTTGTAGGTATAAATAAAACCTTGGTTCCTACCTGATAGGTGGTAGACTTCGTGGGTGTTGCCCAGTAGTCTGCATCACCTCAAGAAACTTTAGCGAGATATATGATCTATGGCCAAGAGTTCTTGTGGGTCTGCCGATGGAGTCTTATCCGCTTACTCGGCAGAGCCTGAAAGGACTTTGTCAATGGGTGCTGATCCACTTATATATGACAATACACCTTAT
This sequence comes from Macrobrachium nipponense, assembly GCF_015104395.2. Taxonomy (NCBI): domain Eukaryota; kingdom Metazoa; phylum Arthropoda; class Malacostraca; order Decapoda; family Palaemonidae; genus Macrobrachium; species Macrobrachium nipponense. Next base: position 7,043,704 of record NC_087217.1, read on the forward strand.
GAAGGAGCATACAACCAATCCCGACCACCTGATCCTAACCACATGTTAGTAATAAAGATTGTTCCGAGTTATCCCCAAACTCTTCACAACAACCATAACTCAAAAAACACAATACGCACACATACATAAATTTAAAAAAAAAAAAAAAATTATACTCATCTAATAAGATATCACAAGAGTTTCTTACTGAACAACAGTGACTGGCCGCCAGTGCGACACCAAGTCCTTTTTGTTCGAAGAGACTCTAGAACATAGCTAAAAAGAAGGTATTTATATACTTAAGGATTTGGTTTGTTGGCTCCCATACCCAGGATCGTATCGCAGACACGAAGGACCTAGAGAAAAACATTTCTCATAGGTCACACGAACGTCTCTCAAGTAATGAGATGCAAATACTGAGTTGCATCTCCAAAATGTCGTATCCAAGATGTTTTTAAGTGACATATTCTTTTGAAACGAGAGAGACGTCGCTACTGCTCTCACTTCATGAGCTTTCACTCTCAACAGTCGAAACTCTTCGTCAGGACAGATCTTATGTGCCTCTGTAATGACGTTTCTCACAAAGAATGCAAGAGCATTCTTGGACATCAGTCTTGTGGGGGTCTTTTTACCGCGCACCAAAGACCTTGTCTAGAGCCCCCATCGGGTGTTTTCTCTGAAGGTAGAACTTTAGAGCTCTTACAGGACATAGAGACCTCTTGCTGCTTCTCTACCTACGAGGGACTCGATAAGCCTTTAACCTCGAAGGTCTTAGGCCAGGGATTCACGGGATTCTCGTTTTTAGCTAAAAACAAGGCTTTAAACGAGCAAATGTCTGAGTCCCCCTTGAATCCTACTCTATCCTCCAGAGCATGTAGTTCACTAATTCTCTTTGCTGTAGCTAAAGATAATAGGAATAAGCATTTCCTAGTGATGTCTCGAAACGACGCCAGATGAGGAGGTTCGAAACTTTCGGATGACAGGAATTTGAGTACTACATCTAGGTTCCAGTTAGGAGGAACCGGTTCCTTAGACTTCGTAGTCTCAAAGGATTTTTTCTTGAGATCGTGGAGAATCCTTGTTTATCTGCCAGATCTAATCCTCTATTCCTGAAGACTGCCGAAAGCATGCTTCTGTATCCCTTTATTGTGGATACAGATAGATGAGAGTCTTCCCTCAGGAACAGCAGGAAATCAGCAATTTCCGCTACAGAGGTAGTGGAGGAGGACAACTTCTTAGATTTGCACCACCTTCTAAAAACCTCCCACTTGGACTGATATACTTGACTAGTGGAGGCTCTGCGGGCTCTCGCGATCGCGCTTGCAACTTTACGAGAAAACCCTCTCGCTCTGACGAGTCTTTCGATAGTCGAAAGGCAGTCAGAGCGAAAGCGGGGAGGTTTTGATGATACCTCTGGAAGTGTGGTTGTTTGAGAAGATCCATCCTTCTTGGGAGGGATCTGGGAAAATCTACCATCCACTCCACCACCTCCGTGAACCAATCTTGTGCCAGCCAAAAGGGGCCTATCAGGGTCATCCTTGTCCCCTTTGAAGCCACAAATTTTTTCAGAACTAGTCCCAGGATTTTGAAAGGAGGAAAAGCGTAGACGTCTATGTGAGACCAGTCTAGTAGGAAGGCGTCGACTATCAGAGCTCTGGGGTCTTCCACGACCGAGCAAAAGACTTCCAGCCTTTTGGAGAGGAACGTGGCGAAGAGATCCACATGAGGAGTCCCCCAAAGAGACCAGAGATCTTGACACACATCTTTGTGTAGGGTCCACTCTGTGTGAAGGACCTGGTTCCTCCTCCTGAGTCTGTCCGCCCTTACGTTCCTTTCTCCCTGAATGAATCTCGTAAGCAGGGAGATGTTCCTCTGGGACGTCCAAAGCAGAAGGTCTCTTGCAAGTTCGTAGAGGCAAAAGGAGTGAGTCCCTCCTTGTTTCCGAATGTAGGCAAGTGCTGTGGTGTTGTCCACATTTACTTGAACTACTTTGTTCGACACAAGAGGTTCTAGACTCTTCAGAGCCAGGTGTACGGCGAAGAGCTCTTTGCAGTTTATGTGCCAGGACACCTGCGCTGCTCCCCAGGTGCCTGACACCTCCTTCGAGCCTAATGTTGCTCCCCAACCTTTCTCCGACGTGTCGGAGTACAACACTAGGTTTGGGTTCTGGATCTTCAGGGAGATTCCCTGTTCTCCTTCAGAGGGGGCAACCACCATTCTAAGGAGGTTCATCTGCCACTGGAATGGGAAAGGCGTCTGAAAGATGTCCCGTCTTCCAACTCCAAGACCTCTTGAGGAAGAATTGAAGTGGACGTAAATGAAGTCTTCCTAGCGGGAAGAACTGTTCGAGCGAGGAAAGGGTCCCTAGAAGGCTCAGCCATTCCCTCGCCGAAGTCTGTTCCTTCCCTAAGAAGAGAGAGACTTTCTGCAAGCCTTTTGCGATTCTCTCTTGCGAAGGAAATACTCGAAAACCCCGAGAATCCATCTGAATCCCCAGATAGACTAAGTTCTGTCTGGGGGTCAGCTGTGACTTCTCGAGGTTTACGAGTAATCCCAACGATCTGATCAGGTTTAGGGTCAACGTAAGGTCCTCCAAACACTGTCTCTCTGATCTGGCCCTGATGAGCCAGTCGTCCAGATACAGAGAGATATTTACACCTTTGAGGTGAAGAAACCTCGCCACATTCTTCATCAGGCTTGTGAAGACCTGAGGAGCTGTGGAAAGGCCGAAACACAAGGCCCTGAACTGAAAGATCCTTCCCCCCGTCATGAAACGGAGGTACTTCTTCGATGAAGGGTGAATCGGGACATGAAAATAGGCGTCCTGGAGATCCAGAGACACCATCCAATCTCCTTGGCGCATAGCCGCAAGGACTGAGGCTGAAGTCTCCATCGAGAACTTCTCCTTCTGAACAAATTTGTTCACAGCGCTGACGTCTAGTACTGGCCTCCAGCCCCCCGAGGCCTTCGCAACCAGAAAAAGGCGATTGTAAAACCCCGGGGAGTTTTGATCCAGTACTAGTTCTATCGCTCTCTTGTCCCACATCTGATCCACCATCAGTCGAAGAGTATCCCTCAGCACAGGATCCTAGTACTTGGCTGACAGTTCCCGCGGAGTTGAAGTCAGGGGAGGACTGTCCAGGAAAGGGATAAGATATCCCTTCCTTATCACAGACATTGATGAGGCGTCCGTGTTGATACGTGCCCAGGACTCCACAAATCCCAGGAGCCTGGCACCTACTGGTGTTTGGAGGAGAGAAGCATCACTTTCCCTTCTTAAAGGGACGGAAGGCAGATCTACCTCTCCTCTCAGGAGCCTTCCTTTTAGAGGGCGCTCTGAAGGGAGGGCCTCCTCGAAAGGGCTGAAGAGACGTACTCGGCCCTTTCTTCTCAACTGTACTGCTGCAGGTCTCTTCTTCCTAGATGACTGAAGAAGCAAGTCTTGAGTCGCCTTCTCAGTTAGTGATCGGGAAATGTCCTTCACCAACTAAGAAGGAAACAAGAAGTCAGATAAAGGAGAGTACAACAGAGCTGCTCTCTGAGAGTGCGAGACCGCTTTGGTCAAGAACGCACTGAAAACTGTCCTCTCCTTGATCAGTCCCGCTCCAAATAAAGAGGAGACTTCTAAGGATCCATCTTGTACTGCCTTGTCAATGCACGACAGTATACAAAGGAGTACTTCCGGGTCGAGACCTTCAGCGTCATGAGCCTTCTTGGACATCACCCCAAGGGACCAATCTAAGAAATATGACAATTTGTCGAAAATTGCATTTTTCCTAACTATACAAACCTGAGGTCCTTTACATATAGTCCCTCCTCATGCCACCCCTCACTCTGCGTATTTTGCATGGGCCAAAAGCAAAAGTGATTTGTTTACTGCCGCGCGACTGTCGGACAAGCAGTTAACTACCGTTCTCCCCTTGTTCGAAGCTTACGACCGTTCCAGCTGCCGCTAGCTACTTCCTATTGTTAAAGGACCTCAGGTTTGTATAGTTAGGAAAAATGCAATTTTCGACAAATTGTCATTTGTTCCGATACGTAATACAAACCATCGGTCCTTTAACAATATTAAGACTCACTTCTTGGTGGGAGGAATCTGAGTCTTTTGATGAACAGACTGGTGTTCGTCCATCCCTGGAATGCCTCCCTGGTCGTAAGAGCGAGGGAGGGATCCAAGCCTCTGTCCGATTGATCGGGGTGTGCACCGCAGGATCAATGGTCAGGCCTCTCTGGGCCAAGTACTAAGAGAGAGGCAAGCGTATTTCTTCGTACCAGCAAGCAAGAACTTGTTCCTGTTTGCAAGAGACAATCATAAAATTATGGGTTGTCTCAAGCTGGCATCCACTTCCTCCCCCTTGTTGGAGGAAGTGGTGGATATACGCTCCTATCCCTAGTGAAAGGCGAGGTTCCCGATTATCGTGTAATTATCGGGGATTCTCGTCTCGCTCACTTTGGACCGTGGTCTCGCCTAAGTGTTTGGAGATCGTAAAAAACTCGAACACACTGAATGCGCTAGAAATTCCGTAGAATTCTAAGCACTCTGCGAAACCCCCACCGAATTCGTTAAACGATATCGGCTGGTGGTCCTCTCGATTCCCGTAGAAATCGAGAATGGGGCAGGATCCCTCCTCAACGACCGGGACTTACGTCAGGTAGGACCCGAAGGTCCCCCGGTAGCACAGTCCCCAACGTGGGATCCTACAGAGAAATCTCTGTAGGATCCCTCCCATTTCCCTCGTAGCCGTAAGGAAAGAGGGAATGGGGGAGGAATTGGATACTCGCTCGCCTTCCCAATGGAACTAGCAGTTGGAGAAGAGTAGGAGCAGCCATCGCCTTTCTCCCACCCCCCTCCCCCCTCCCCCCCGAGGAGGGGTCACGAACTCGTGCTGTAGGTAAGCATCTGCCACCACTGTGAACTCGTTTGGGTGGGGCTGATCGACACCTGACAGGAGAGCCAAAACCGTCCTCTGACTCATTCCAGTCCTCGTCGAGATCGAAACCTCTCAGGAGGACGGAAGGGGGGGGGGGAGATGAGCTGCAATACTCCAAAAAAACGCCGCTGTCGCGGCAGAGGAGGGGAAGTAGCTTACCCGACCGGCTAGACCTGAGCGAGCCTTCTCGTCCGGAGACGAGAGGCTCTCCTGGTTCAGAACCGAGTCGAGAAGCTCTTATCGTGGCAAGCCCACCGTCGTCTGGTTCCCTACTCGGGCTCGAGAACGACTTGAGCCGTTGGAGCGGCGATCCTTTCCCCAGGTCGTTGCGCTGACGAATCAGTGCAATAACCTGGGCAAATTTACTCCGAATCTCGGAATTACAGCGTCTTGAGGAGTAGGACCGTCCAGGTCCCTCCAACAAGAGCAGCTCCAAGACCTCCTCCTTCAGAAGAAGGACCAGCAACAGATCCCTGACGGTTGCCTCCAATCACTTGCGCGTACGTCCTGGCTGGTCCTAAGACCATACCTGGCACGTGCGGCGTCGTGACGGGATTGTGAGCGGCGCATCTCTCACGATCACTCCTATATACCACGCTCTTTCCTGGTCGTTTTATTGCCGAGGAAGGTTGAAGGTTATCGGAGAGACAGACCTGACGCTACCCCCTCCCACCCCCCCCCCCCCCCCCCACCCCTGACGGTCGCCTCCAATCACTTGCGCGTACGTCCTGGCTGGTCCTAAGACCATACGTGGCACGTGCTGGCGTCGTGACGGGATCGTGAGCGGCGCACCTCTCACGATCACTCCTAGCTACCTCGCTCTTCCCGGCGTACCCTGAGGAAGTTTAAGGTAGTGGAGAGACAGGACCAGCGTACGTGGGGGGCCTGCAGCCGATCACCAACCCGCGGTGGGGATCGATCTGCAGGCCTGGCCGTGCTGCTCACCTGTGGCGAGCGGCTCGACTGAGGTCACTGAGCACGTCGACCCCGGTCCCGTGCGTCAGACGAGCTGCTGCTGGTCACCCTATCCGCGCGGTCCCTGTGGGAGCGGCGGTCAGGTGACTTGCAGAGCTCATTTTCGCGGTGAAACTGGTGAGCGTCCTCAAGGCGCGTCAAACCGCTGGTACCAGCCAAGGCTGGTACCGATGTCGGGGGGACCTACTCCCAGCCTCAGCCCGTGGCTGGTCAGAGACCGTCACGTCTACCAGGGTTACCAGCTGGTCGCTGCAAGGGCGCCGCTGGCCTGGCGAGAGTCACATGAGCGGCTCTCACCAGCTTCTGCTCCGCTTGCCGCGGGGGGTCCTGGCGCCGACGCGAACTCTGGCGCCAAAATTTTGGCTATACGCTCTCCCGCGGGAGATCGTATACTCGGAACTTCTCGCGAACGAGAGACCGAGCCGGAACCTGGCGTAGCGGCAGCGCCGCAAACACCAGGCGAGGAAGTACCGGTGGTAGTCGGTACGCCTCTGGTCCCCGTCTTCTTCTTGGTGGAAGAGGAGACGGACCCTGTTCCCGAAAGAGCAGGAGGGACCGGCAGAAGAACCCCCCCCGTCCCACGGCGTGGAACGAGCCCTTAGAAGTTCCCGAAGGAGTCTTCTTAGGGGGGAAACCCGGGTTACCAGCTGGTCGCTGCGAGAGCGGCCGCTGGCCTGGCGAGAGTCACCTGAGCGGCTCTCACCAGCCTTCTGCTCCGTGCCGCGGTCTTGGCGCCGAGCGAACTCTGGCGCCGAAACTTTGGCTGCACGGTCTCCCGAGGGAGAGCGTACACTCGGGATCTCCCGCGAACGAGAGACCGAGCCGGAACCTGGCGTAGCGGCATCGCCGCTAGCACCAGGCGAGGAAGTACCAGAGCTAACCGATACTCCTCTGGTCCCCGTCTACCTCTTCCTTCCACGGAAGGGGAGACGGGCCCCGCTCCCGAAAGGGCAGGAGGACCAGCAGGAGGACCACCCGTCCGACCGGGGTGGGAACCGGGGAGGGGGGCCCTTAGAAGTTCCCGAAGGAGACTTTCTTAGGGGGGGAGGCAGCCTTCTTCTTCTTCGGCTTATGGGCCTAGAAGTCGAAGGGAGAGGCAGCAGCAGACGATGAAGACGAAGATGGACACCCTTCCTCTTCTCGTCAGCTCACGCAGGTACAGTCGTCAGGTCCTCCAATCTAGGCCGGAGCCGGGGGCTATTGCCAAGAAGCAACACGGCCCGACTGCACCTGTCCGGAAGGACCTGGGACTGGGGAAGACACACCTGGGCAGGACCAGCATGGACAGGCTCAGGAACCAGGAGCGACAGGAACAGCAACCAGCTCAGGAGCGGCAGGAACAGCGGCAGCGGTAGACCCAGAAGGGAGCAAGCCAAAGCCAGCAGCGGGAATCACATCAGCGGCAGGTACGGCAGGCCCAGCGATCGCCTCGTAGAATCATCGGCAGCCAGCGGGAACCTGGGTACTGGCGGCCGGTCCAGGGGCGAGTGCTGGAACAGCGGAAGTCTGGGGCAGGCAACACGAAGAAAACAGGCGGCGGCGGCGGCAACCCCCCTCGGTACGGCGGCGGCCCTAGTAGCAGCAGACGGCGTCACCGACACAGCATGGGGAGTGTAGACCAGGACTGGGGGGGAGCAGCATAAGCGGCCGTGGAGGTAGTAGTGGAGACCGCCCCAGACCTCGCTAGACGCTGCAGCAGCCCGTGGATGCTAGGCACGCCCTGCCGCCCGCGGTGGTCCATACCTATTCAAGGTCGTCTCCCACGGATGTAGCACCTGCGGTAGCACAGATAGATTAGTAAGAGGGGTTTTCTCACGCACGGGGGGAAGACATGCCCCACCTGAACGCAAGGAAGACCCCAAATACAAAATACAAGAGAAGGAAGCTGAGCGGGGGGCAGGAAAAAGAAAGAAGACGAAGAATCGGATACCAAGGGAGTCGCGGGA
>NC_087217.1:7052034-7097034 GCF_015104395.2 Macrobrachium nipponense
CAGCAGCCTAGGAAGCGCCCAAGGGCTGAGTGAATGCTATATTGACATCAACCTGAGTGACCCGGAGAATATTTCTTTCCTCCATGACCTTCCCCAAACCCTATCCCTTGTTGTTAGTCTTAAGTGCCGCTCCAGAGTCAATTTTTACAAGTCCACCCTCTCCAAGAGTCACTTTTGTTGAGTCAAAAATTAACCATTCTTGCCCAGCCCTAATGATAAGCATAGTCAGTAATTGTACTGCTAGCCTAAGCAAGAATTCTGAGTCAAGAGTTTGTGAATAAATTAGTGGAATTATTTTACTTCAGACAAATCATTATTATATTTAGGACTTGGAAATATAATTTTCTGGGGAGTGTACAACGCCAGGAACAGTTTACACAGATGAAAACAAACCTAACCTTTCCTAGAATGCCATGTCCTGACTTAACCAGACCGTACCTTCCTGCCCTCATTTAGGGCAACATTCCCAAACTGGCAGGAGGCCTTCGACTCCCTCCAAAGCCAAGGGACACTAAATATCAGAAAAATGGACTAAGCTTCTACTCAGACATAGGGTCAAGAGCCTGATCCTGCCATTCTGCAATCTTTGTTTGTGATGTAAGTTTTGAACATATCTGATATTTGTCTAATAATTATCAAACGAGTAATTTTAGAGATAGTGGATCCAACCCTTAGGCCTTGTGTCCTACAATTTGGGGACCACACTAGGAAAATGACAATTTGTCGAAGATTGCATTTTTCCTAACTATACAAACCTGAGGTCCTTTAACAATAGGAAGTAGCTAGCGGCAGCTGGAACGGTCGTAAGCTTCGAACAAGGGGAGAACGGTAGTAACTGCTTGTCCGAACAGTCGCGCTGGGAGGTAAACAAACAACTTTTGCTTTTGGCCCATGCAAAATACGCAGAGTGAGGGGTGGCATGAGGAGGGACTATATGTAAAGGACCTCAGGTTTGTATAGTTAGGAAAAATGCAATTTTCGACAAATTGTCATTTGTTCCGATACGTAATACAAACCATCGGTCCTTTAACAATATTAAGACTCACTTCTTGGTGGGAGGAATCTGAGTCTTTTGATGAACAGACTGGTGTTCGTCCATCCCTGGAATGCCTCCCTGGTCGTAAGAGCGAGGGAGGGATCCAAGCCTCTGTCCGATTGATCGGGGTGTGCACCGCAAGGACAATGGTTCATGGACCTCTGGGCCAAGTACTAAGAGAGAGGCAAGCGTATTTCTTCGTACCAGCAAGCAAGAACTTGTTCCTGTTTGCAAGAGACAATCATAAAATTATGGGTTGTCTCAAGCTGGCATCCACTTCCTCCCCCTTGTTGGAGGAAGGTGGGGATATACGCTCCTATCCCTAGTGAAAGGCGAGGTTCCCGATTATCGTGTAATTATCGGGGATTCTCGTCTCGCTCACTTTGGACCGTGGTCTCGCCTAAGTGTTTGGAGATCGTAAAAAACTCGAACACACTGAATGCGCTAGAAATTCCGTAGAATTCTAAGCACTCTGCGAAACCCCCACCGAATTCGTTAAACGATATCGGCTGGTGGTCCTCTCGATTCCCGTAGAAATCGAGAATGGGGCAGGATCCCTCCTCAACGACCGGGACTTACGTCAGGTAGGACCCGAAGGTCCCCCGGTAGCACAGTCCCCAACGTGGGATCCTACAGAGAAATCTCTGTAGGATCCCTCCCATTTCCCTCGTAGCCGTAAGGAAAGAGGGAATGGGGGAGGAATTGGATACTCGCTCGCCTTCCCAATGGAACTAGCAGTTGGAGAAGAGTAGGAGCAGCCATCGCCTTTCTCCCACCCCCCTCCCCCCCGAGGAGGGTCACGAACTCGTGCTGTAGGTAAGCATCTGCCACCACTGTGAACTTCGTTTGGGTGGGGCTGATCGACACCTGACAGGAGAGCCAAAACCGTCCTCTGACTCATTCCAGTCCTCGTCGAGATCGAAACCTCTCAGGAGGACGGAAGGGGGGGGGGGGGGGGGGGAGAAGAGCTGCAATACTCTGAAAAAACGCCGCTGTCGCGGCAGAGGAGGGGAAGTAGCTTACCCGACCGGCTAGACCTGAGCGAGCCTTCTCGTCCGGAGACGAGAGGCTCTCCTGGTTCAGAACCGAGTCGAGAAGCTCTTATCGCGGCAAGCCCACCGTCAGTCTGGTTCCCTACTCGGGCTCGAGAACGACTTGAGCCGTGGAGCGGCGATCCTTTCCCCAGGTCGTTGCGCTGACGAATCAGTGCAATAACCTGGGCAAATTTACTCCGAATCTCGGAATTACAGCGTCTTGAGGAGTAGGACCGTCCAGTCCCTCCAACAAGAGCAGCTCCCAAGACCCTCCTCCTTCAGAAGAAGGACCAGCAACAGATCCCTGACGGTTGCCTCCAATCACTTGCGCGTACGTCCTGGCTGGTCCTAAGACCATACCTGGCACGTGCGGCGTCGTGACGGGATTGTGAGCGGCGCATCTCTCACGATCACTCCTATATACCTCGCTCTTCCTGGCGTATGCCGAGGAAGTTGAAGGTATCGGAGAGACAGACCTGACGCTACCCCCTCCCCCCCCCCCCCCCCCCCTGACGGTCGCCTCCAATCACTTGCGCGTACGTCCTGGCTGGTCCTAAGACCATACGTGGCACGTGCGGCGTCGTGACGGGATCGTGAGCGGCGCACCTCTCACGATCACTCCTAGCTACCTCGCTCTTCCCGGCGTACCCTGAGGAAGTTTAAGGTAGTGGAGAGACAGGACCAGCGTACGTGGGGGGCTGCAGCCGATCACCAACCCGCGGTGGGGATCGATCTGCAGGCCTGGCCGTGCTGCTCACCTGTGGCGAGCGGCTCGACTGAGGTCACTGAGCACGTCGACCCCGGTCCCGTGCGTCAGACGAGCTGCTGCTGGTCACCCTATCCGCGCGGTCCCTGTGGGAGCGGCGGTCAGGTGACTTGCAGAGCTCATTTTCGCGGTGAAATGAAAAACGTGACTCCTCAAGGCGCGTCAAACCGCTGGTACCAGCCAAGGCTGGTACCGATGGTCGGGGGGGACCTACTCCCAGCCTCAGCCCGTGGCTGGTCAGAGACCGTCACGTCTACCAGGGTTACCAGCTGGTCGCTGCAAGGGCGGCCGCTGGCCTGGCGAGAGTCACATGAGCGGCTCTCACCAGCTTCTGCTCCGTGCCGCGGTCCTGGCGCCGAGCGAACTCTGGCGCCAAAATTTTGGCTATACGCTCTCCCGCGGGAGATCGTATACTCGGAACTTCTCGCGAACGAGAGACCGAGCCGGAACCTGGCGTAGCGGCAGCGCCGCAAACACCAGGCGAGGAAGTACCGGTGGTAGTCGGTACGCCTCTGGTCCCCGTCTTCTTCTTCCTTGTGGAAGAGGAGACGGACCCTGTTCCCGAAAGAGCAGGAGGACCGGCAGAAGAACCCCCCCGTCCCACGGCGTGGAACGAGCCCTTAGAAGTTCCCGAAGGAGTCTTCTTAGGGGGGAAACCCGTGGGCTTACCAGCTGGCGCTGCGAGAGCGGCCGCTGGCCTGGCGAGAGTCACCTGAGCGGCTCTCACCAGCCTTCTGCTCCGTGCCGCGGTCTTGGCGCCGAGCGAACTCTGGCGCCGAAACTTTGGCTGCACGGTCTCCCGAGGGAGAGCGTACACTTGGGATCTCCCGCGAACGATCGTGACCGAGCCGGAACCTGGCGTAGCGGCATCGCCGCTAGCACCAGGCGAGGAAGTACCAGAGCTAACCGATACTCCTCTGGTCCCCGTCTACCTCTTCCTTACGGAAGGGGAGACGGGCCCCGCTCCCGAAGGAGCAGGAGGACCAGCAGAAGGACCCCCCGTCCCACCGGGGTGGGACGGGCCCTTAGAAGTTCCCGAAGGAGACTTCTTAGGGGGGGAGGCAGCCTTCTTCTTCTTCGGCTTATGGGCCTAGAAGTCGAAGGGAAGAGGCAGCAGCAGACGATGAAGACGAAGATGACACCTTCCTCTTCTCGTCAGCTCACGCAGGACAGTCGTCAGGTCCTCCATCTAGGCCGGAGCCGGGGCTATTGCCGAAGCAACACGGCCCGACTGCACCTGTCCGGAAGGACCTCTGGGACTGGGGGAAGACACACCGTGGGCAGGACCAGCATGGACAGGCTCAGGAACCAGGAGCGACAGGAACAGCAACCAGCTCAGGAGCGGCAGGAACAGCGGCAGCGGTAGACCCAGAAGGGACAGCCAAGCCAGCAGCGGGAATCACATCAGCGGCAGGTACGGCAGGCCCAGCGATCGCCTCGTAGAATCATCGGCAGCCAGCGGGAACCTGGGTACTGGCGGCCGGTCCAGGGGCGAGCTGCTGGAACAGCGGAAGTCTGGGGCAGGCAACACGAAGAAAACAGGCGGCGGCGGCAACCCCCTCGGTACGGCGGCGGCCCTAGTAGCAGCAGACGGCGTCACCGACACAGCATGGGGAGTGTAGACCAGGCGGGGGGGAGCAGCATAAGCGGCCGTGGAGGTAGTAGTGGAGACCGCCCCAGACCTCGCTAGACGCTGCAGCAGCCCGTGGATGCTAGGCACGCCCTGCCGCCGCGGTGGTCCATACCTATTCAAGGTCGTCTCCCACGGATGTAGCACCTGCGGTAGCACAGATAGATTAGTAAGAGGGGTTTTCTCACGCACGGGGGGAAGACATGCCCCACCCCGAACGCAAGGAAGACCCCAAATACAAAATACAACGAGGAAGCTGAGCGGGGGGCAGGAAAGAAGACGAAGAATCGGATACCAAGGGAGTCGCGGGAGAGCTTTCCGACGACTTCCTGGCAGACCTTCGCTTCCCCTACCCCCGCACAGCAGTGAAAAGTAATATGAAAATGAAACAGAATACTGCCCTTGCGATTCACTTCATAGAACTTAAGGGGAAAAGCTCAATTCCCGGGTAAGAGCGGAAACTTGATCCATAATAATATGATGTTATTATAAAATATATATGAAAATGAAACAGAATACTGCACTTGCGATTTCACTTTCACAGAAAATAATCGTAAGGATCAATTCCCGGGTAAGAGCTAAAATTGATCCAAATTAAAATTTATGCAAATAAATAAATGAAAATGAAAAGAATACTGCAATTGCGAATCCACTTTCATTGCATTTTATCATACAAAATAAAAGGCTCGTGCCGAGCGCAATCACGCTCTCGGCAACGAACGCACAGGGCAAAAATATAATGAAAAGAGTACTTACATTTTTCAATTACACAGTTTCGCCCAAAATACATGACTCGGCGCGAGCGCGCCCGCCCTCGGCACCGAGACATAATTCAAGGGTTCAATTCATGAAAAGAGAGGAAATCGCCGCATCTACGGCGATAGCTCCATGTTGGTTCATAATTTAGTAATGAAAATGAAAACAGTGTACTTACAGTTTCATTTTCAAGTCAAACAAACCATTAGTAGAAAACACAATATAAACAAAGCATACGACGATGAAGCGGGCAGAGAGCGATGACGAACACGTCCTTCACACCCGCGACCGAAAGCAAAAGTGATTTGTTTACCTCCCAGTCGCGCAGCGCGCTACTGTCGGACAAGCAGTTAACTACCGTTCTCCCCTTGTTCGAAGCTTACGACCGTTCCAGCTGCCGCTAGCTACTTCCTATTGTTAAAGGACCGATGGTTTGTATTACGTATCGGAACAATAAAGACTTCCAACACGTGGAAGAGTCCCTTGAGGAGATGATCCAATTCCGAAATGCCCCAAGTCACACGGGCAGAGTTCAGTCCTTGTCTTCGAGATGCGTCTACTAAGGTAGAAAAATCTGCTTCAGCAGAGGACGGGAGAGAAAGACCCATATTTTCTCCCGTTTGGTACCAAATGCCCCTTCTGCCAGCGAGTCTCGCTGGGGGCATGCAGAAGACCGTCCTGACTAGTTCCTTCTTGGTATCCATCCAAGTATTAAGAGACTGAAGAGCCCTCTTCATGGATATAGTAAGTCTCATTTTCAAGAAAGATGAGGATTTAGGCACCTTTGCGCTTGAAAACAGAGAGCGCGGAGAGGGAGGAGCGGCAGGAGTTAACGCGTCCCCATATTCCTCAAGAAGAAGTGCCGTTAAGACTTTGTAGCTGGAAAGTCCTTCCCTACCGCGAGCCTCGTCTTCAGAATTCTCGTCCATCTCGGGATCCAAATGAGAATCTCCAGCAAAAACAGGAAGTCTTCTATCCGAGGGAGACAAACTCCTTATAGGAGAGGGACTCAGAGAATGTACAGAGTCCCTCTTGACAACAGTAGACGTCTCACGTCTGGTTGGAGCATCAAGTCTGATAGACGGATGACGCTTGTAAGACGCCTCGCGTTTGGTTGGCGCCTCTTACCTAGCTGTCTCCTCGGATCTGGATGACGCCTCGCGTTTGGTTGGCGCCTCTTACCTAGCTGTCTCCTCGGATCTGGATGACGCCTCGCGCCTGGAAGACGACCCTCGCGCTCGGGCTGGCGTCCTGGCTGACTGCTCTCGTCTGGATGACGCCTCGCGCTCGGCTGGCGTCCTGGCTGGCGCCTCGCGCCTGGCTGAATCCTCACGTCTGGAGGACGCCTCGCGCTTGGCTGGCGTCCTGGCTGGCGCCTCGCGCCTGGCTGACTCCTCACGTCTGGAGGACGCCTCGCACCCTGTTGACGTTCTGGCTGGCATCTCGTGCCTGATAGGCTGCACATATCTGGAAGACGTTTCTCGCCTAGAAGACGTCTCTCGCACGGGAGGCGTCCTGTCCGGAGCCTCACGTCTGTCACGCGTTTCTCTTGCACTAGTTCTGAAATGCACATCCTCTTCTACATGTTTGAAAGAGGAAGCTTCATGTCTGGAAGGCGCCTCGCGCCTGGCAGGAGAAAGAGGACGAGACTTCTTGATAGGAAGCGCAACGTCCTTTTTGCGCATGGGATTTCTAGACAGAACTCCTACCAAGGAGGCTAGTTGTTCCTGCACAGCAAGTAGGATCCTCTTAGAAGCCTCCCCGGCGTCCTCCTCAATGGGAGGAGAGGGAGACCTCGAAGGAGAACGATCCGACACATCCATATATGGAGACGTAGGCACAAACTTCGCCTTCTTGATCGAGGAAGGAGCTTCATCAGAAAAGCGCTCAGGGCTCGAGTTCAAAGAAGGTTCTTTCCAATGCCTTTTCAGGGGCCTGGAAAGATCCGAATCCTTCCACCCTCGTTTAGGTGAAGGAGAGGGAGAAGAAGAGAAGCACTCTCGCAGGACGCTTTTCCTAACGCGGTCCTGAGCAGTCTGATGCGAAACAGAACCTGCTGAAGGGACGTCTGACCGTTGGGGATTCTCCACGACCTCCTTAAGGCTTTCGACTTTCCTTCTCCTCTGGGCATGGGAGCTTGGAAGAGGTCTAGGCCTGGGAGCGTCGCAGAGACGATCAAACGCCCCCTCCACAACACTGGGAGCACTCACTTAGCATTCACTTACATGTCACTGTCACTATCCTTACCTTTTAGGGCCGCCATTTTGGACCTCATCTTGTGGATAGTAGCCTTCAGGTCGGCGATTTCAGAAGCCGATTCTGAATGTAAAGCCTGTGAAAGTCCCGATATAGAGGGAGAATCAAAAACATTAGGATTAGGATAGATAGACTCAATAAAAGGCTCAATAGGCCTTGAATACACACCCTTTGATGCACGTCTCACTCTATCCCTTTCTAACTTCCTCAAGTAAGAAGTTAGAGTCTTCCATTCTTCAGCATTTAACCCCTCACATTCATGACAGGTATTAGATGAAGAACATTCACACCCCCTACATTTACGACATACAGTGTGAGGATCAACCGAAGCCTTCGGTATCCTCACCTTGCAGCCTACATTCACACACATTCTCACACTAACACTTGAATCAGACATACTGAGAAAAATCCAAATTCAGTCCACAGTAGCGAATGCCAAAAACACGATCCAGGTACGTCACCAAAAAGTCCGAAGAAACGATGATCAAATGCTTTGAAATAAGATTTCAGGTCAGGAGGTAGTAACAACAATGTTGATACCACCGGCGACAGAGAAAATATGATCGAAAACGGGAATGGTTTCTAGTCCTGCCACCCAGGGCAGGCCGGTAGATCACCTGACCTACCTGTAGTGAGTGGCGCGAAATTTGAATTTCTGTCGGGGACGACGGAGTCTTAGCTAAGTATATATCTGACAGGTAAGTTGATTGTATGAAAATCAACACTTTTGCTTGTTGCAAATTGGTATGTGTTTACCCTCCATACTGGGCATAAAACTTACACAAAACCGCGGAAATAAATGAAATTAGTGTATCTATTTGTCGTATATATACATATTACAGCAATTTTATCATTACTGCATTACTATGACAACTAGAATTCATGGAAATGCATCGGCGTATGTGTGAAGCTCCACTAGATTGGCAACAATGAGTCATTTTGCCGTCGCGTCATCTGCTCGTAAGTACGTACTTCAGAAATATCTGTAATTTTTCAGGGTTAATTTGGTTGCAAAAAAGGGATAATAGACATGAATTAAACATTTTGAAGTAACAAAGTAAAGTTAAACTAAATAATGAGTAAAGTAAACAATTAAGGGAATAAAGCTTTGCATCTCATAAACCATGTACTCGTGTGCTGTCCATAACTGTGTTTGTAGAGTGAGCGCTTAGGAACCAGGAACCGCAGCATCGTTCAAGTGCAATTTGGAGTGAATTAAGACCAAAATGTGTATAATTACAATCAAATAAGCACTGTGGAGTTTCAGTTGTGATGGCAGTGAGGATAAAACCACCGATTACAAGGTAAGAATGAATTTCAGTTCAAACCATGACCCCGGGAATAAAAAGTTTCATACTTTCACTAATATAGGCAACAAAATATTTTATTGTGCTGATTACAACTGCAATCTTGAGTAAGATCAATAAACGTTACATATATACGCTAACATTGTTCAAATGAGTGCTGGGAAGGCTGGGGAAGATGGTGGCTTGGCTGTGGTTACGAATGGCAAGTCACGCGGCTATCGCCATATTGGATTTCAAAACTGCCTTGAAAACAAATTTTACGAAGAGCTCGCATGCTTATTTTAGTTCGTATGGCGCTTTCATATATCATATTATGTTGACGAAACTTCAATCTTTTGAATGGTATGCTTAAAGATGTATGTAATTGTATTCTTGTTTCACCAATTAAATATTGAGTGAATAAGGCCGAGCCAGGCGATGACGATGGATCGACTGCGGTTGTTTACCCTATGTAGATGCAACTGCATTGACAACATTGACGTTTGGTTGTTTACCCACACTGAGTGTGGTCAAGGCGGCAACGCTGAGGACCATACAAAATGAAGTGTGCATCAGTCCACACTACAAAGGGTCAGCTGGACTTTCTATCCACTTAAGTAGCTTGCATTTGTTAGTACTTTGTATTTGAAATGCACTTTTTGAAGCAGACAATTTTAGAAAGGTGGGGGATGACATCCTGACAGACAGTTAAAGGGTGCATGGGCTGAAAAAAATTGAGAACCACTCCATTAGAGTAAGGGCCTGTTACCTTAGGTTAGGTTAGGTTACCTGTGGTTGGTTAACCCACAAAGTGCGGAGCGTCGCTAAAATCAACGCTTTATATGCTGCGTAAGGGCAACGCCAATATTTGCGACGCTTTATTTTAAAAAATCGCTGTTAATTTAGCCCCTCCCTTTAGCTCTGTTTGTGACGTCAAGAGTCTCACCAGCCATTCAGCTCACTCTTGGACATAAAAGATGTCATATTTCTCTTAATCATAGGTATAAAAATAGCATAATTGTAAACCTTCCGTCAGCCCCGGGGGGCGGGACCAAGGAGGCTTTCATATCTTGAATTTACGTTTGAATTATATAAATCTTTGTTTATATTGTAAATTTTGGTGATAATGGCTTTTGATGATGATGCTTATTCTTTTCCATCAAATACTGATATAGAGACATATAATTATAGCAACGATGACGATAGTAATATTGGTTTAAAAGTAGGTTTGCATATGCCCGTTAACATACACACACATATACACGGATTCAACCAATTAATAATTGCTGTATATATATTGCAATCTTATAGGTGTTTCTTGAATAGCTAAGGAGTAATGTCGTCGTGAAAAAAATGTGAAATTATCTCAGAAAATACAGCATAAAGCATTCCAAAACTAAAATGCATTTTTTAAAAAGAACGGTTTCTTTCCAAATTGTATTCTTTTTAAATATTAATTTTCTAAATATCTTGTATTTCATATTTTATTATTAATCTGCGAAACAAGGAGAATACAACCATGTATAACATTAGGTGATAAGTTAAAAAATTAGCAAGTACCTAGGGTAAAAAACCGCATAGTACAGGGGTGGACCATGTACGATCAATGTGTACAACCCCAAAAAAAGTACATTATAACGCGTCCTGACATCGGAGATGGGCATCAGTCGCGACTTCTTGTTGGTGAGAAACGGAGCTAAAGACCTCTACTCCGGTGTCAGGACGCGTTATATGTACTTTTCTTGGGGTTGTCCACATTGATCGTACATGGTCCACCCCTGTACCATGCAGTTTTTTACCCTAAATATTGGTACCATTACTGATGTTGTTAATGCATAATATTGCCGTCGTCCTTTGGTAGCAACCCCCTAGCACCTCTTGGGTTAAATAATTCTTAGATCTACCAGATCTACTAATTTGCTAAGAAAATTAATCTCAAAACGCCCAAAGCACACATTACATTTCGGGATATTGCGAATATTTTCATGTCAAAAATGCGATATTACCTAGGTAGCTGATGATTTCAAGGAAAATTCTACCAAAACTTGACGTACCTAAACTTACAAGGCTAATTATAGTAGCTAGGTAATTAACATATACTAGGCTAGGTAGTAAGCCTAGTAGTATTCGGCCTACCAACGACTAGCTAGGGCTAACTCAAACTTATGCTAGGCTACAGTATAAATATCATATTCCGAGTACAAATAGGCTACAGGAATCTATTTTGAATACCTACTAGCTAGTCATAGGCTAAGTAGGTAGGCTAATCTCCATGATACTACCTGGGCATGTCCAGTTCGCAATTGCTCATACAGCAAAGACGACAACACCGCCCCGGAACAGCTGACGCGGACATTCATTCTTCTTTTGGTTGCAGCAGCTCAAATGTTTAGCAAGATTCTAGACTAGCCACATCAATAAATTACACCACCGTCGCACAATACACAAGCAACTTGAATGCAACACTTTATCATTTGACACTTTCTGAATCTCGATTCTCTTTGGAAGAAGAGGAACTTGGAACAGAGGCGGATTTACAATCAGCTCTCCAGTTTATAACGCAACTATTATGCAGCGTTTTGAAAGGCAGAAAATTCTTAGTAATGCTTTTGAAAATTGGCTGGTGCTTTCTTAAAAGACTTACTATGAATATTACAATGTTTTTTCTGGAATCCGAGTTCGTTTCTGTAAGTCCTGCAGCCCACGGAGCTAAGTTTATCAACTATTCACTGAAATACGAACAGACTTTAGCCTATTCATCATACTGTCTATGTTACAGTCAAAGACTTTGGTTACAGTCTTAGGCCAAATGTAATGTAGCTTTAAAGGGTTGTTAAGTGAAGACGAAATGTATTTGCGACTGAGCTAAATCGTTATTGTCTCTTTCATTTATTATTTGCAATCGGTATATTTATTATTTGCAATCGGGTTACCTTAAGTGCAACATTCAGTCGCCTTTTCGTAGTGTATTAGCTTGTCTTTTATCAGCACAGGTCCTTGTGATGTAGCACTGAAAAAAGAGAATTCTGTGCTTTCTTGAGGAATCCTTAAATATGAAGTATGAAGTTATGCATGCCATGCTAATGTTGTAAATTATGATGGTGTTTATAACACATTATCATAATAAACTAATAACATTATAATAACTAAAGAACATTTTAGAGTCCCTGGGCAAGTCTGACAGCCGCAAATATTGGAATATTTATGCAAAAAGAAAGCCAACTACAGTTTCGGAAGACGTAATTTTTGTTGGTGTCACTATAGTAGACGGTCTACCTAGGGGAACAAATGTTTTTCGTCGTGTTTAATACTTATCACTCGGGGACCTAATTGCAGTTGGGGACATTTGATCCCCGAGGGGCTACAAATAGTACTAAACACGGCGAAACTGTAGTAACTCTCAGGTAGACTGCCTACCATAGTAGAAACAAGCAGGTAGACTACCAACTATAGTAGCATCTTTTTGGAACCTTTAAGTATTGATAACGGTTAAGTTTCAGATGGCATCAGGCTACTTTGTCTAGGTGCACTAGAACAAACCTCGAGTCATTTAAAAGAAATGAAAATTTATTGATAATCGGCGATTTTTTTTCCTGGGAGGCTCGGAGTTGGAGTGCATTCGATAACGTTTGGGAACTTTCGTTTCTTTATTGTTTCCAACTTCGAACTGTCTCCGAAATGATCGAAGTTGTTCGTCAAAAATGTATGATTTCTGCAACTCCGTCCTTTTCTAAACCTGATTGATTTTCCCGTAAGAAGGTAGTGCCGTCAGTGCACCTCACGGGGGCCACTGTAGGCATTATCAAAGGTTCTTTGTAGCGTCCCTTCGGCCCTTAGCTGCAACCCCTTTCATTCCTTTTACTGTACTTTCATTCATATTATCTTTCTTCCATCTTGCTATCCACTCTCTCCTGACAATTATTTCATAGTGTAACTGTTACACCTTTCAAACCTTTTTGCTCTCAACTTCCTTTCCAGCGCTGAATGACCTCACGGGTTTCAGTGCTTGGCCTTTGGCCTAAGCCCTATTTTCCATTCCTAACCCAGATTGGTCATCTAAAGTTATTTCATACTTTCTTTCTCTGACTTGTTTAGAATATGCAGAGTGAATATTTTCACCACAGTAGACCTAACTGAACTTACAGTCAGGAGCGTTGCTTTGATATCTTTGCTATGACTTCCCGCTCTCAATAATCAGGATTTGATTCCTCATTCCATTTTGGTTTCAGCCAAATTCATTTATGCAGTCCATCATAGCCTGGGCTTTCCATCTCCTAATTTCTTTATAATTGAATCTACTTCCGCTCTTTGACAGGTATTTTCCTCTTTTTCAATTCACACATGCATATTTCATTAACAATTCTGTGGGCGTTAACTCTAATGAAACTCTGAATACTTGTCTTTGTTAGTATAACCAGCCACTTTTTCAAGATATTCTTTATTATTTAAATTTCACTCTCTAGTCTCGAGAACTTAGCAGTTAGCACCTATTCCTACAAGTTCCTTTAGCTTTTGTATATTTATTGTATCCCAAGCCTCATCCGTCATCCGAAGGCTCCGATTTCCGTCTTGTTAGTTACCTCATATACCGGTAGTTCTTTTTCAGCCGACTGATTTACAGTTATGATATTAATCCAGTCCCCACTGCGTGACTGTACCTCTTCAAATATTTCTAGAACTGCAAATCTGTTTCGATATTTAAATGTTAAAACCTCTCGGCTTCCGTCCTCAATGACATGTCAGTTTTAGTGTTGCAGTGCTGGAAAAGCTAAATTCAGGGAACTATTTCAAGTTTCACATAGTTTCCAGAGAAAAGCGAGAATTAGAGCAATATTTAACTCGCTGATTTGCTGGATACGAAGAGGAAACAGCATCTAGGAAGCACAAGGCCGTTTGCAGAGTCAACGGGGCTAAGAAGAAGAGTTTCTGGTAAAGCTTCCTTGCAGGTCCATAAAGTTGGTCTGATCTTGTTTCTGTGGCTTGCTTAAATAGTGGGTGTTTAATGTTGAGTAGCATAACTCTGGGTGGATGCACCCAATCTACTACGTCAGCGGCGGGCAAACACCGAACCGAGGGCAGCACATGGTCCTACGGGGTTCTATACATTTTTGTGAGTGAACATATTATTTTGCATATAAAATATAAATTTATATGCATGAGTTATACGTCAATATCCCATTTTTCATTGTTGGGAAAGGAGAAAGTGCCTGCAAATATGTGCTAAAAGATTAGGAATCAGTTGAAAAGTTGGACTGAAGAGTTTGAAAGAAGGTTTGAGGATTTCAGACAGATAAAACTTAAATTCAACTTATTAACTTCACCTTTCTCTGCTGATGTCGATGCAGCACCCGATGAATTACAGATTGAATTATTGGACATTCAATCTGATCATTCATTGAAGGAAATGTTTCACTCCCTACCATTAATAGAGTTTTGCAATTCACTCTCAGTACAATGCTGTCCTTGTTTAAGAAATTTTGGTGCCAGATCATTATCTATTTTTGGTCCCACTCACATCTGTGAGCAGTGTTTTTCCTGCATGAAGACAAATAAGTCGAAGAGCAGGTCCATGTTGTCAGACACAAACTTAAATGCAGTGATGAGAGTTTCTACCAGCAACCTTATGCCAGACTTTAAACGAATTGTAAAGCAGAATTGTGACCAGATACATTTTTCCCCATTACATTGCTTGTGCCGGATTCTGAATTTTTATTTATTTATGTTTATTATTAAAAGATGCGGCCCTTTGACGTTTCGTGACCCTGATGCAACATCGCTCTGAAAAATTTGCCCACGACTCTACTACGTGGTCTTTCAGTGACCCGTAAATGAGAATTGTTCTTGCTTTTGCACAGGGAAGTACTTAAGACATATGTGTTAACCTTACAGGAAACCGTGTAGATATCGGAAATGATCACCTAAGAAATATGATGAAATGGTAGGTATGGTCAGTATCATTCAAACGGGTGACCAGACATATTAGTTGGTGGAATCTCTTCTTTTCCTGATAAGATTTGGTAAAGCAATAAAACCTAGAATTGATATGAAATACAATTTGACCAAACAATCTAAAGAATCAGAGCGTAAACACAGCCATAAAACATATCAAAATCAGTTCAAATTCTTTCCTGCATTGCTTTATTTTTTATATAGTATAATCAATCATCAATTGCGTCAGTATTTCGATTGTGTCCATTTTATTTAACCTGTAATAGTCCACTTCGTGTTAAATTTTTTAATATGATTTGGTATTTAAAATATATTATATTCTTTCACGTTTTGTCATGTCATATCATTTTTTTTACAATACTTAGGTCGCATAATTTTAAAACCTAAATTTTAGCTAATAGTTCTCTCTAAATTAGTAATGAAAATAAAATAGTTCTACATTAAAAACAGTCATTTAACGTTCTCTTACTCACATATTACGACTATAACTAGCAATGAAAAAATTAAACAGCATACTACAGAAAATAATGACAGAATTGATAGAATAAGAAACATTGTGGTTCTAAAAAACACTTGAGCTTAGACCGTTGATGGTCAGTAATAACATGGCGATACTATCTGTATCATAGTCAGAGCCCACATATGTAGCTATATATTGGCTTTGACCTAGTATGTACTATAATGTGCCCTACAATTTTTCCCCCATTGTCTTCATGATGTGTATTGTTCGGCTTATGAGGCAGAAATCGACGCGGGAATTCTTTAAGAGAAAATGGAATCACTTTTCGTAGGTAAGCCAAGTAAACTGCATTGGCCCATAATTTTGTGCACCTGCTGTCTTGTTAGCCTGTATTATATTTTCAGCATATTATTGTGACACTAAGTGCAGCAGTGATTTCAGTTTTGAGACCAGAACACCATTAATCTTATACATGCAACATGATATTAAGTAAAAAAAAAAGTCTTGCTCGTTATCAAAACTGCTTAGTAGTAAGTAGTCAGTCATTAAGGATTCTTTGCAACAGGCAGGCCTGTAGGATACCGTCTAAGCCATTTTGTATGAAACAGTTTCTTGACGAAATGTCACACTTGATAAGAGTATCTCAAAACCTTTGAGAAAACTAATATTACTCTATGCAAAGAAAAACATTTGCATTTTTAAAATGCATAGCAAATCCTTGTTTAATTTAGATTTTCACCACTTAATACGTCTCGCAGGTTGGTGAATGCAAAAAAAATGGAGTTTGGCAACCTACGTAGACACCCGTCCTCAAACTACTACTTTGGTAAGACACTAAACCTTATTCTAAGTAACACTTAATTTAGAATATTTGAAATAAATTAATCTTTTGTAAAACTTATTGACGTATCCTGCTAATGAAAAATAACCTTTAAGAATGGTACCGACAAGGAAAAGATTTTTGGCCAAGCAGATGTTAGACATATGCATATTGATTCAGTAGATATTTTTATTGCTTTGTCCTTCGTTGAAGAATAATTCTATTCTAAAGAAGCCCAAATTACTTTCTCAAGGTGGCCCTCATTTAATAATAATCTTAAGAATCGTTTTAAAGCCTTAAAATAGAAAGAAAGGACTCTGCTAGCCTTTTCTGTTTCGGTTTGTTTACAAATACTGTACGTTATTCAATATCGGAGATACATAAAGATTAGAGCGCAAGATTCTTTACTTCAATTACAACAGACCTCAGAACAATAATATTTCGAAAAATATTGTACAGGAGTGGTCATATTACCCTAGTAAAGTAATATAGTCCTATAACAGTTGAAGGAGAGAGAGGGGAAGCAAAGTACTGCCTAGTGTTCGCCACTATTATATTGTGCTATGTGAAGGACCAAGTGTTTCAGCCCGCCAGCACCGAGGTCACAGGCTCAAGAGACCTCTACTGGGTCAAACGCTTACCCATGATGTAATGGTAGGAAAATTTGTTCCATCACTGCGGAGCATGCTTACAAAAAAATTGATCTCCAACTATCACTCTGCTTTCAGCATTGCCACACAGCATGGGATGCGACGTTTGAACGGCCTTTTTTTCTCTTTTTTTCTTCCATTATACGTCACAACTTTTTGCTTACTCGGGAGTAAGCCTACAACTACTTTGTTGTTGCTGGTGGTGGGGGGATGGTGGTGGCGATAGGAAAGGTCCATGGATGAGCCTAAAAAGGTCTGAAAAAGGTGTTTTGCACTGAGTTAAAGGTACAGGAATTTTAGGAGACGATACGTATCAGTTTATTAGAATGGAAATGTAAAAAATAAATAATGTGCATGTTAAACAGTACAGAAAAGAATTTTGTTAAAATATAGCATATTTTTTTTACTGCCGACGGTTCATCGTATTGCATGCGAAGTTATTGGTCTGTAATTCTAGGCCTAAAGATTCTTACCCAGTACACCTGCCTTTCTCGCCCCCCTGTAGTCCACTGGAAGCCTTAATGGCCATCCGCCGAGCGAGACAGGTGTAATAAAAACCTCATTCGTCCTTCACGTCTAAATGACGCTCGCTGCCTTGTCTGTAGTTGCCAACTACTGTTTTGGATCCTCCATTCATCCGATTTTCTCACCGGTAATTGAACTATGTATTTCAGTGTTCTTGAAATACTTTCAGCCTTGTTCCAGCATTAGGAATTAAGAGGATGAATGAGACAATAATTGCCACCTTCTTTTCCTTGGAAACAACCTTACGCCACTTTTAATAAACATTATCACCTCAGATGCCAGTAAATTCGAAGTAAAAACTAAGGATCTAATCAACCATAAGTAGGCCTACAATTAGATGCATTTCTAGCCACGCAAATAACCTGAACTCTTAATAATAATAACTAATAATAATAAACCGTGAATGTTGTATGGACAAATACGTCTAGGAAACTGGAAAAAGCAATTTTTTTGTAGGATGTAGTATGTTGAAAGCGATAAGAAATCTTGATTATGAAAGTGAAGTTTAGAAGTTTAAACAAGAAAATGCATACAGAAGAATAACTGACCTGGAATATAAAAGGAACGTTAACCTAGGCGATGGGTAAGAAAATGTAGTTATATTATGTTTACCAAGCTGCTTAATATTTACATGAAAGGAATGATAAGAAAAGTTAAGGGATGCCAGAGTTGTAGGTTCAAGTATGTGGATTAAGCGAAGTTGGTAAGGAAAAATGTATGGCTCATATTTTGTGAATAATGTAGTGTGAATTGTCCATGGGAGGGAAGTTACGGTGAGTGCTGAACGTCTGAAAATGAATACTGGTAAGAGTGAGAACATGAGTATAACTGTAAACCTGAAAAATAGACAGATGTGTGCCCGTATGGCTCGTGGGAGGATTGGAAAGGCAACAGGAATTATGGCTCGTGGGAGGATTGGAAAGGCAACAGGAATTATGGCTCGTGGGAGGATTGGAAAGGCAACAGGAATCTGCAATAGTTGTGGAATAGACGAAAGCTTCTGAGGTAACGAAGTTTGTAAAACATGCATAGTATATCGAGTCAAATTTTCATGTATGCAAAGCTGCTAGCAGCGTATGCAAGTGAAAAAGAAAAGTGGGGGCTCTTGATCTTCAGTTTCCGTCAAACATACGTGAAGGAAAGAAAGCTGAGTGAGGAAATCGAGACATCCTATAATAAGACGAAGATAAGATAAGGTAAACAAAATTTTTTTAGCATAATCAAAAACACTGATCAGAGCACCGGTGCATGATCTGGTCACATGACACTGGAGTACCACAAATGATGAAACGACTGCAGAGTGCATGGACACTAGGCAGATGGACGAAGCCAAAAAAAAAAAAAAAAAAAAACCAAAAAAAAAAAAAAAAACGGGTACATACTATAAACAAGATATAGAATCGCAAGCAAAATACGTCCATTACAATGCAAAAAGTTCGAGTATGTTCCTAAAGGTGGATATGTAGAAGAAGGGTCGTCGTATCCGGTTCTATTGATGGATATTCCAAACCGCGTATGAAGCTGCAGATCTTTCCTAGAGAGTTGACGTCACCTCTGGGGTTTTGACCGGGTATGTATCCGCCTTTGCGGCGTGTTTGGTACAAGCCCGTTAGGCATTACCGTAAGCACATAAACAAAAGACTGTAAATACCATATAGATAATGACCTCCAAGAAATATTAGTTCTAGATAACGACCCCCAAAATGTTAAGAAATATATTTATACTTTTTTTGTGTATGATTTTTATTTGCATTCAAGAATACAGTATAAGTCTTTTGTTTACTTTGGTGATGGTTTGAACAGTAGGCAATGGTTTGAGGGTAAGAGGGTAATTTACGAATTAGTTAGTTAACCATTGAGCCTGGATAGTTCTTGAAACTGACCGTTTGACAGTTAAATATGCTTTGATTCTGCCCTGGAAGTTTTCTATTAAACAGTTCACAGTCCAGTTCAGAGTCCAGCCCAGCCCAGTACAGAGTCCAGATTCCAGTCCAGAGCGGAGTTAAATCAAACCCACCTTGATTTTCTAGAGGTTATTATTTGGAAAGCCTCTAGAAGACATGGAGCAGTAAATTCCGCCAAGGCCGAGTGAGGAAATTTCGGAGACTGTGGAAGGCGACCCCTGAAATTTTGGCGGCATCATTTTGTTTCTGTTCGTTTGATTGATTTGTGCTTACTTATTAGGCTCACGGTCTAGACGCTTAGGCTTAAGTCATGGTCGCCAGCACGTCGGTAAAAATTGAAGTGAAAGACTCGTTCCCTATAATTACCATTTAACTTGTGCCCGTTATTTACAAACCATTAATAATTCGTTTTGTCTAAGAAATTTAACTACGTCATTTAAATCCATTCTTTGCAAAGTTACTACATGTCATTTACGAAATTAACGTAGTTCTTTCTAGCGGTTTACGTTAAATTTAAAATGAAATTATTTTCCCCGATAAATTGGTTATGTCAAGAGCTATTTTTCTTAAATGTAGGTCCTTTATGTAAAATAAATCTCTGTAGGGAGGAAATGGTGCATTACACTCTCCGAGACACCGTGGGTGACTTCCTCTCAGGGCAGAGGAAAAGCACTGAACATTACTTTTAGTTTTAATTTTTTAAATTCTATAGTTATCCTGATAGAGATTTGTTATTTTTTTACCATAGAAAAACCTTTGGTTTGTTTGTATAGTGATTTTACGTTGCATGGAACCAGTGGTTATTCAGCAACGGGACCAACGGCTTAACGTGACTTCCGAACCACGTCGAAAGTGAACTTCTATCACCTGAAATACACATCTCTAACACCTCAATGTAATGCCAGAGAATCGAACTCGCGGCCACCGAGGTGGCAGGCTAAGACCATACCGATCACGCCACCTTTGGGGATCAATATCTAGTTAAGATCCGAAGCCGCTGCAGATAATCTGATGCCTTATTGTCTCAAACGCCGTGTATATTCCCTTTGGGTATTGCATCATCGTCGTAACAATACTATGAACTTTTATTCATACAGACCTTTTCGGAAATCATTATTCACGTTCAAATGCTGAAATAAATGATTTGTGAATATGCTATGCTCCTTGAGAGGGTTGAAGCTTTTCCGGTCAGCCTGGAAACGATGAAATTCTAAAGACACTTGTATGCTCTAGTGCGCTGAATGATGATTGGAAATGATGAGTGAGAGCAAATATGGTATCCTCGTTTTGCTTCATTAAGTTGACATGCATAAAGTACTAAATGGTTTACGACTGACTTATCAAATGTACCACAGAGACGTGGCGAACTTCAGTCTATTTGTAGATGACTTCTATTTCGTTTCGCTGTTAACCACATTGAAAGGACAAGTGGGAAACTGGATATTCTAAAACTGTTGTGAAATGGATGAAGTTTAAATGAATAAAACTATATAGAAATAATGAATTTACGATAGTATGAAATAAAAGTTAGTTAATGAACAAAAATGACGCTCAGGTGAATAATAAGTTGTGGTCCAGGTATCTGATGCAGTCCTTAGGTCCTTAGGTTAATTCCAGGATTCTGTTTTGTACCTGTAACCGCTCAAAAATAACGTTGTAGTAGTTACAGAATAGTATAAATGTTGTTTTTGTTAAAGGTATCTTAATAAGAGATCTATTATTAGGGTGCGGGAGCTGCAAAATAAAGCTACAGGGCTGTAATAGTGGTTTTTGTTTGTTTGTTTGTATGGTGTTTTTAAGTTGCATGGAACCAGTGGTTATTCAGCAACGGGACCAACGGCTTTACGTGACCTCCGAACCACGTCGAGAGCGAACTTCTGTCACCAGAAATACACATCTCTCGCTCCTCAATGGAATGGCCGAGAATCGAACCCGCGACCACCGAGGTGAGAAGCAAACACCAAACCAACCACGCCACTGAGGCTAGTTGAACCCATATATAAATTTATCTCTGTACACTAAAGTTTGTGTTGAACCGGGTGCTGATAAGAAATCTTTATATTTACGCCTCAATTTATCAGCACTAGATTTCTAAAATATTTTAAGAGATTTAATCGTTCTGCCGACGAATGGTGTCTATATTTGACTGACTATAAGTTTTTTTCGAGTTGTCTAAGCCATAATTCCTTAGGAATGTTGGTTTTTATTTGGAGCCATCTCGTATGTAGCCTTAGTTTATATTAAACTTCACTTGATACCAGGAGGGCTGAAGATATCAAATCTTCCAAAAAGAATTTAAGAACACTTTTCTGTGGTTGGAGCTAAATGATAAAAAAAATAGGTAAATATTTATGTCGTGAAGAGAACAATTTAAATCTTGCTGCGGAGCTAGCAACTTTTATATAAGGAAAATAACAAAGCAGTGGCTTGCATTAATTGTATATGAAAAATACACAGACTTGTACCCAAATGCTCGTCGTAATCACTTATTGTATTTAAAACCACTGATGATCCCTCATGTTTCGTTGTATGTACTTGCAAAGGATGCATTGAGTTGCGTTCACGTGGCATTTGGAGTACGATCTTACGTTGTGACTTTAGTTTGATCTCTTCACACTCAATATATGGGTGTTAAAGGTTCTGCTATGGTATATGGATTGTCTTGGCCGCCATTTTAGTAATAGTAAGGGAAACCCAATTATTTTGCTTCAAATGAAAATGCAGTTATCATAAACATAATGCTCTCTCACGAATTCAAACGCGTTCGCTGGAGGACCCTCAATCTCTGTCAATAGATGGCGTGCGCTTCTGTGTCCTTTATCGAAGTGACGGTGAGAATAAAATTTCAGATGATTTTCTCATCAAAATTTTTTCTTTCAACCAGAACATTATTTTTATTATTTTCAAATATTTGCATTAAAAAAGTACACATTGAGTTTTTACTCGTAAAAGGCCTGACCCGTCTTAGAAATTCAAAAAATGAAGCTCTTCGCGCCATAGCGGCGGTATTCGCGTTCATAATCTCACGAAAAAAATACTGACATTATATGCAGTCATTCTCAAGGTATCATTTTAGTGGAAAATGTTTTATAAAATATATTTGAACATTATTTAAACGTTATATTTGAATTATGTTGCGTTGTCATTGTTATTACCTTTTTTATAGCTTTGGTATTTAACACCATTATTATTTATCGATTGAAAAATAAAGAAATAACTAAAAATTCGAAGATAATATTGATTATTAACCTTAAAAATGCCAAAGTACTATTATTTTATCGATAACATGAACAATAACATAGAAATTATTTCAACAACAAATCAGTATCTGTCAAACATGGCGTCTATCCGTAGCCGTCATTGACCTTTCTCTTGTGTAGAGTGATTTTTTCAGTGAATGGTGAATCCAGTAGTGTGACCTGTGTAATCACAGTGTATATAAAGTTCTGGCAGAATGGCGGAGCCAACAGAACCGCCGATTAAAGATGTGAAAAGGCCAGAGGATGTAGTTAAAGTGGCTATGGCGGATAACTTAAAGTTTGCCGTTTTAATCGGGCTCATTGAAGTCGGCCAGGTTTCTAACAAGGAGGTTGTCAACACCGTCTTACAATTGGTAAGTCGTGAATGTATTATCTTGCAACCTGCATAATTCTGGAAAATGGCCTGTTATCGTGAGGCATGTGGCGTTGGGTAATGTTTGAACGATTTCGTCTGCTAGAGCGTCATCATCACTCGGTGGTTGGGTATCGTGGCGGGAGCATATACTCATATTTACATACCTGTAGGACTCAATTTGGGGCTTATTAGTACATTGCCATGTTCCAGGGAAGTTAATTAGTCCCCTGTCAACTATCCAAACACAGGAGTTAGGATTAATGTTTAGTGGTCGACGAAGCTGTGATAGGTTTTATTTTGTTACGCTTAGTGAGTGGCCCATGTAGGTAGAGACTGACTGCGGATTTTGGTGTTCAGTATACGCGTAGCATTGCATTGATGGCATTGTTGTGTACTGTCATCCTTGCTTTACTGGAATGACCGTCCTGGACACGTGACAACCAGTCTTTCACGTTGTCAGCCTATGACCCTCCGAATAAAATTAAACTATCCATTTCTGAAGTTGGAGATTAACGTTAATGTCTAATTTGGCGTTTTTAAAGTTGCAGCTCATACGGTGGGAATAAAAGGATTGATGATGACTCAGATGTACATGTTTGCAAAAGATGAGTAATTTTATAGATCTGAACGAAGTAAAAAGCTTTGCATAGAAAATACCGTACGATAAATTTGGCGTCATGCAGAAAAACTACATAAGCAAATTGTAGTAGGCCTAGTTCGGAAGTGCCCGTTGTGGTCATTAGCTTATTTTTGTTGATGAAAAAATACATTCACTGTACATCATAAAATAATTACTTCACATATTTATAAGTGAAAAGAACTGGATTTATTTGAATTGTTCCATTATTGCCACTAATTGATCGGACAGTTTTATTACCGATATCCTTGGCGCCTTAAAGTCAAAAAAGTACATTTTGAATAATGTATTGCCATTACCCAAAAAATTGATGACACTTGAACTGGTATGATAGCAACCATTCCCTTGATGTTTGAGTGTGATTTGGTAAAGTTATTAAAGTTAAGGTACTGACAGTAATGACCGATGATCTCTTTGTTTTACTATATAGTAGCTGTATATATTTTTTATAAGGTCAATATATTTTTGTCTTAGAAAATCCCAGAGTTAGAATGATTTAGCAACTTTCGTTTTGAATTTTGAGTATCACTTCTCATATATTACATATACAATCTTCTAAAGACTGTTTATACTTTATTGATAGGCCTATATGCAAGATTGCCATAGTTAAATTAAGGGGACATGAGTCACTGCTTATTATTATATGCTCTAGAAGATTTAGTTGATATTGAGTTAGTTACAGTGTCCTGTTTTTCATGTTGTGAATTAGTATCTTGGTTTTTTTTACATACAAACAAACAATGCAAAAGAAAATACATTCTGTTTTGTTAGATGAATTATTATCATACTTTGTACTCCTTTGCATGATGACATCGATCAAGTACCAAATTTTGCACATGGTGAAGAGATGGTCAGTGACTTACAGAAAATAATTTCTTAAGTAGACATAGACTTTTATTTTAATGTATTTCATTAAGACTTTTATTTTACTGTATTTCATTAGCTTAATCTAAATCCAGATAATTTCAGAAAGATTGCAAATAATTTTGTTTGGAATGGATGAAATTCCTTACTGTAGTGTGGCAAAGGAGTAGGCCTATGTTGGTATTGTAAGTGATCAGTTAAAAATTAATGTTGAATGGTAGTTACTGTATAGTTGTGTGAATTGATGACTTAAATATTTTTCTGTTATTTTCATAATTTCATTTAGTGAAAATTAATATTGGTTAGAATGATTTGTGTAATTTGTATTTTGCTCATCCATGCATTTCAAGTAACTTCTGTATTTCAGTATGTAGAATACATATATACTGTACTGGGGTAATAAATTGCAAACTATAAATTTAAAAAAAAATTATGGCCTGTTTAGATGGTTCTTTTTTTTATTAGGTCTAATGATAAAGTATCCACCATCCCTTGTTTAATTTTAAAGCTGTTATGTATTGTACTATAGCAAGGCCCAATCTGACGAGATATATGAAATGTACCAATATGCCAAATGGCTTTTGCAGCAGAGTTTAGCTTTCAATTCCTCTACTTATTTGCATGGTTACGTAAAACAGTTTTATCGTGGTTCCTCACCTTGTTTGCATGGTTATGTAAAGTAGTTTTATCTTGGAAGAATAGAACTTGCAAAAAAATGCAAAAAAATTCATTAGTGTTTAATCTTGGTATTGTTTATCTAAAAGATGTGCTTGTATTCAAATGTAAATTAGAAAAACTGCACTGTTGCAATAAATTGTAGGCTCCAATACTTATTATATTTCTGTGCAAATATTTTTTCTCAGCCATACAGCTTTGTTGTGATTAGCTTGGTCTAGGATAAGTCTGCAATATATGTTTACTGTACATTACTTATTATATAGTAATTTCACATTGAATCTTTGTTCTACACAGTTTATCAGTGGTATATATTATAGATTTCATGTTGCCTTATCAGAGATATCTAAATCTAACAATTTTCATTTATAGAAACTCAGTATGATGCACAAGATAAATTTTTTTAAGGAATAAAAAGAAAAAGGGTGCTACTTTAGCTCATTATCAATGTATTTCTTCTTGCTAGTAATATTAATCACTGTATGGTAAATGTAAAGTAGGTGGATGCACGAAGATGTACATAATCTTATTAATATAATTTGTCGACCACACTAGAGATGGGTGTATGAAATACTTTGATTCATGAGGGTTAGTACTATAAACACACTGACCCAAGGCGCTTCCACCATGTTTAGTAATAGAACCTTGGAGGAAGTAACGCATAGATGAGAAGTCCAAGTAACACCAAAAAAGTTTATCATTCATTAACAATAGTGTCAATAGGATGCATCAACACAGGTAGCAATAATTCTGATTAGGAAGAAAATGTCAGAAATAATGAGCACAGTACAGCCAAGCTTAGATTTGGCAATTG
This sequence comes from Macrobrachium nipponense, assembly GCF_015104395.2. Classification (NCBI taxonomy): domain Eukaryota; kingdom Metazoa; phylum Arthropoda; class Malacostraca; order Decapoda; family Palaemonidae; genus Macrobrachium; species Macrobrachium nipponense. The sequence goes on from NC_087217.1 coordinate 7,077,712, forward strand.
TCACATTATGAAATTCTCTCTCTCTCTCTCTCTCTCTCTCTCTCTCTCTCTCTCTCTCTCTCTACTCTCTCTCTTCTCTCTCTCTCCTCTCTCGTCTCTCTCTCTCTCTCTCTCTCTCTCTCTCATATATTTCACCGTGATTGATGAGTTGGGAAGAGGTATTTATTACATTAATTATGTCATGGGACATACAGTATTTTAGTCTTCAAACCTGAATGCAATATTATGATGCAAATTGATTGATCCTAAAGTGTCCTATAAAAGAAAATATCTTTAACCAGAATTTTGTTGAATTTATTTAATTTTAATATAATCTTGGTCTTTAAAGGTGGTGTTTACATTCTTAGCAGAAGTTCTCTTTCTCTAATATTTGCTTGTACTATCAAGCAGGTACTATTTATTTACTGACATTTGTAGCACAAGAGCAGATTACAATGACAAATTAATATTTTTTATAAAGAGATTAGAATTCTGCTTGAAACTTTTGAAACTTAAACAATATTCTTTAAGTTCTGTAGCTAGGACCTTGCAGCTCTGAGGATTAGGTTAAGGCGATTTTATTTCACCTCAGTCATGATGGTTCCTAGCTGTATTGATTATGGTTGCATTGGTTATTGTAATTTTCATAATTTTTGTTCAGTACCTGACACCGTAGGCATATGCTATTGTGATGAAATGCAATTTAGTCTTATCCTATAAATGATTGACCATACCCCTAACTCTAAATCCCATTAAAAATAACTGAAGTAAATGCATATAGTCAGAATTTGTTATATAACGAAAATTAAATTTATGATGCGTTTGCTTGAAGGATGAGCCATGAGTATTTTGTTTATCATAGTAATGGAGTATGCAGTAAAGGACAGTAGAAGGGAGATCACTGAGAGCTGCTGTATTAAAATTTTAAGAGAGTAATCAGAGAAGGAAGTCATAGAAATGTTTGAAAGATGGGAGATTGGAATGGAAATTAGAGAGATGAAAATAAGTAAAGCTAAGCTAAGCTGATGGTGACTGGAAAGGAACCAAATGAAAAAGTCTGGAAAGTGGCCTCGTGAATGCTGTGGGAAAGGTGTTGGAATTAACTTATAATATGGATTAATTGTAACAGGTGATGTGATGCTCAGCATTGTACCTGTATGCAAGTTTTCCCAGTATACCTATGTGGAATAAAATATTGCCCAAAATTTATAAGAGGAGGTGGATCATCTTGTAGTTGAAGGATAGTTCTTTGAAGAGGAAGAACATTAAAGTTGCCATGGAAACTCAATGCTGTGAAGAAAATAAGAAAGGGTTGTAAAGAAAAGGATAGTAACAGCCTGGAGGCAGTGGAAGGGATTGCTAGACACTGATCAAAATAGTATATATCCCTTTGGTGAACGGAACAAAAATTTAGTTTGTACACAAAGCCTGGACTGTAGTAACTGTACCAGTGTAAACAACAGAGAAATATGAATTTTGAAATGGATGACAGAGTGTAAATGAGGAAGTTAAGGAGAAATATTGTGTGCAGTGGATGGAAACGAGGCTGATATCTCAAATATTAAAATAATTATTTGAGCATAGTATGATGAAAAGGGATGAAGAATGATTTATCAAAAATGTAGTTAGCCTATGAAAAAAGTTCAGAAAGAACACCAATAGGCTATAGTTCAAGACCTAGTACAATTTAGCCTGTATTTTGTAAAGCTAAAAAAAATTTTCAGGCTAGGATGATATTAAGCTCATCAGTTTTGTATTTTGATACTGAATTGAGTGCAATATATTTACATAATGTAGTTCTTTTGCAAGTGAACCCTGAATTTTTAGTTGTGATTCAAATCGTGCTTGATTTGGCCTATTTTTCTTGTTATTGTGTGTTTTGAAGTAGTTGCAATATTATTATTATATTTATATATATATATATATATATAATATATAGATAAATATATATATATATGTATATGTAGGTTAATGTAAGATTTAACTTTTTAAGTTTTTTGTTTATGTATTTGTTTTGTCTAGGCTTCACTGAAGTTTGGTAATCGTTTACTAACCTATGGGAGCATATAATTTTGGATGAATTTTTTGTAAAAATGCTTAAATACTGTATTATTACTGTATACTGTATAGCCTAGTCGTTTGTTAGACAGAAGGACTACATTGAGATGGAAAAGATAATGAGGTGAAGATGTATGAATGGTAATTGAATTGTTTTGATAGACTTTAGGTATGCAAAATAAATACTGCTTGCTATGGGTATTAGTCTAAATTCTAAAGAAAATTGAACAAAATGAAGAATTCATTTTGAGAAAAAGCAGGTTTTGATTAATTTCATGCAAATGTAGATCCATTTTTACACAAGTGGTTGATTTGCTGTATGCTGCCTTAGTGTTTTTATGAATCTTTTTATACATAGTAGTACATTACCATGATACTCATAGATTTGATTTCAGTGTTAACATGTACTTACTTTATTATTGTTGTTTTATGTCTAATTGTGTATTCTGTACGGTGTTAACAGAGGTTGCGGCTAATAGCCTGAAATTTCTGACATACAAGGAATTACAACCTCAAGTTAATAGTGTGTACGTATATGTAAATATTTTGTTTTTGTGAGTATTTTAATTTATGCATACAGTACAGAAATTGTTATAAATATCACTGTATCCTGTACTTATGCTTTGGCACTTGTCTATGTTCCCACTATGCTTCCAGACATTTTGTTTTGCTTAATGTAATTCTAGGTAATTTAGTGGAATTTTGGTCTTTTGGAAAATTGATATCTTTTCTTGAAACTGTGTTTTTATTATTTATGGCTCACATACTTGTCATCAATATCCTAGTTGCTCAACTTCCTTCTCTCCCACTGCCTGACATTTTGCCATTTTACTGACAAATGTGTCTCATTGAAGTTTAGAAACCTAATTTACAACTACATGAAATAGATGCAAAAACAAAACAGGCTTCATACTTATGGTTAAAGTGATGATAAGATATGTAGCCCACACAAAGAGTTGTGGGTTTTAAAAGTTACATTTTGGTTTTGTTTGTCCCACAGGTAATCTTTTCAGTTTTGTACTTTTCTATTTAGGATATAATTCTTTACCAAAGGTTGATTTCCATAACTGGTGCCTTAAGTGTGAAAGTTGTTAATGTTTGATTATTGAATGAAATATAGCTACAGCAGTAACTTACACAGCTTATCTGGTGACTGGCAACTACATAGGCCTGCTGAAATTATTGATTAGAGCACAGTAGGTATGGTACGTACAGTACATGTAGAAAGGGTTAGTGGTACCTGACCATTGCTTATGAATTCTATTCTAGATTAGCTGTTAATCTTGAAGCTTATGGGATGGAATAAGAGCCATTGTTGATGGAAAACTCAGAAATTTGTTTAAATTTAATTTTTCTGTTTAATGCTCAGAAATTTAATGAATCTCCTGGATAAACATTTTGAAGCTTTTTAGTCATTTATCTTAGGCTACATGTGCTCAGTATTATAGGAACAGCTTATCCATGAACCTTTGTCCAGGATGAAAAGAACTACGTACTCTCAATGAGTGAATGTCTGCAGAAAGATTCCATCAAGAGTCTTCATTACTGAATGTTAAAGTTGAGAGTGATGTGGACTTGAGGAATTTTTGGTATTAGCAAATGGGCTCTTTATCTGTAGTTTCAGTCACTTGATTACTTGGTGTTGTGGATTGTAATTATTTGCATGTCATTGCCAGAATATTGATATTTCCAGAGACAAATGCAGTTGCTGGTGCACACTTTGTATTTGCTGAAGATCTAATTACTGACATTTTTTCACTTATAATAGTAACAAAATACAGGGATACTATCATAATGTTTTCACAATTAAGAGGCTGAAAGTGCCCCAGGCCTTGGTTTTATAGCATAGGTTTCTGATTGATTAATCATTATTCATGATTGAGGCAGCAGAGGGTATTTCATATACGTGTGTGTGTGTGTGTGTGTGTAACCCTCCCTAGGCCAGACACAGTTCATATCTGCTCATTTGATTGATGGTTGAAATAGTCAAAATGAAATTTTCAGGACAGATATATTCTAAAGTGATGAAGCATAATGCTAAAATTCTGATGCTGAAAGCTGCTAAGTCATCATCCTCCAAGTGTAAATACAGCAACCTATCAGTTAAACTGTATTCTGATATAGTTTTAGCACTGAATTTTGTGGAATGTACTGAATGTTCCTTACTTTGTACCACGCTGTACAGTATCCTTGTTTGGTGGATAGGGTTGACAAGGCTTTTTCTTTCAATTTTTTTTGTATCAGGCTTAAATTTTGAAGATTTATTTCTGCCTGTTATTGGCTTTATGACAGTAATGCTGTACTTTCAGGGTGACCAGACGTCCCGTATTTGACGGGATTGTCTTGTATTTATGACATTTGTTCCGTGTCCCGTATCGACCCTCCCCGGGACGCCTTTCGTCCCGTATTTTCAATATATATATAAAAAATAATAAACTAGCAAAATTTGTACTGAGCATCCCCCCTTCAAACGATCAAGTGGAGCGAGTGTTCTCTCTGATGGGCCATCGATGGGGTGGGTGTAGGAACCGGTGCAGTGTAGCTAGAGATGATAAAGTCAGAACTACAGAAAGTGCAATTTCACACTGTCCTGTTCGGAGTTCATCACATATGCTCAAACCAAACACCATCTCTTGAGAGTAGTTGGATCTAGTGCAAAATATGACAAATGAAAAATAACAACAATGAGGAAAATAATTTTAAAAGGATTATTGAAAGGTTTTCAACGTATGTATTTTATTGTTTGCTATTTATTCAATATATTATGGCAAGTCACTTTTGTTATTAATATCCTTCAAAGCTGCAAAACATGCTTGATTGCAATATTCTAATGCTTTGACACAGTAATGTGCAGCTGTTTGTAACAAAATCTACAACGCATGCACTTTAAGACAAAAGAAAAGTCAATAAAGAAGGCTGAGAAGGACTTTGCCTGCGTCACTGCGTGCATAACTTCGCATAAGTTGTGTCTGTATTGTTCAACTACCTCTTCAATTTAAGTGTCCCATATTTCAATTTCAAAATCTGGTCACCCTGTGTACTTTAGCTACTAATGTTAATAAAAATTGCAAAAGAACAGTTATATACCTAACAAGTACACCATTTGGAATTTCTTTATTGACTGCATTTCTAGAAAAATTATTCCTGAACAGGAAATCATTATAGTCCTGTATAAGCTTAGCAGTTTGGCGTATAACTTATAATTTGATGTTACATCCTTTAGTCTTAAGCCAAATCTCTTAAAAGTTTGCATGTTGAAGATATAACTTATGATTTGATGTTACATCCTTTAGTCTTAAGCCAAATCTCTTAAAAGTTTGCATGTTGGAGAAGGAGTCTTTGGTAAAATGTTAATTCATTAGGATGATTTGCAAAGAATAGGTGTTGACTTTCTTGGAAGCTGTAATGATATAATATATGTAATGGATTTTCACTTATTCTTACTCAGGAAAAATCTTTGATGATTATGGCTGAGTGTTTTTGTTTAATTCAGCATTAACTTACCTAAAAAAAAATGTAGGTTTTTTTCAGGGTATTGAATACAGGTTTTGTAAATTCATGGCTTCTCGTGGTTCATTGCCTGAGGAATTAAATTTTAATACAGCATTGATGTTTACTTTTCTGTGTTGAGACTTGTAAAGAATGTATTGTACATTGTTAATTCAAAGTAGCAGGTAGCTACTTTTGATTAAATAATGGATTGTTAATTCAAAGTAGCAGTAGCTACTTTTAATTAAATAATGGCTTACAACTGTAACTAGCAAGAGCAACTTTTACAGTATATTAGTTTCCCTTATTCTGTATACTTTTTTATACTTTAAAAAACTTGTCTTATATTTCTGAAGGTCGTTTAATTTTCATTATTATTATTTTTTTAATATTATTATTATTAATTATCATTATCCAGATGAGCCCCATTCATATGAAACAAGCCCATAGGTACAATTGACTTGAAAATTAAGCTTCCAAAGAACATGGTCTTTATTTAAAGGAAGTAACTGAGGGTAATATGAAATATAAAAAGAAGACATCAGTAAAGGTGTCACAATGTCTTTTCTAATTAGAAAATACATTGTGATACCTTGGATTTCATCCTACCATCAGCTTTGATATTATATTTTTTCCAATATATCTAAACAAATTAACCCTTGCCATTTTCCATTAATTGCTCCATCTTCCTGGTTTCCTTTTCCTCTCATAATCTTACTTTTCTGCTCATTTACTCTCAGCTTTCTCCTCTGCCATACACTTTAAAACTTTTCACTAGGTATTGTAGGTATCTTTGCTAGCCTATTTCTGGTTAGCATTTCATCTGCAAAAATCATCATTTCCACTTTACGGTGACGGCAGTTCCTTATTTCACCTCCTTGCTCTTACAGTATATACACTTTTCTTTCACATTATTCCATTCCTTAAGATTTTAAATACCCATAGAGACATAAAACACCCTTGTCTGAGACCTACTTTTACACAAAACCAGTCACACATTTTATCTACATATGGTAGTGCATGCTATGCTGCCATTATAAAAGCTTTTAATCACTCCTACCAACTAATCTTCTGTACCATACATCCTCAAAAACGTCCACATTTTTTTTTCTGTTAGTTTTTCATTTTTTTTTTTTTTTGTTGTTGTTGTAGTCACATATGTCATAGGCAACTGTTTGCTTCTTTGCTTTTGAGCTTTCACGTAACTGTTGACCTCATAGTCTAAGCCTTATAATCAATCACTCATAAGGAGCTGTTTCATCATAGTACTGTATACAGAAATTTTTTCACCTTCTTCAATATCTTAACAAAATCCATTCACCCACTGTTCTTTCCCCCAGTTATCTTTTTTCTCAATCGGAAACCTACCATATACCCTCTAGTATGTTAATTAAAGTTTCGCCCCAAGAATTTTTAATGTTACTTCTGTCATATGTATTTACTTTCATACATTGGAACAATTGTTTTCATCCATTTCTTTGGTCAGCTGCCTAACTATCACTACTGTACTGCAGCATCCCACTTATAGTCCCCACAGTTCTAGGCATCTATTCATTTTTTAGCATCCTAATTGTTTTCCTTATCCTTATGCTCTCAACAGCCTCTTAAATAGCTATTCTCAAACTTGCACTAACCCCTCCCACTCTTGCAAAATTATCTCTGCCTCACTTCAATCCTCTAGATTCAACAAATTGTCCAAAAATTCGCTTTAATGATCCAGGACTGCCCTTTTTTCAGGTTGCTTTTGTCAGTGTGCAACTTTTATCTAAGATCCATTAACCTCTCTAAACATTTTCTTACAATAACAACTTAGTTTCCAAAAAATTATTGCTCACAGTACAGTATATTCTGTTTTATTAAGTGCCCTCTTTTTCTTTGCCATTTATTTTTGGATACCATATTTATCTTTCTGTTTACCTGCACTTGATCTCCTCTTGTACAGAGTTGTACCTCAATTAATTTTTTTTTGCTTCCAAAACTTCATATTTCCTTGTTCAACTCAATATTTCTACTCCTTCCTACCCTCCTAAACCTACAAACAGTCCACATTTATTAATGACATTAAATAGCCAGTTTCAGTCTTTACTATCCACCATAAACTTCAGCCAGATAGTGATTCAACATACCTTCAACCATTCCTCCTCTTAATAACATGTATCAGCTGTATGAATACACTGTGTAATTTGTATACGTACTGCTGTATAGCCAACTGTAATTGTGATAATATTTTCCATATGTTTTGGTGTACGTGTATAGTAGAGAATGAGAACTTATGATGTTTGAAGTATATTTGTGTTGATTTAAATTTCTGATGCTATTTTCTAATCTGCACTGAAATGTTTCATTTCTTTATAAAGTAATGATTTTTACGATTGTGATAATAGCATGGTGAAACTCATATGCATACATGTTTGTAGCACATAAGACAGTTCTGCATAACACTACCCTACCAGCTATATATTGGTAGGGACATACAAAATACCATGTTAGTAGAGAACAGTACGTATAGTGTTGAAAAAAAAAAAAATTCTCTCTCTCTCTCTCTCTCTCTCTCTCTCTCTCTCTCTCTCTCTCTCTCTCTCTCTCTCTCATATAAATAAGTTAGCCAGCTGCTGTTAAGATGTTCATATGATTTAGTGTCTGGAAGTAAGTGAAGAAGAGAAATTTTGCTTAAGGGGCTGTAATTGATGTCAGCTAAATTATCATGCTTTGAATTTAAAAAATCATTAAAGTAAGTCAGGTAAGGACCATTTGTTAAAAGGATTCTCAGAAGAAAAATATATAGTAAAAGAATTTTCAAGGAAATATCTGTAGTACCTTAATGACTTTGTTACCGGTTTAAATCTGCTCCATAGGGTTTGTGACTAATTTACTTTTTTTTAGTGCTTTATTTCCTTGTGGCATTCATGTTCTGATTGGTATTTCTGCACTGTCATGTTCAAAGTAGGGTTATTAACCACAAATATTAATTAATTTTTCTTTGTCACATTTTCATAGATATGTCTGCCGTTGCTGGCAAATTTAAAAGATGACTTTGGTTATATAATTTATTTTCTATAATTTTAGGAACATGTAATGGTGTGAGTTGATGGTATTTTTTCCCTCTTGGAGGCTCTAGTATAGTTAGGAAACAATTACATGCACATTGAGGTCTTATTCTTGGGTACATTGGCAGTAAAAAATTTGTGCTTTTTTGTGTGATTTTTAGCCCAACTAACTGAGTTTTGATTTAGTCTGTAGTGTCATATTAATAATTACTAGTTGCCTTATATTTATTTCATGTATTACTTAATAAAGTAGTACTGTAAAGGCATTTTCAAAGTTTTTTTTTTTTTTTTTTTATTAGATTAGCATGCACAGTTGCAGTACGTAATTGCTTTTTAAAACTTATTTTGCTAGGACCTTGTCAATACTTTACAATTGTGGAAAATTGTATGCAGCATTTCTTTGGTAGGATATTGGTGCAATATCACTGACCTTGGCCATTGCTAATATGAATTTAGTTATTTAGGGTTTTTAATAGATTACCAGCAAACATTTGAGATTGAGGTACTATTGTAGATTGACTTACTGAATGTGACTTTAGTCTGTAAGACAGAAAATTTTGTTTGTCATTTGTTGACAGGGGAGTGTATAAATTCTGTGTAGATGAACTAGGAAGTATTAATAACCCATTTTGGAAAATTATGGATTCTATTGGATTTCTAAAACTGCTCTAAATCTACGGGAATTGGCTGTCTGTGCACCTTATTCAGTGCACAGTAGGCATTACTTAAGGTTCTTTGCAGCTGGCCCCCTTTCGTTTCTTTTACTGTACCTCTCTTCATATACTCTTTCTTGCATCTTACTTTCCAGCCTTTCCTAACAGTTGATTCATTTGTAGGGAAAAACTCTCTATCACGAGAGTATATATAATGTTCTAAAGGGTCCACAATAATACAAAGTGTAAAAAGTCCGTGTATAATTAGGGACTGAAGATGAACCCAGGGAAGGGTTCGAAAGCTTTCTGTAAAGTCTTCAAAATTATACACGGACTTTTTACACTTTGTATTATATTGTGGACCGTTTAGAACAATTGATTCATTGTAGAACTGAGGTTTTTCTCCTGTTACACCTTCAGACCATATACTGTTTCAGCGCTGAATGATCCCATAGGTCCCAGTGCTTGGCCATTGGCCTAAGTTCTATATTCAGTTCAGTTCAGTTCAATACTGAATTATAATGATTTTAACTATCATGACAAATTATCTTTTCCATGGTTAGCACACCCTAGTTTTGACAGATGTTGGGAGATAAGTTTAAAAAAACAGTTACATACTTCTCAGAGAGAATATTGTAGGTTTTAGAGGTGTTCAGTTGAAAGGACACTGAAAGATACAACGTTGGAGTATTTTATTTAGCCTACACTGTGTTCTGATATGGTAACAACTAACCTCACATCCCATTGTGGAGTATAAATTTAGGTGTGTTTTGACATTTCAGGAGACTGATAAGATCATGACTGCTGTGAAAGGAAAACTTGGTAGAAAAGTGTTTTGTTACAAAGATTTCAAACACATTGATGATTAGAACATCATAATCAATGTTATTGTTCCAGCTTTTCCCTTATCTTGTTAGATATGAGATGAGTTTTCTTCACTCTCCTCTTGAGTCTTGTCTAATAACTTCTGCTTGAATTCCTGTCGGGTCTAGGTCTTCATTCAGCAACTTCCATGTCTGTTGTTGTCTTGCCAACTGTTTCTGTTCCTCATTCCTTCTCATTACATGTCCAAACCATCTCAGTCTTTGAGATCTTGGTCTGTTTTCCCTCTGCTGAACACCACCCCTCTCTGCTAGGGCTACACTTACTCAGTCGTAGTATATGATCTTTCACTTTCACCTAGTGTACAGATCCTTTCGAAATCTTTCATTATCTTTATCAGTGTCCATATTTTTTGAGCAATGAATAGTACAGACCTTATGATGTAAGCATCATAATTCTTTGCACTGTCTATTTTTTATTTTTATAACTATAGAAATGTAGCAATTTCTTATTTTTATCACTAGTAATGTAGCAATTTGTGGTTTTGTTTTTACTGCTCTCTCGTTTTCTGCTTCACAGTTTTGGTTGTTCCCAGGGTAATCTTAGGGGTCAACCTCTCTTAAGATCTCCCACTCTTTCACAACATAAGCCTCCACTTTCCTACCTTGGCATTTTGTTTTTATATATAAGCTTTGGCAATAGAAATCTTTTGACTCCATTTATATTCTGGAGTCCTGAACATCTTGTGACACCATCTGGTAGCTACACAATGGTGGGTTCACACTAACACCAGCCCCTCGAACATCCACATAACCATTTTCCTGGGAACTTTATCATTTTGGTCCTTTCCAGTTACCGTAAGCGTTATTTTGCCAGTGTTGACTTTTATCAACTCTTCTCCATCCTCTCTTCAATCTTTTAAACATTACTTTTTTTTACATCCTCATTTGATTCTGCTGCTAACATTGTCATTGCAAATAGCAGCTAACATCTGCGTCCCCCCCCCCCCCCCCCCTTTTGTAATTTACTTCATTATTTATCATGGTAAAAACAAAGGATTCAGGGCAGATCCTTGAGGGATATCAATATTTATCACAAATTTTTCAGATAATAGGGCCTACTGGTCTCTGGCTTCACATTAGATCTAGTGTTTTGGTACTGTAACATTGCTTGTAGATAGTAAATTGAGTGTTTCCGGTAACCATCTGCCTCAGTGATGTCCATCAATAGTCTTCATTGATACTTGGTCAAATGCTTTCTCAAGATCCACATTATGTGATATAGTAATCACTTCATTATTGCTTGAAACTTCTTTAGAAGCATTGCTATAAAAGTCTGACTGTTGTTGATTTCTCTGACAAAACCTTTGTATGTGTGAACACACACACACACTGTTATGATAAACCAAATATAGTATGTGTGTGTGTGTGTGTATTTATATATATATATATATATATATATATATATATATATATATGTGTGTTTTTATCATAATATTAGCTTTTGTTGATAAAGTGCATTTCCTGTAGATCAGGGGATTAGCCTAAAATGCTGAGATGTCTCATATGATCTGTTTTTAGATATCGAGAACACACCATGGAATTTCGGTACCTGACGTACCATAAAACGATTATATATATAATTTTTTTTTTTATTTATACAATAATATATATAATATATAGAATTAAATATATACGTATGTAATATAAACATATATTTATTATATAATCTAAGTATTATTATTAGGGTCGAGAGTGCCCAGTGCCCAGCAGTCCCATTCCGTCGGCCGCCACACGAAGACGTGTATCGTCATGAGTGTCAATAACAGTCTAACCTGCCGTCCGGTCGTGCACTAGTATAGGCTAGTTAACATAATAACTACAGGCCACCTGTGTAGCTAAGAAGAATACACCTGTGTTAAACGTTTCATATATATATATATATATATATATATATATATATATATATATACACACAGGAGAATGTGAAATTGTATATTTAATTTAGCCCATACCTCTCCTATGAGCGGACATTTGATCAAATGCTGATCAAGTGTCATTTGCATAAACTCGGCATGACAGTATGACGTCCAAAGTTTGTCATTGCATATTCAGTCTAAGTGCTGTGGTATTTTAGGTTTTCTGTAACATTTTTATTTATATATGTCGCCGTTTCATACTTCTCATCGTTTGATAATTGTGATTTGTGATTAGCCTGCCTTACTGTTCCATGAAGCTGTAGCGGTAGTAGTAAAGCCTTATCATAACCACGCTGTGGATACTGTCCTAGGTAGTGGCATTAGTAGTGGTATTGTTGTAGATGCTACGGTGTTTCTTTATTGCATTTATTTCAAGGGGTGTAAATATTTACAATACGGCGTTCGTTTCGAGGTACAAAACCAGTGACCGTAACCACTGCCCACGTCACGTTGCCTGATGGTCCTATGCTATTTAAATAGTGTACTACCTATAAGTTGTTAGATGAAAATAGTTATAAAGTCATTCTGACCATGAAATTTCTTGAAAGGTACTTACCTACCTTACGTAAAGTCTGCGGGATTTGTTTTGGACTAAATTGATGTCTTGTTTATTCAACGCTTCCTGCAAAGAACTCTTGGTGCAGACACTTCTTCACGTGTTTACATTTTACACACGTGACTGGCAAGAGGTTCGAGTGTGGATGGGGGGGGGGGGGGGGGGGGGGGATCTTGACAACATGTTCTTTTTCAGCTTAAAAGAAACTAAACAATCGCTGTTAATTTTAGTGTTCCTTCTTTCCCCTGACTTTTTTGACCATTAAAAGAAAGTCTCGTTGCAGGTGTGATGTTAGAGATTTTTGTGTTGGTCTGGGTCTTTTTGTTTTGTGATTTAATGATGTATGTAATTTAATAATATATTACGTAATTATTGAGTTCCCAGTGCGTTTTAGCTGTATAATCCTGATAGCAGTATATAATCCTGATAGCAGTATATTTGCGCTGTTAATAGTAATTTTTATTATTAAAACCATTAATATTTTTCGCTTTGCAGGTAAGAGTGGAGTGGTCTTCCTTAAAGTCGTAAGAAGTAATATTAACTTGAGACGTAAAGTAAGTGATTATCTTTGAAATTTATAAAAAGGTTCTTTTATTTTCGGTGCAGATCTGTACGCTCATATGTTTTGAACGAGAATTCAGTATAGCGATAACTAACGACTACATTTTCGCTAAAACTCGAATATAATAATAATAATAATAATAATAATAATAATAATCCCCTTGCGCTCTAACAGTTTCGATGGTGGCTAAGGATTTGATCAGTGTATTTTTATAAGTCTCTCTCTCTCTCTCTCTCTCTCTCTCTCTCTCTCTCTCTCTCTCTCTCTCTCTCTCTCTCTCTCTCTCGTTTAGCGATTTTCTCGGCTTTAAAAGACTGTTGTTCGATGTTCTCCTAAAATGATTACGCAACCCGTTTTTATTTTTTATCACTATCTTCGTTCACGAATTGCGTAAGTTTACATTGAAGTCTTTACGGCCATTCACGTTATATTTCCAAAATTGTCAGACATTGCTATTATAGTTTTTCTAGAGTTTGATTTCGCCTTGTTATAGCATCGTTGAAAGGATTTTCGCATCTCGTTCACAAAGTAAGTTATGCGTAATCAACAGAGCAGCAGAGGAGTCCATTGTGCGAGTCAAGAGTATTCCGGAGCAGGGCCGTAGAGAACCAGTTTGGCTGCCACTGCATTGTAGGCCTAAAGGCTTAAACTAACTATTGCGATGTACACACGCCAGTTCTGACACACGACGCAGTGTCAGTAAGATAATTAATCTACGATTCCTTGAAGTGCACGCAGTAGTTCTTATTAAGCGAAATTGAGGAGTGACGTTGCGTGCTACATTGCCTTAAGTCATATTGATTTTATCTGGAAGACGAACGAAAAGACTCAGGTCGAACATTTGAAAATAACGGGAGACTATCTTTGGAAACAAAACTTTATTTGCGAGAGATCCTGTTCTTAAGAATTCATTGATAAATATAAAATTTAAGATATTATATTTATCAATGTTTTGCATTTTCTCGATGCCCCTAGACACTTGGTCCGCCGTACACTTGCCTCTCACCTGTCCCCTTTCCCCTTGTAGAGCTTGTTCTTGAATAATATGTCAAGTGTATAGCTTGTCTATGAGTGTTTTACAGAACTCCCTAAATTATTAACATATGATACAATTGTGTCGAGGTCAGGGTTGGAGTAATTACACTGAAAGAAATAAATTAAAATTACAATTATTTTCAGAAATGTAAATTAGTTACAATTACTTTGAAAAAATGTAAATTAGTTACAATTATAATTGCACTTGGAAATAACAATTACAATTACAGTTACTTAACAAATGCAATTACAATTAGTTACTTAACACCAAATTCAATTACAATTACAATTACTTAACAAATGCAATTACAATTAGTTACTTAACACCAAATTCAGTTACAATTACATTGTGTGCTAGAGTAAACGCTAATCTTTGGCACAGGTAACGTGTGTTGAGGCGAGCAATAGGGTTTCATAATTTATTTCCAGAAGAGCAGAGGTCATATTAAAACAGAATTTCTTAGCACTAGTTAGGAAACACTTGGATTATGCATTTCATTTCTGATCACCTTACCACAGGATGGAGAATAGCAACCCATCACTCATAATGTAACCCGATCCTTACCACTTCAATTTTGTAATTACAATTAGAATACAAATTACGTCTTCTTGTAATTAATTAAATTGCAGTTGCTAGAATCTCATTTCAAATTACAATTACACGAAATTCTGTAATGAGATTTCAATTACATTACAATTACTCCAACCCTGGTCGAGATGTTGTAGAAGGTGTTGCTTTGAAGGGTCTCGTTGCTTTATCTTAAATTGTGACCTTATGGGTATATATTATCATCATCTTCTTCCTCTTCCCAGCTTTAATCCATTTTTATATGTGGTCGCCGTTCTGAATGAGTCGTTTCCATCGATTTCTGTCCTGTGCATCGTTCTCGTTGATGCCTTTCCAAAACATATCTTCCCCTACACAATCACGCCATCTCTTTCTTGGTCATCCCTTCATATATAAGATTATATATATAGATATATATATCTATATATATTTATATATATATAGATTATATATATATATATATATATATATATATATATATATATATACTTACTTTACTGTATATTTGTGACTTCTAATACTATGTATCAGTCCTTCGTCAATGGCTTGGAAATAAAGTCGAAACCGGTCAGGACCTACACCCTGCTTCTTATTTTTCACCTGTGGATATGTGTGATAAATGAATCACGTGCTAAAATTATTATAATCATATATCATATAACATATTTTCACCATCACGTCTGTTCTCGTAACAGATGGTGGCAGAAAAAAAAAACAAATACATTTTCATTGTTAAATCATTGATGCACCTCATGTGCAGAGAACTTCCATAACATTAGCCGGTTCGTACAAATACATAGAAGGCCCCTCCGTTCCAATAGCCCTTATGCGCCGTCTGTTAACATTTCTACATTTCACACCTTCCACCAATCTACCGTCCTCCGTTCCTGACCTCTAGATTCTTATCGTCACTTACCATACGCAAACAGTTTATATCAATATCTTCAACGTTTTCATTTTACTGTCCGCAAGCAGTATTTCAATTGTGTGTGTGTTCAATATAGCACGAAAGTCTATGTGCTTGAGAATATCATAAAATCCACGTTAGAAGTAGAGTGAAATGTAGAGTAAATACGAAAGTACTTGTTCCAAATCCCGGTTTTTCACTCGCCTTCTTACGTGGATTTTACAATATATATATATATATATATATATATATATATATATAATATATATATATATATATATATATATACTATATATATATATATATATAATGTAAAATCCACGTAAGAAGGCGAGTGAAAAACCGGGATTTGGAACAAGTTTACTCTACATTATAATATATATATATAATAAAATATATATATATATATATAAATAAATAATGTTATAGAGAGAGAGGGGGGGGGGAAGGCGGTTTACATCATTATGAATACTCTATGAAGATTTGAAATGGGCACCGTAGGGCTCAACTGGCTGGAAGAATGAGAGTTAGGGAATGTCAGTCTAGGTTTTGCAGTTGTTCGTTATCGCCTTTTGAAGGTCGTGTAAGTGAGAACACCTCGAATCGCCGCGTAATGGTTAGTCTTCATAGAAAATGAAAAAGTCCAAAAGGAAAGAGGGGTGGAGAGAAAGAGGAGAAAGATATAGAGTGGAAGATCAAAGAGAGTAAAACGACGTGAAATGTCAGCTCTTGAGCGGCGGAGGAGGATTAAGGATGGTGGAGGACTAGGGAGCTGGAGGTATTAGGAAGATGGTGGTGATGGGGAGGAGGAGATGGAAGGATTTCAGGGGAGTTTGGATGTAGAAGAAATTACATTCCGCGTTGTCTGTCTGTCAGCGAGAGAGAGAGAGAGAGAATGGGTAGGAGTTGGTAAACATTCCAACGAATAGAATCAAAGAATAGGATAGATCACGAAGGAATGGATTGGGGAATATAATTGAAAGGGTAAACGAGGGATTGTAAGAGGGAAGAAATAGGGGTTTCAGTAACTGTACCAACGAATAGGATCAAAGTTATAGGCTTGGGAGAGACTGCATGGGAAGATGTAATGAAATGGAAAAAGAAAGGGAAAAGAAAGACATAGGTCTACGTACAGTTTGAAGTGGGCTGGTGTTGGTTGTTTTGATTGTGAATGTTTCTCGTTGGAAAACGAATTATATTCAAGTGTGTTGTTGGCTCCTTTGAAATGGAACGGCTTAATTAACTTGTGGCGCTGCTGCCAGGAGACAAGTTTCGGCCCAAGAGAAATCTTCGGCTTATAACATTTTGCTTCATCAACTTGGTACAATATATATATATATATATATATATATATATATATATATATATATATATATATATATATATAATAATAATAATAATAATAATTATAATAATAATAAAACGGAGTACATCACAGGGCAACGGATATTCTTACTCGGTGTAATTGAGCACCAAAATAGCTGGCAACTAGTGTTTCAAATTTAGTCATATGGTTTTTGTTTACTTTTAATGACAATAAAAGAATAGAATTCCTTTTTAATATCTTTGTTAATAAGATCAGTGTTCGCTTGTGCAGATTCAAACTTCAAATGGAAATTGGAAAATTACTGTATGGAAAAAAAGGGATTTGTAAGAGCGATGTGGAAATTTCCTACCGGCAGCACATCCATAACTCGCACCTTATTTGAAAAGCTGCAGTAGAAAAATGGCTTATTGTTCCGTGGATAGAATTCAAGATGTGGTCGTTTGGTAAGCGCATTATCTTTGTTGTTGGAGATTAAGCGTGCCTTATGTCAGCACAGGCTCTTGCGCCTCATGCAGACCGTAATTATGTTTGTATGTCCTAGTTGATGTGTTTTTATTGCATCAAGTTTGCTGGGAGCCTATACTGTTTTTATTCTTCTGGCACCGAAAATTTAAGTTATAGATGGTCATGACAACAGTGAGATGTGCTCACTGGTATACAGAGGATGAGAGAAAAATGCTGGGGGAAGGACAAGGAAGAGAATAACAAATAAATGGTAATGGAAAGATGAGCGAGAGAATAACAAACGAATGCAGAGAGAGAGAGAGAGAGAGAGAGAGAGAGAGAGAGAGAGAGAGAGAGAGAGAGAGAGAAACTGATTCCCATTGTCTTAAAGCATTTCATTATAGGACTAGGCCTAGATTTTTTCAGACTAGTAATTGACGAAGTTCAGAACTTTTCGTATGAAAATTGTGACATTAGATATCATACTACCTTTACTCAAGTTACTGCTCATAATTGTACCCAGTTTGAGGTGTGATGTGGGTGAATACCGACCGAGGGGAACACTGGCCGAATGCTCAGGTACAATAACTATTCGAATTTCGTGCCGAAACACACCACCAACATAGCCCCCCCATCTCAGTTGAACAAGGTTCCGCCATCACGACGTCTGTGTTTATCTGGTAAGAAAATTAATTTTTTGGAAGTCCGTGTAATTTTTCACGCTTCTCATATAGTGTCTCACGTCAGTGAATATGGCGTGATTGTTTCGAGTTAAATTTCATTATGATATTTAGCCATATTGACAAGTTATCGAGTGAAATGAAGTGCGTCCTTTCAAAGTAGCTGCCATGGCATTGTTGGAAAAAAAAAAATGGTGGTGCGGGGAAGCACCAACCGGCCAAACATGTGGGAGAACATCGACCGCCAACACCAATGCGTGAAATTATGATTATTTGGAAATACTTGGAAAAACACAACAAAAAGTTTTTTTGTGTGTGTGCAAATTTGAAGTGATTTAGTGAATTATGATTCAATATCAGTGTTATTATGCTAAAAACGGGAAATATTTTGGAGGGGAGGTTCAACTTAACCGATACATATACCATCGGCACACCGTAGAAAACAAACGTCTCTCAATGCTTCCCTTGGTAGATCTAGGTAATAACTCTGCATCGGGTATTTCTTTGGAAATTACAGTTTCCTATAGTATTTGAGTTGCTTATTAATAATTTACTTTGGGGGGGGGGGGGTCGACTGAAATAAACCCCACAGGGGCGCCATTTTGGGGGTTGCTGGTTAGGGTAATTGCCCCCCCATGCCACAACTTGCCCCCCCTCACACCCCAGAAGTAACAGCATGTTTTCTTCTTAAATGTGTAATCAGAATATATGAAATTTCTCGGAGATATTACGTTTCTTGATCCTTGTCTGTCTACGAGCTACCAGTGATGATGAGATAAAAACAGTGGTGGGTGTATAGAAATTTTGCTGAAATACCTTACTCATGTGACTTCAAGAAGCAAGCACACACACACACACACACACACACACACACAAAAGCTGATTATGCTCGCCTCGCTCACCAAAACCGCCTTTAGCCCCCCCTCCCAACAAAAATCTGAAATGACACCCCTGAACCCCCAGGGGCTAGTACTAAACATGGCCTAATACATTTGACGCCCAATCCTAAGTGGCTGTCGTACTCGGGGGAACGTTACTTGCAGTCCATGCGGAGTTATTGCCTAGAGAATTACCCTTCCCTAAAATTAGAATTTGTTTTTCCTTTACTTAGATTAACAATAGTTTTAGGAAGACAAGCTTTTACTGTATTTAATAACGGAGAAGGGAGGAATGCATTCTTGTACTTAGGTCTATGTTGATTTACCTCACACCAGGCGA
>NC_087217.1:7102034-7119534 GCF_015104395.2 Macrobrachium nipponense
AAACTTCGTATATGACATTTCTTGTCAACCTTGAGACTGGTGTCACCTGCCTTTATACCCCCCCCCCCCCTCCACCCTTCCCCACATGTTCTTATCGTGATTACTCTTCAAATATCCTCCCGTTCACACGTATGAGTAATATTCTCGAATCTCGCCCCCCCCCCCCCCCCCTACACACACACACACACACCCTCCGTCTTCAGTCGTGAATTTTTTGTGAACGTCCTTCAAATCTCCCGAGTCAATCGTTCACGAATATCTTACGATGTTCGCTCCCAACCTTGACGTTGGCGTTCAGTATCATTTGGCTTTGTCCCCAGCTGCCAAGTGTGCGGATATGAACCGCCTCTCCAGCTCGGGGGAGGAGATGAAACGGCTCAAAATCGAAGACTACATGCTAGGGCACATTTCCCGCACGGCTCGCCTGCGACTCTTCTTTGTTTTAGAATATTGGAACGCTGATTTTTCCCCCTAAGGGCATTCGGATTGATGAAGACGAGGAAGAGGTTTTCCTTATAGTGCCTTTCTTTGTCTCTCTCTCTCACATCTGGTTTTAGACGATTGATAGTTTACTTTTAGAAGGTGTGAAATGTTTAGGTTTGCTCTCTCTCTCTCTCTCTCTCTCTCTCTCTCTCTCTCTCTCTCTCTCTCTCTCTCTCTGATGGATTGTTACTGATCTTGTGTGGTATTTCAGTGCCGCTGTAGCCCTGTAGTCATGATATTTAGCTTATGGACTAAATGTAATCTTGTCAGATCCTAAAAGTCTCCATTCTTCGTAATTTCCAAAGTGAGCAGATGGAAGTACTACACCACAATAGTTAGTAAGGGAGAAACAACTTTTAATTTCTCACCTTCATAACGTTAGTGATTATTTGCCAAGATTTCAAAGTTTCAAGATATAGATATTTACGTAGCTGTTGGCGTAATTTGATGTGTAAGTCGTCAGGTTTTATGTATTTATTTTGTTTTAAGAGAGCACACGATATAGTACTACTGTACTGTCCGCCAGAAAGGTAACTTAATTTACACAACGCTCATATCAGAAAAGTCCTTCATGCATAATTTTGTGAATGGGAATGTAGATTCTCCACGTTATTATAATACCACATCGAAGCTCAGCTCCTTTATCGCGTAAGAAGAAAAAAAGAGCAGCAGTAACCTGTTACGTAGAGGCAGGAGCGAACGTATTACTCTACTGCACGCTTTCGCACGGGCCAATAACAAAACTCTTCAAAAGAGTGAGCTGGTAGCGTAGAGAGAGAGAGAGGGAGAGACATGGTCTCCCTCTCGTGATGTAAGACTACGTAGACCGTGGTAAAGACCACCCCTCCATCCTTGTGTGTTCGTGTGGTTTGGTGGGTGGGTTGGGGCGGGAGAGGGGGTTCGGAAGTTTGGCTCGGGGGCGGGAGGTGGGTTCCCTTGGGATGGCGGGTGTAGGATGATGTTATTGAAGTCCTTTTTCGGAGCTCACGCCAGACGGAGGGAATTAATCCTGTAACGCATTGAAAAAAAAAAAGAAAAAAAGAATCATTACGGCTGGGGGATTGTCGGGGATTTAGTCTGCATGTGATATTGTTGAGATTTTGCCATTGACTGTATTAAGTCCCATTTTAATCCTCTCTTTGGAACTAAGTGACTCTCTCTCTCTCTCTCTCTCTCTCTCTCTCTCTCTCTCTCTCTCTCTCTCTCTCTCTCATATCGTATATCCCCTTTGCTCATTTAATCTCGTCGGATTAATCGGATTGATAAAAGGCTCATTTTTAGCGGAACTTATTAATGCGTCTCTCGCATATCCAAATTTTCAATCCTTTCCAAAGTGAGACGAAGTCTGCTTGGCGTCGAAATTGCAGAGTCGGATGCTATATCTGTACATTTGAGGACCCTTACCATGCCCCTTCCCCTTCCTTTCCTCATCCTTTCATACTGCCCCATTTGTCCTTACAATCTGGACTACTTAAGATTATTGGGTTCTCTGTCGCAGGTTTTATGCTTTTCGAGGTTTTCCACCCCATTAGGTTTCTGTAAAGGATGATAATAATCGACTGTTCTTAATAAAATGAATCGACCTAGTAGGAACCCGTTTTACTTTCTACTAAATCATCTTTTCTTCAGCGATTCCATGATATCCTGGTGTTTTCAGTCTTTATTACTGATCACTTTCAAAAACTATTGATTCATTTATAAAATCCAGGTCTTCTTCAGACATCTGGTGCAACATTCAAATGATCCCCATCATATCTCGTATTTATGACCTCACAAAAAATGTTCTGCACAACATTTCCTTTCTTTTTGTGATGCTATTCCCAGTCCCTCCTGAATGGAATTTTTCCTTTTTTTTTATCCATGGATTTTTCACTAATAATTCATTGGAGCACTGTAACACCACTGCCTCTCCCTGAATACACGACTCGATTAACATCATCAGTGTGCCTCTCCAAATATTTCCTCTTGTTTCTTCTTGACCTCAATGAACATTACTATGTAGACTTGAGTACATTCGACTTTGAAAAGAGTAGGCTACTGAGGACTTTCGACTTTGCATTTTTCACCTCCATAAAACTTGCCTACTTGTACCGTTTGTTCTTGTCTGTTTATTGTATCCCAGGTCTCATCTAATATCTAGGGTTTCTTTCTTGTTACCCCATATCCCGGTACTTCTTTTCCAGTAGATTGATATGCTACTTTCTTGATGCTAAACAAATCCTCATTGATTGTGTGTACTTTTCCTCAGATATGGTTTCTAGAACTGCAGATCTGTTTGGACCTTCAGTTTTAAAAGCCTTTAGATGTTCACCTTCTAAAAGCTTTGTTGTGTCAATTCTGGATATTCTGTCAACTTTTTCGTTGGGTGCTTTTAATTTCACCTCTGATGTGGCTGTATTAAGTTGGTGATCAGTGCTGACATGTGACCCACCTGTAGACCCTAACATTCCTTAGTGGTCCTTTTCTCTCTTGATTAATGGTTATGCGATCTATTAGTTTTCTGTTTTGAGATGTTCAGGTGTATTTATGGATGTTCTTTTGTTGGAAAAGAGTAGGTCCAATCAGGGTACCAAGTTATTTGCGGCAAATATAATCAGTTGTACCCTTCCATACCTTCATTGTTCCCACCAACTTTTGCTTTCCTGTCACCAGCAACAATTGTCATATCTCTGTCTGATATTCCATCTGTAACATTTTGTAGTTTTACATAAAATTTATCTTTTATTTCTTCGGAGTTCATTCGTTGATGTATAACTCACTATGAAGCTCACATTGTACTGTTGAAATTTAAGTATTTCTAGCAGTAATTTACTGCACAATGTGCTTCAGCTTCAGTCAGACCTGTCTTTTTTTTTTTTTTTTTTTTTTTTTTTTTTTTTTTTTTTTTTCATCTCTTTGCACCGTGACACACAAATAGCTAAGCTGTACGGTCCATTTCTCATGAGTAAAATTTTTACGTGTTCTGTCCTAATTCCATTCAGGGTGTTGGGGTGTTTACTCTGAATTGTGGGGATCTTTTATAAACTGCTATCGTATGTAAACATCATGTTTATTTCATTTTTAAAGTCCAGATTTTGATGCGCCGTTATCTGAGCTCAATAACATTCTATGATATAAAAAGTTTTTTTTATGAATGGGAAAAAGGTTACGAAACGTTGAGTATAGAGAATGTCTCACTTTGCTTAGAGTTGAATGGGTTGTTCGTATAGAAGGCTTTGCCAAGAAATATGAAGTACAGTAGCCCCTTGACTCACCAGGTAAGTTGGTTTGGGGTCTTAGACTCGATAAGGAATAAAGACCCTGTACGCAGCCTCTACTTGGACAGCTAACATTAATTCCTCATATTTTTTAGCCTCAAACAAAATACACTTTATATTTATCATTCAATTCAGGAGAGATATCTGCAAATTGAATAATGGCTAAGAAAATAAGCCAAAGCAAATCCTCCTATGGAGCTGATGAGTAAAGAAGTATGTTAAGATCGTTAGCAGTTGGATATGTAAAAAAAAATTGTTGCAAAGTGAAGTCTTTAATATTTTTTCGGCATGTTAAATACTTTACCAGCCAAGTAAACTATACCTTCCGATAGTAAGAAATTAAAGATTTAGATTTGTAAATCACGTGTAATGCCTTGACAGTCGTGTAAATTTACCCTTTTAAGTTATTTTAGTAATGCAGACAAAGGTACTGCTTTGAAACTGTGTTAAAGGTGAGACTTGCCTTAAAAGAGCTGAGAGGGTCTCGGAGGCTGAGGAATATTTTATAGTCTTTCATATCAGGTATATCGAGTGGTCGGTCTTATTGCTCCGGGAGCACCCGCATGTGGGCAAGCCATTCTTTGTCGTCTGGCAGGTCATAAGAATTACCAGTGCGTCGGAGCAGACTTTATGGGTATCATTTCTGCGTAAGATAAGCGTAATGGCCTGGCCTTGGAAGTACGAGTTGATTTAATTTATTTGGTTTCTAATATTTTACGGAATGTTGTGGGATCATTTACATGTCCGTATATTGCTTTGGTATTGCTATTACACTGTATTTACAGACACTGTTTGGTAGTGTTAGTAGTCCGTATTGTTTACTAGTACGTTTTGATAGTTCACTTTGTTCTCATTGTTTGGTTTTATTATGTACAGCTCTCCAAAATAAGTTGCCTCTTATATTTTTATAATAATCCTCAAGTCTTTTCTCGTCGGTATCGCAGCTCCTTTAGAATAGCAGTCTTTAGTTCTCTTTTAAATTTGCTTTCTTCTTTTGTGATCTTCATTTCAGGCGGTATTTTGTTGCATAGTCTTGGTGCGCAATATTCAAATGCACTCTTACCTGACTTACAATTTGTTCTAGGTTGAATTAGCTTCTATGCTTCACTTGGATTTAGGTTCTTGATAGCATTAATACAGTATATATATTTAAAAAAATATATTATTTGTGAGGACTAGTAAATATTTACTAACAGTCTGTTAGCGCTAGTAAACTGCATTTCGTAAACACATTTTTCTACGGTAGTTACGAGACATATTTTTACTACCAGACTCAATGTTCACAAATGTGTTAAAGTACTACTTACACACTATTTTCAACCCCTTATGTTTTATTCATTTGCTTAGAATTAATTTCATGCTGCAAGGCAAGAGATTGCTTTAATCACGTCGTTGTAAATGTTGATGCAAATTATAAACTCGCAAGTTTGTTTATTCACATTGTAATAAGATCTCGGTCGGATCTCGAAATTGCGCCCGGCATAATCATCTGTGTGCCTGTGCTTTGCGCCCAGAAGTTTTAATTGGGATTTTATTCTTAGACGAGGTCATCAGTATCATCTAAGAGTTTAAGCTGCATGTGGGCCACAACGCTGTATTATTTACTTTACCGTATAGTAAGTTTTTTTTCTTTTTTATCGTTTTCTTGTGAACTTTGGCTGCTTGATGTTGTGCTTGTAATTGCTCATTATTATTTTCGTTTTTTCTCATCTGTTAATTGATTTTTTTTTTTTTTTTTTTTGTAACCCATTTCTTTACATAGATTGATGTAGCTTTCCAGTTTATTAAACTTGTATTATTGGGAGATATTTATAACATTTATGGAAGTACAGTAAACATCACAACATTGGGGAAATTGACAGAGAAGCGAGTAGTAAAATGTCATTGTACTGGAAGTGTTTGAGCGCCATGACGGATAATTGTTTGTCGTTTTCATCCTCATAAGTAGAGGGGAATAAATATTTATTTACAAACACGTCCTTGCATCATATCTTGCCGCTATATATTATATATATATATATATATATATATATATATATATATATATATATATATATTATGAGTTGTCGTGACAAAGTGTGAGGAGGCATGAAACTGTAGGAATGAAATGTTTTCATCGTAATTTACGGCAGTACAGTTTTTTATTTCTTATTTGAGAATTTTGGATGTAATTTCTTGATCGAGTTGATAGTAGTAGTAGTAGTAGTAGTAACTTATGTAAAATTTACGTTGTTGATTCTAAATTAATGTTGGGAAATTAAATGGAATATTGATAATGGGACCCGAAATCTAACTATAGTAGCTTCACATCAAGCGTGCATCTGATGTCTAGGCCAGTCCCTTACGACGCTATTGGTTGGCCGTTGATAAGTCAATCACAGGGCTGGGAACTCTGTCTCTCGAGAGAGTTCACATAGTCAGGATGTATGTTCCATCTCTCATGAGGGATACGGCTTTCAAAAGTATCCCTCAGAAGAGATGGAACATACATCCTGTATCTGTGAACTCTCTCGAGACACTGAGGGTTTCTAGCCCTGCGATTGGCTTATCAACAGCCAATCAGGAGCGTCGTAAGGGACTGGCCTAGACATGAGATGCACGCTTGATGTGAATCTACTATAGTGTAACCATTAAAGTTTTTATTAATAGCCTTTGAAATCATTCTGTGTGCGCGCGCTCGTAGAGTGCATCTCATCTCCTGATCCAAGGCGTGATTCCCGGGAACTGAACATTTGAGTCTACTCTCTCCATCTCTCAATCTTTCTTAGCTGTTCTATGTTCTTTTCATTCATTTGCCTAGTCCTGCGTGGTTTCTCTCTCTCTCTCTCTCTCTCTCTGGTTCAGAGTAGGCTAATCAATACCGAGTTTCTTCGTGCTTATAATACTTTTTTAGTTTGATTCGCGTCTATTGTATCACATTTCTGCGGAAACGTCAACAGTGCTGTTCATATTTAGGTAGAAGCCGTGTAGCCAGAAATAAAAGTGAAAATTTGAAAATGAGATGAACACGATTGCACTGGTTTTGGAGGACATACTCGTGACGTTCACGTCACTTACTAATTGAATGATTTAGGCACTCGCAAATTTTCAAGGACGCCAATCTTAGGAGCTCACAAAGAATCCCGTAAAGTCAAGGACGGATAAATGACTTCTCACTTTGGTTTCCAGTCGGGCACAATCCTGAATTATCCATTTCGCTTAGGACACATGAGAATTTAAAAAAAAAAAATGTTTATTTATTACATACAAGATAATTAAAAATTTACCGAGTTAAGTTTATTTACTTATTATGTAGTCATGCTATTTAATAGTTTTCTGAACCGTTCCATTTGGGTGTGTAGAATATGAAATATGTTCCAGCGTAATTACCAGGGAGTGGAAAATATTTAGAACATATCCACGTGCCAAAGCCTTAGTCAATTTTCGCTGCCTTTTATGATATTAGATAAAAATATTTTCGTTTGATTTTCCAATGCATATTACACTTTTATCATTTGTGTCTATCATTTGAAGCATTTTCTTCTCAGTCGAATGTATGGTAAGAAGTGCGAGTGCCCCCCCCAACAAAAAAAAAAAAAAAAAAAAAAAAAAACAACTTGTATAAAGAAGTGTCAAATAGGTTACCACAATTGAAAGGATAGGGTCTGCTCTGAGATGATTTGGCAATGCAGAAGGAATTGAGGACAATGTTTATATAATATTTCATAATACTCTGAAAGAGGATGAGAAGGGAGACGTAGAAATTACTGATAGATCAGTGAAAGAGATTGTGGAAAAGGAAGTATCTTAATATCCATAGTGTGTGAGAGATTTTGATACATTGTCGATGGAATTGTATGAGCCATCAGAAGTTTTTATTATTTTTTTTTTTTCACACAGAAATCTCTTACAATTTAACAGTTAGTGTGAATATTGTAGTGACCTTTTTTTAAACATTTTTAGAAGTATATATATATATATATATATATATATATATATATATATATATAATATATATATATATATATATATATACTTCTAAAAATGTTTAAAAAAACTGGCGTAAATGTTGTGTATGATGGGTATTAATGTATCCGTAAGTTTCTTTGTCTTTACGAGTGCATATTTTTACTCAACTTTTTCTGTTAGATTTCATCCTCTTGTAACTGCGCTTTTTTTTTTTCCTTTCCCAGTGACTTGTCTCTTCGTTTCCGTAATCCTTTCCACCGGTTCGGTAATCTCCCCTCCACCTGCCCTCCCCTCCCAGGTAATCTCCACCCCCAACAGCCCCTTACTCCTTCGCTCAGCAGCAAGTCCCTTACTTTCTCTCTCACACGCACACATTAAAGAACTAAAGTTATTCCTGAAAACATTTTCTTCTTATTTAAACAAAAAGCCAGTGTCAGATATATATATATATATATATATATATATATAATATATATACTATATATATATGTATATATGTATGTATATATATATATATATATATATATATATATCACACATATACACACACACACATTTATATATATATATATTATATATATATATATATATATATATATATATATATATAATATGCATATGTGTGTGTGATAAATATATTTATATTTACACACAAATTGTATGTATGCATGTGTGTATGTATGTATGTATGCATATTATGTATAAGCAATATATATTCCCTTTTCGTTAATGTATTTCTGATAAATGGGGTGACCGATCCTAATTCGAACGCTGAATACACCAATACCTTTGTACTATTGAGTGGGTTCGGGTATCTTTTGATAAGGTATATGTGTACTATACACGCATTCATGCTTTAGCTTGTTATAAACCTACGGCAGATGCGTGGCAGGCATTCTGGATACTGAATATAACAGGATGTTTCTCTTGCTCTCAGATGATAGCTAAAACACCACATGATTATTTCTTTTATTTGACTTTCACTTTGTGTTTTTGTTATCTTTATTACTCTATTTTGGGTTATTTACTTTTCTTTCGACTGTCCTGGAGAATGACCCTAGAGATTTATGCCCCAGTTGCAACCTTTTACTATTTTCTTCTCCTCATTTTATGAATGGACCTCATTTAGGACGTTTCTTTGAGATTCATTAAAGTAAATATGCCCTGGCTGTTACCGGAGCGGAGGGCAGGAATAGAGAGAGAGAGAGAGAGAGAGAGAGAGAGAGAGAGAGCTGGGGGAAACGAGAGAGGGAGAGGTGTAAGGGAGGGGGAGGGGGGAGGGATACCTTCATCTTGATACTCTGTAGCAAAACGTGATCGATAACATAAACACTGACTGGAGCGGCTTCGTAAACACCTAGTATTGTGCCCCATGATGAGTGGAATGGGTCCAGGGGGTTGGAGGCGAGGTGGATAAGTACCCTTGGGTCATCTTCCTACAACTATTCCTTCTCTCTCTCTCTCTCTCTCTCTCTCTCTCTCTCTCTCAGATTTCCTCCCAAATTGTTCCAGGAATCCATAGGACTTTCAGCCCTCCTGACCGTGTTTCAAGCCTTCCGGCCTGGCACTGTAATGACCTCTCACTCCTGTGGAAATTCTTTTGTGCGACGTCGGGGGTGGTGCGTCTCCCCCCCCCCCTTCCCCCCCGTCCCCGCTACGTGGACTTTCAATATCAAATGGATGATTTTGTTTGTTAGTTCGTTTTCATCTTTTACTTTAGTTTCTTGTGGCAAGGGGAAGATGACCAGTTTGAAAGGGTTCTGGTTTGTTTCGCCTTCGGATACAGTGCTGACTAGAATTTATCCTTTATCCCATGGAGAGAGAGAGAGAGAGAGAGAGAAGTAAATCTCAAGTAGTATGAACAGCATACGGTGGTTATGCCAGCACATTGACATTCAAGATCCTCATCACAACTTTGTTGCTGTTGTTGCAGAGGTAATATTGCTCTGGTGTTAACAAACTTTTCCTTAAAGGATATATCGTGCTTATGGAGCTACGAGTTCCGACGCTGTGTGCTTAGCATTTGTACGTGAATGGGTTGCTGCAATCTAGTTATATATATGATATATATATATATATATATGTATATATATATCGAACTACAAATGTTCTTTAATATCTAATTCGCTCTACCTCGGAATTAATATATTTTCATATATGTTTAATCGAGGGGGAATTTATTAAGCGATAATAGAAATTGGCCATCGACAGGCGCGAACCAGCGACCCCTCAATTCCAGGACTGGCAGTGAAGCCTTAAACCACCCCGACATATATATATATATATATATATATAGGAAGAGGAAGTTGAGAGTGCATGTGTGAAGATAATATGTCATGATGGTAAATGAAAACCAGGAAGTGGGAGCAGTGAATGTTAGTATGGAATGATGGAAAGTAAGGGACCTGGAATGTCTGTGGAAGCCAAAATGGGAATGTGTGAAGTAGTTCTTGAGCCAGTTTCTCATGTATGGAGGTGAATAGTCGATGTTGATTGCGAATCGAAAAATGGTTGAAGCTTTTCGGATAAATAATTGGCATATGATGTGGGGTGTTGGAATTGAAGTGGATAGAAATGTGAAGTTACATCATAGCAGAGGTAGAAAGATGACCTTAAACATCTGAATAGTGGGTGATGGTTTGGTTATTAGCGAATAATAGACATTGATATATTAGGTAAAATACTGGTTATTTCGGAATTATTAAGAGTAACGAGGAGTGGAAGACGCAGAAGTACTGAATAAATGATGTGGAATGAAATGAAGCGGCGTAATTTCCAGGAACCGCGCGAGTGTAAGATAGGGTGAATGGTGCAGTTTGAGTAAGGGTTTTGACGGCCTGCTGATTGACCTTCTATGCAGTTTATGAAGTAACTAATGGCGTGAAAGTGAGTTTTTTTTTTTTCACTTAAAAACAGGAATGTGACGGAGAAGAACATGGTCTTTTTTTTTTTTTCTTTTTTCTCCATATGACCCCCGGGAAACAGCATCATGTTGAACACAGTCAGTGTTTGTTTTCTGTACTGCTGCATGAACACACTATCAGACAAGTCTCCGCCTCTGCATAGAAATAGAAAAAAACTTTAAGTTTCCTTGCGCAGTCATCGTCTCCATGTCTCCCAGGTCTTATTACCTTGTCATTTTCTCCTCAGACCTTCCTTGCCTACACCTGCAGCAGTCATTCGCCTTCGGACTAGAAATTTAAGCATGTTCAGCTGTCAGTGAGTACCGTTGATACCCACCCAGATCTTTGGACTCTGTAGGCGAGGGAGATTAGACAGACAGACGAAGAAATATCATTGTTGTTCTTTCCTGATACTTTCTCTATTTATGATATGCGCCTTGCCTCTAGTGTGAGAATTATTGTTACGGTATTCTTCTGTCGTAACATTGACAAGGATGTTAGTCTCTCTCTCTCTCTCTCTCTCTCTCTCTCTCTCTCTCTCTCTCTCTCTCTCTCTCTCTCTCTCTCTCACGCGCACGCGTGCACGCACACAAAAGTCGAACGAGCCAAGTAATCAAGAAAACAATGCCCTTGACTTATGGCCGTAAAGGATATTCTTGAGAGAGGGAAATTTATAGGTTTACTTGGAGCTTTGATAGAGATTGGGTACAGTTTTGGCAGTATATTAACGTTTTCATTTTTAAAGAGATTGGTTTCGTGCATAAAGACATAAATAAAGCAGCGTTTCCTGATATATTGTAAAATGTCTCCAAGAGTGAGAGCCAGTTTTTCACTGTGGTGTTTGTGCCCCTATTATGGAACGAGAAAAATGGCAGAATCGTAGTCTTTCTTCAAAAGTGAAGATGTTTATTAAAAGTTAGGATGGATCGATCGCAAGTCTCCCTTTGATATAAATGATGTCTTCAGATGAAGACTTCTTGTTTAAGATAGGGAGACTTTACCTGAGTACTAATCGGGAAAGATAAAGTGAATTTGCCTCAAATAAATCTTTCTTGGTTGGAAAGGGTGACATGAAATTAAAGATTTCTTGTTCATGTAGATGTTCTCGACGTTTTTTTACTTGTTTTTGGAGATGTTCTCGACGTTTTGTTACTTGTTTTGGCCAAAATTAATTTGAGCGGAGGATTTCCTGTGGGAGAGGCGAATGGTCACTTGGACAAGGCAGGTGGTCGTGATTTGAAATCCTTATTATTTTGGGTTAGATAAGGAGGTCTAGGTATAAAACTTGGGTCTTCCTCAGGGCTACCATGCATTTATCTGTAAATTTTCTTGGTAAAAGGTAGCTTTTATCTTAGACTTTCTTTGTCATTATAGAAGTCACTCCAGAGACTTTCTTGATAAGGTAGGATAATCTAATGGGGTTATTTTCGTGGTCAGATGGGTGGAAATTATCGGAAATCTATTTTGATAAGTTACCGTGTCGTATACAAAACACACTCAATATAGTATGCTAGTTCATTTACTTTGATGTTTATTCTTTCTTACCCTGGAAAAAAGCGAATTTTGGATAAGGTCGTGTATACGGTAGCAATTGATAAATTCCGTCTGAGAGCACGTTTGTGGTTGTGGAACGTGTTATTCCAAGGTTAAGCAAAGTGTTGTTGCAAGGAGTAACGAGAAAAGTTTTGCAACGAGATGTACGAGTTGGATCAAGGTTGGGTGGTGAGAGGAGAGAAATCTAATGGAAGGCAAGGAGTGTGGACATATGCAGTTAGTCAGTGATGCTAATTATTGTTACTAATAATACAATATTTGAAACTTCCGAGAGATTTTCCTGAATTGTATGGTAGGGTCTCCTCTTGTTTGTTTGACGGATATTACTTTGGATATTAGTGTTTCATACATTTAACTTTAAAAATGTTTAATCATCTCCTGTCCTCATTGTTTAACTTTTTTTTTCTATAGGGGGGAGGGTTAGGTTTGTCATCACATAGGAATAAAGAATATGAACACTTTTTCTTGAGGGACCAGCTTGCTTTGCATCACACGCTCGTCACACCATAATAGTGGAAAGTTTTGAAATGATTTCAAAATAAACACGAAGAATTGTTTAACCCGGTGTTTAGAACGAGTATGAAGAGAGAAGTCTCTATGTCGTTAGTAGTGATGGTTGAGAAAGAAACAAATCCTTACGAGTAGAGAATGGAGTAATTTTAATTAAGATATTGAAAAGAATGGAAACGTGCACTGGACTTATTTATGAAGATATTTCAATGGACAGCTAAATCCTTGAGGAATAGTCGTAGCTCATATGAGACGCGGGAATCACTGCAGACATGTACAATCGGACTACATTGAAAAGACGAAAATTAATTCCTGCTTATGGAAATGAGATGCCAAGCCAAGTATATACTCTTTACTGAATTTGAGTGTGAGCATTTTGTTCGTTGGGAAAGAGAGAGCAGGAGTAGTAGACGGAAGGAAATCCGTGCAGTGTATTTAGAGTAAGACTGTGCAGAGTATTAAGAGTAAGGCCGATTGCGCAGTGTATTTAGAGTAAGACTGTTTGTGCAGAGTATTTAGAGTAAGCACGTTTGTGAAGTGTGTTAAGAGTAAGGCCGATTGTGCAGTGTATTTAGAGTAAGACCGATTTTGCTCCTTAAAGGAATAATGCCGTCAGTGGACCTCATGCGGTGCACTGTAGGCATTACTTAAGGTTCTTTACAGCATGCGTTCGGCCCCTAGCTGCAACCTCTTTCGTTAATTTTACTGTACCTCCTTTCATATTCTCTTTCTTCATCTTACTTTCCACCCTCTCCTAACACTTGATTCATAGTGCAACAGCGAAGTTTTCCTCCTGTTACACCTTTCAAACCTTTTACTGTTAATTTCCATTTCAGCGCTGAATGACCTCATAGGTCCCAGTGCTTGGCCTTGGCCTAACTTCTATATTCAACTCAACTCGGCTCAACTCAAGACGGATTGCGCAGTGTAGACTAAGACCTATTGTGCAGTTTTTTAGAGTCAGGCCGATTGAAAAGAGAAATGATGAGGTTTAGCAGACAGGTATTTATGACGATTATATAAGACAAAACGATGCATGTAGATAAGAAACTGGTAGACTTTTTAGATGAACTGTTGCATGGTATTTTGACATTGTTAAAAGGATTGGGTAGCATATCCAGGGAGTACAAAGTTGTTTATAAAATTGTGATGAGGTATAAATCATTGGGCTTTTTAATGTTGCAGACTTGATCATTAGGAGCCAGTGTAATGGGATAAAGTGATTACGAACGTTATTTTGTTAGCGTTAAAAAGATGTTTTCAGGGGAGCCTTTTGGAAGTAAAGCATAGTAAGCAGGATTTTATAAGAGGGCTGGCAATGAGGTACTACATTATTATTTTTTTTTTAGAAACTGAACAGACACGTGGGTATACTTGAAATATACTATATATAATATATATATATTATTATATATATATATATATATATAAGATATAACATAAATATATATGTATAATATATATATTATATAGATATATAATATATATATATATATTATATTGTGTATATATAGTATATAAAATAAGGTATAAGCCACGAAGGAAAAATAAACAACGGAGTTTCTACAATATCTTTCGACTGAACGTCTTTAATCTGCTGAGTAAAGGACGTTCAGTCGAAAGATCTTGCAGAAAGTCCGTTGTTTATTTTCCTTCGTGGCTTTTACCTTTATTTATGGATTTGTCACGTTCCAAACTTTCGTGATTCAGTTATAGTATATACATATATATATATATATATATATATATATATATATATATATATATATATATATATATATATATATATATATTCATATTCAAGTATACCCACATGTCTGTAATCTGGTAAATTAATTATCTTTGAGAAAACCTTCGAAAGCAACAAGGTAAAAATCAGTCGTAGATTAGGTTCCTTTCTACTGGTGGGTGATTCATAGATTTTTGTGACCTCTTTAGAATAATAACGAATTAGTATATTTTTTTTCTAATCTGATCATCGCTGTGCATAAACATTTGTGAAACTACGTTATGATTACTTTGTGTTTGTGGTTTTTTTATTTTTTTTTTTATAAGGAAACATGGAAGAAAACCTTTAAATTTTTTTTCTTTTGCCCTTCAGCACGTGTGTTTGTGTTTTCCTCTAATATGTATATGCTATACAAAGTTGTTAAGTGTGAAATGTGCATGCAAGTTTGTGAGGTCGTTCGTGTTCTTACTTGCGTTGTTGTGCGTGGATGTCTGCAAGTGTGGGATTATCTCGCGTGTTGTAAAAATTAAACTTGAAAGTGATTGGTTCCATGTGCATTCATTGGCCAGCTTGATATTGCTATAAGAAATAGTCTAAGTGATATAAACGTTCTCTGGGCGGCGAATTAATCTTTACTTCATTACTGACAACTGTTATTTCTAAATTTTCACAATAAAAGTTAGTTTGAACACACACACACACACACACACACGAGAAATGCCTTGCATCCACGCGTGATCGTTCTGAATAATATATGTATTATTATTATTATAACTGTTTATGTAATGCTATAAATATCTTTCAGCCTATCGGCACAAACACAAAAGTTTGTTTTCCCTACTTTGCACATTAAATATTCATGGCTGTCAGTTTAATATTCGAGCATCATAGGAGTGGCGCTCATTTGTAAACACGAAACCCTGTAGTTACCATGCAAGGCCTGATCTCTAAATTAGCAGTTTTGCTGACTAGTATTTCTAGAATAAAGTGAATGGCCCCACTGACTAACGCTGCTCATGGTTTGCACATAACTTGGTTGCCTCAGCAGCTTTAAATGGTTGCCATGATTCTTGTTGCAGACAAACAGCTACATACTAAAGGCATTGACGTGTACGGTTCAGCAATTTCTATGAAGACCGGTAGTTGCTGTGTGTTGTTCAGTCACTCACCCTGCGCTAGGAACAACATATTTCATTGGAAAGATAAATGAGGACAGATAAGAAGTGGGGCCACTTGACTCTCTGCCGGGCCCGATTTGGAATCCTTCTTCGTCTTGCTAGCACTTCCAGAACTCTGACTCAGTAGTCTTCCATAAGGCAATGAAGGTGCACCCTGGTACTGGGAGTACCCTCATAAGGGAGATTATGAGCGATACGTTTACTCAAAGGTGACCATAATGGATCTACAACACGAGGTGCCCTAATTTTGTCCTTTAGTTGAAGCTTTGCACCAGATACAACCCTTATATGCAGATAATTTACATTAAATAAATACTAAAATTTGCGGGTACATACACCTACACATAAGGAAATCGGCGCTATGTCGAGTAACCTTACATACTGCCATAGGAGAGAGAGAGAGAGAGAGAGGAGAGAGAGAGAAGAGAGAGAGAGAGAGAGAGAGAGAGAGAGAGAGAGAGGTTAAGGGATGAAGATGATTGTCTTGGGGGTCACACACATTCAATTAACACTTGTTAAAAAATATTTCGTTAAATGTTGATGCACTTTTGTATCTGTCTCGTCGAGGGTTTAAAATTGCATTACAGCAGTAATATTACTGTATCTCGCATGTCTCAAAATTTCGAACGCCATGTCAATCCCATAAGTCCAGTAAACAGACCAACATAAATTGGAACCGTTTCTTTCTTATTTTTTGTTGGGCCTTTGGGTAGGCAGTGAATGGTCTGGGACAGTTTCGAGTGATCCACATACATAAGATAAAAGTTCACTAATATAGTATGTAATATGATACCATCAAGGACAACTCTTTACAAATAAAATACAGTAGTTGACCTTTTGTACCACGCATTTAAGTTTGTTCCCTCGCCTCATTCACAGTTTGTGCTTTGAAATGATCATTGGAGGGCGCCTGACGGGTTGAATTGCTTCAAGTATCACACACACGAAGTTGAGGCTCGCTGACTGTCGTATCGTCTGCTGCTGGAGTTGGCGTCTGCCATTATGCGCGACACAATTGGCAGCTGGCGAATTATTGTCATTGGGACAATGATGACCCGGTGACAGGCTCGAGGGATGAGCTGTATGGATGGTGGTGGCGAGAGAGAGAGAGAGAGAGAGAGAGAGAGAGAGAGAGAGGGGGGGGGGGGGGGGGGGGGGGGTCATTATTGGGATGGGTGCGGGTTGGTTGGGTCATTACAGAGGGGCTTCGTTAAAACGAGGCAATCGTAATGGAGGTAGTCGAATTAGTGAAGTGTATGTTACTGGCCCTTGAAATCGTTTAGCCCACTTTGCTTTGTGGTTTGTTGCGGTAACCCAGTGTTGTTAGTCGTTTATTTTTATAGTAGCATGCCTGTTATCTATTATGCTCTATTTTTCATATTTATTAAAGAAATACATATAAATTCTAACATTTGTCTTAGCTTCACCTAAAGATAAATGGTGGCCTCATTGATTTTCAAGACAATTTAGCAAGAAACTTGTTCGTAAGTATTCTTTTACGTGTTTATATAGTTTACAAAGTGAGAAGTAAAGCTGCGTTCAATTTTGGTCTGATTTTTAATGCAACTGCTGAAATCTGTTAAGGTATCAATCCCTCCTTTTTTTCCTGTTTTTTATGTATGAAGCCGGAAGTAGGTTTGGAGGGTAGGCACCTAAAAGTTTTATGTAACCTTTGGAGGTTCGGCCTAAAGGATCAAAGTAGGGATTAAAAAAGAAAGAAGTCTGGGTTATCTCAAAGGAACAGTTCGATAAACCCAACCGTGTTGACAAAGGAGAGGGTAGAGAAAAGGGGCCACACGTAAGTAAAAAGAGAAATCCAAGAGCTAGGCAGTGCATATTTTTTAACGTAGTATGAACCATAGTTATTATACCCATTCTCATTAATTAAGAAATATATTTTAACGTACATTCATATCAGATTAGGAGGGTGCGGTAGAA
>NC_087217.1:7122034-7142034 GCF_015104395.2 Macrobrachium nipponense
TGAGTGTATGTATGTAGGTATGTATAGAGTGGATTAAAAAAATTTCGAAATTAAGTTTATGCGTTGTGTAATACTTCTTGACCAGAAAAGATGCTTATTCTTTCGTTCACCTTCTTTTATACTTGCATAGTTAATGTGTGAATATGCCCTTGTCTGCTAGTCACTGGAGCAGGAGAAGTCAAAAATCTTTCTCTCTTGCTGCACGTCTTTTCTGTCAGACCAGATACAGCCTGTCTTTTCCTTCTTGTTGGATTTCTGTCCTTTTATTATCTAATTTTTTTACGCAAAATTAAAATTTTTAGCTTCGGGTCTATAGGAGTCACTAGAGCAAAATAGTTCATTTTGGCTTGGCCACAACAGCGGACATTTAGAGTTTTGTAGAGAACAATGATTTCTTCAAGGTTTCACACCGCCATTGGGAGAATAGCGATTGCTGTGTTCCAGCTTTGCTTTTTCTGGCAGACCGATGCCTACTTGGATGAGACTTACGAGGCGGGAAGCTGGAGGTAAGTGGGGATAAGGGAAAATGAACTCCAAGGAAAAACGTACGTCCCTTCTTGTTGGGGGTGGTGATAATAGCGAAAAAACATTGGCTTTGATTGGTTACAGTTGTAGCAAGTGTAACTGCAGGTATGGTGACAGTCAACTCTACTGTTGAGATACCAACTTCACAAGCTAATGTCACTTCCAGAGCAGCAAGTTCTACCGACTTCCAGTAATTATAACAGTATCTCACTATTAGCGGGGCTTGAGTGGGCTATTGACACCCAGACAGAGGCGTTCAATAGTTTAGAGATGCCACTGTACCTCATTTCATCATGAATTATTGACTTGCGTTCTTTTTCCAAGCCTTTCTTCATTTTAGCGGATGATTATTATGTTAGTAATAGAAAACTTGTCGACTTACGATTAGTACACATTCAAAGCCTTGCTTGATTTAAATTAGAGCATGAGACTACATTTTACAAAACTTCCTTGTTGATTCATTGATATTTGTGTAAACTTTTATGGCAACTTTTAATTGATGAACTAGTTTTGTCTAATTACCGAACAATATAACAAGTCAGATAACTATTAGGATTCACCTTAAAGGAAGGTAAGCGAAGCAAACTTACCAGATAAAAGTAAAGTTAAAAACGATGACTAAGATTTAATAGACAAAGGACCCGCTTTGCGAAATTAAAAAGGGGTCGATAAGGTGCAAGGTCGCGTTGTGCCAAGTGGCTATGGCAGTCTTTTGAGTCGTGTGAGTGTGTGTGTATGTATGTGTACTTGGATACGTTTTGTATCCAGAGCTGTATCGATCGCAGGTACAGTTTGGAATGCTTACAGCCACGTGGTGAGTGAGGAATCCATCGCCTCAAATAGTCTTTTCAAGGGTTCGTACCTGTGTTTGAGAGGTTTGACATTTCTTTACAATTATTATGGCGAGGGACACTATAAACCACTGTTTCTCAACCTTTTTTCTGGTGTGGAGGCCCCCTTCAATCCAGTGCAAGTTGTTGTGGCCCCCTCCATGCCAACTCTGAGTTCTTACCCCCCCCCCCCCACACACACACACACACACACACACACACACACACACACACACACACACACACACACACACACACACCCGCCTTCCGTCCATCACCTTAATACGCCTAGGGAAGGTATATTAATGCCCCTGAAAAAATCTCATGGCCCCCAAGGGGGCCATATGGCCCACGTTGAGAAAACACTGCTATAAAACTAATGATTATTAATTAGTATATTATGCACATTATAATTATTTTGGTTAAGGATATTTATGATTATTAATTGTAACTTCACTCTGAGTGTGGAGGCATCTGACATCACAGTGCAATTGTTTTGCTTAATGCTTTATGTATGTTTTGATATATAAAACAACTGTTTTCATAATGCTATCAGAAATCACATTTGCAAATCATAAGCAGCATACCAAAATGTACAATTGGTCACCTTACTGTGAATGTTACGGTTTCCATACCCTTCATCACAGTCACCGACTTTGCTGCTTCTAAAAGGGAAAGTCTTGAGGTTTACAGGTGAACTTGAACTGTGGTTTTATGGTGACGTACTTTCAAAGGCGTGTCGTTTTATGACATATAGGTATATTGCCGAATTAATTATATATATATATATATATATATTATATATATATATATATATATATATATATATATGTATACATTATATATATATACACACATATATATATGTATATATATATATACATATACATATACAATTATATGTATATATATATAATGTGCGTATACAATAGAAAAAGAGTAAAAGGAAGAAAGCATATAGTATTTTCTCTAAAATTACTAGAACCAAATAAAGGAACTCTTGAAATATTAATTTTTAATTGGCGAATCAAGATATACCCCCAATTCTCTTTACCCCAGATATTATACATTTACATATATTTGGTATATATGTTATGTACATACATATGTATCTCTCTCTCTCTCTCTCTCTCTCTCTTTATATATATATATATATATATATATATATATATATATATATATATATATATATATATATATATTGCGTGATTATCTTACATTAGCATGAAATTAAATTTCTTGCGCTTTCTCGGAAATTGAAAAATCTTGAGAACAAAACCTAATACTTACAAGAGGCGAAATAAAATGAATCCAGGAAGATGGTGTTCACATTCTCACATTTCAAGAGCCATCTCTTGGTTTCATGTGACGTCGTAAACGTTGCTTGAATGACATTTTATATAAAGCCTTTGGAGTTGATCGTTGCATGCGGGAGATATAGATGTGATTTGGTCACGAGGACGATGTGTACGTTAGTTTATGAAGGGGAGGGGGAATGTAAAACGCATAATGCAAAGGAGAGAGAGAGAGAGAGAGAGATAGTAGTGGATAAATACTGTAAACTGATTTCGCAGCAGGATAAGTCATTATATGGAATAGACTTTTATGAGAGAGAGGAGAGAGAGAGAGAGAGAGAGAGAGAGAGAGAGAAAGAGAATACGTTGTCGTGATTTTGAGGGAGGGGAGGGGGGGGGGGGAGCATTCATTTCCATTTTCACCGAGTGATCCGACTGTCATCAAATGGGACATTTCGAACATAAAACGCGCAGAAGATGGAAGTGCCATGCTCCAAGCCTAGAGGGAGAGATAGTAGTGGATAAAATACTGTAAACTGATTTCGCAGCAGGATAAGTCATTTATATGGAATAGACTTTTATTGGAGAGAGAGAGAGAGAATACGTTGTCGTGATTTTGAGGGAGGGGAGGGGTGGGGGGGGAGCATTCATTTCCATTTTCACCGAGTGATCCGACTGTCATCAAATGGGACATTTCGAACATAAAACGTGGTTGCGTTTGCAGGTTGTTTGAAGATGGAAGTTGCCATGCTCCAAGCCTAGATACCCCCCCCCTCCCCCCCCCCACCCCCCTCTCTCTCTCTCTCTCTCTCTCTCTCTCTCTCATGAATGTAAGAGCGTGAAGAGTATTTGAAAGTATGCATGAATTGATTAAATATTGAAGCCATGCATCTTTTCAGTCTGATTGAGTTAGTTTCTTCAGCTTAGTTCCGGCGTCGATGACTACCGTCTTTGCGACACCAGAGAACGTAAATCAATCAGTCAGTTCAGTCAACCTTTACCGAATCTCGCGTTGGTTTGAGGCGTGCACGCTCATATATACACTTTGCTGTGTATCTCGTCAGACGCCATGTTACAGAAGCAAATCAATCAGTTTCGTTGAATTATTGTTTACCTTTTCATGAGTAGGTTCGCTTCCGGAATCTTTGCGCACGTGCCGGCACGCTCTTGCGCACTCTGGCGTTCATCTCATCAACTGTGGTCGGGTATCGAGCCTCGTCAGTAGCGTCTGAATGATCTCGTCTGGGATCCTTTACGAGGGAATAGCTCGTTCGTAAACGACGGTCGTTCTGTTTAGACGAGGCCGATTTAATGGGTCTTATCGGAATAAGACCCCGGCCTTGTGCAGTGCTGCTTTTATTTCCATTCTATTATTATTATTATTATTATTATTATTATTATTATTATTATTATTATTATTATTAGATGGTAATAAATTTTGTGCTTAGTTTCCGTTAAACTTAAGGTTATTTTTATTTTTGTAATTTTTTTCCATCTTTTTAATTTTAATAATGTTTTCTGTTGCTTTTATTATTATTAAATATTATTATTATTACTGGATGATGACGTTTAGCCATGTTTACAATATTTCATGCATTTTTTTTATTTGTAATTGTCATTGTTTTGAATGATGGATTTCGAAGTGTGTCCAGCTATGGTCACTAATATTCTGTTAGGGTCCTTAGCATATGTAGTTCTTATATTATCTATATGTATGTATGTGTATGTCTCTACACAGTCTGCGCATCCTCTTTAAGCAAGAGAAAGAAATTGATAAAATACTGGGAGTTGAGAAGCTGTTCATGGAAAAGGCAGGAGTTGTGCCACAGTGCAACGTGTTTTATTGATTGATTTTTTTATATAAAGTAGGCATGAGCCTGTCCACAGACCAACGTCATGGAAGGCCTTATATATTCCCGTTAAATATGCAAAGCTAATTGAATTTTCAGTATATAGCGGAGTGCTACAGAGGAATGTTATGTCAATTACGCTGTTTGCCTTCGATAGAATCCTTACAGATGATTGACAAATCTTTCTAAATAGAATGCATCAGAGATCTAACGTGGTGGGGACCATGGTAAATTTAAGTACAACGAATAACGACAGTATATGTACCTAAGGAAAGAAATAACATTTGATAAAGGATTGGTAACTTTGAGTCTTAAATGTTTAAAAGAATATCAGGTGCATGTTCTGTCTTGTTGGAATTTTGTGAAAGACTAAGAATGGCGAACCAAACATTAGAGAAACTGAACAAGATTTGGGATATTAACGAATTGCATTCGAAAGTAAGGTTATTACAGCACCTAAACTCTGTAGAGCACTACGGGCAAGAGTCATGGTGTGACAGTGAAACAATAATTACAAGACTTCTTCGATTTGAGAATAAAGCTTTATAAAGAATATTAGGAGTCAGATGTCAGGAAAGAATGAGATGTTGTATCCAAGGGGAAATTACGGAAATTCCACATTCAGATAAGATAAGGATGAATGGGAGGGGGATAAGGCATGGTCATGACCCTAGAATAGTACATGATAGTATTAGCTGGGTTTCTGTAGGAGAAAACCCACCTGCGTGGATGATAGGGTAAATAATTGTATATATATGCATATGTACGTATATCAAGGTAAATAGATGCCAGAAGCAAGCAGAATTGAGTGTCAGAGAGGATAGTATGAAAGGAATGAGTTAAAGAATAACCGAAGAAAGGGAGGCCGCAGGATTTCTGTGAACTAGAGATTTGTCGAGCTAACGTTATTTATGGAAGGGAGTTTTATTTGGTTGATGCGAATAGGTGTAAAAGTTTAGAGCTGTTGAGATGGACTGTTTACATAGAATATGTGGAGAACGAAGGAGAAAAGGGCTAGAAACGTAACGCCATGAAAGTTGTAAAAAAGGGTCAAATGTTTTAATGTGGTTGGGAGGGGAGAATGAAAATGTTGGCTGTAAGGGGTGGTAGAACATTGAAACCATGAAAGACAAATGCATGTAAGATAAAATGG
Source organism: Macrobrachium nipponense (assembly GCF_015104395.2). Taxonomy (NCBI): domain Eukaryota; kingdom Metazoa; phylum Arthropoda; class Malacostraca; order Decapoda; family Palaemonidae; genus Macrobrachium; species Macrobrachium nipponense. The sequence goes on from NC_087217.1 coordinate 7,127,688, forward strand.
GGAAGTGTTTTTCGGGAGTGGGGCCCACGAGATGCTGATGATGATGACCCTCATGCATAGATATATAAAGTAATTGAAGATCTTTGGCATATAGTGGTCAACTTTGATTCTGTATTATTACCCTAAGTCCCACCATAATAGGGGAACGGGTTAACAGCTACATAATACATACATACTTAAATATATGTGTGTATATATATATATATATATATATATATATATATATATATATATATATATATATATATACACATATACATGAGAGTATCGGTAGCTGAAAAAATATATCACAGAGAATATATAAATATATATATATATATATATATATATATATATATATATATATATATATATATATATATATATATATATATATATATATATATATAAACTCTGGATTTTCTTCTCTCAGAATAATTTTTCTTTGGGGGGGAGCGGGTGGAATATCACACAAGGTTCTTGTATTTGATTAAAGAGATCTTATCCTTGCTTTATCATATCATGGTAGATAGTGTTGAGCATTGTAGTAAAAAATTTAAAATTTTTTTTTTGGACGTTTTTTACCTCCTTTAGCTGCACTATATTTTAGAATGCCGGGCAGTTTATATATATATATATCTATAGATATATATTCTATATATATATATATATATATATATATATATATATTGTGTATGTACAGACGGCCAATGAAGAATTGGCGTAGTTTCTTAATTCATTGTTCGTTATGGAAATATTGCCATATGCAGATGCCAGATTATTTACTTAACAATAAATAACATTTCCTTTCAAAGGTGCTATACTTGAAATAAATTACATTAGAATAGAGTAGATTTATTCAATGTATTAAAGATAATTATTTTGCAAAGTAAGGAAAAAATATACCGATGGGTCCACGATTTCTAATTTTATTCTCAACTCTAGCTTCATGACAGCATACCGAATCCTTTTGAAGTTGGCTTTGTTGCCGCTCGAGTCTTGACTCAACGTATCGTACTGCACTGGGGTGTTGTCATTTCGTCTCCTACAGCCGATAAACAATACATCAAGCTTGGCGTTAACATTTTAGAAAACGATGTTTAATTAAACTAATTTTGTCCTTTGATCAATAAAATAATTTGCATGATACATTTAGTGGGCCTAAATCGGACTTCTGATTTTCACATATGATTACCCTAGGTCTATTTTCAGCAGTATACTCTCTCGGATATGTAATATAAATGAATATTTAAATCAACAATATATATATATATATATATATATATATATATATATATATATATTAATCTGCTTGATTTGATTATTCCCGTTATTCTTGTTTTATTAGCCATGTTCGCCTTTCTTCTTATCCTTTTCATAATTGCTTAACATATTTAACTCAGACCTAGCTATTCAAAGTCAAAAAGCAATCATAAAAAAAATCAAACGAATATAATTTAGTCTTATTTTTTATCGAATTCCTTGCATATCATCCTGTTTCATTTGGACGCGTTGGAAAGCTGTAGGAGTCAAAACTGACGAATACATTAAGAAAGGCTTACTTTCATTAAAGCTTTCTTAGGTTGATCTTTCTGTAGCTATTATTTTCTTCTAAATAGAAACTGATTCAAATTAGTTTCACATGTATACCTAGACCTACTACCATAAACATATTATAAGTAGCTGAAAGGATAAGAAATATGAAAGATGACGTTCTCGTTTAAGTCTATTTCATATGTTTTTTTTTATTTATTTTGTTTTATTGAAGAAAAACCTACTGCTTTAATCAAGGGTTGCTCTTTGACGGCTACAGGGTGTAACACGAGTGTATTCACATATTTTGGGGAATGAAAGATAAAGTTTCTTTGAACAGAAAATATTTTATAAACATGCATTTTAAGGCGTCCGTTGTTGGTGCGGGGAATTTTAAAATAACCGTTATCATTACTGATGCTTTCACGAGATGGAGTTCGTAGAGAGAAGTCGGCTCGAGTCGCCTGAGATGTAGAAGAGAGCGGAGGTGGCGTATAGGAGTGATTGAGGGATTAGGCCGATGTTAATAAAGTATCTCCAATAAAATGTATTCTTTAGGTTTTGAAGAAAAAAAATCCATGCATCATTGAAACTGTTTCCCTCCCTATCCGTGGTATTCATTGGCCACCGATAAAAAACAAAACAAAAAGAGTAAGCCTAACTGAATCTCTCATCCATCAAAGATAAGTTTGCTTATTCATTAGACTTATTCATTAGACACCTATCAAAGATTTCAAGAGTAGATTAAAAAATCTCTTCCTCTCCATCTACAGTATTCATCAGACACCAGTCATAAGTGTAGAGCTAGTCATGATTCCTGGTTCAGCAATGTCGTGACGATGCACTAGAATTCAAAATTCACAAATGAATGTTGCTCAGCAACATTTACACTACTATATTGACTTGCTCTCTTGTGATGCTTTGAGGTGTTCCACCTGTATAAGCCCATGTTCTAAATTTTGCCGTTCATTAAACAATATAATTCATCTATGTATGATTCTCTCCGGTTTATTAAGCTTTCTTGATATCTCTCCAACAGGAACTTGCACCGAATGCAGTGCAATAATTGTCTCTCGCTATAGAGGGATGTTTCTTAGACCGATAAATGACACATTGACAGATTCCCGTGCACATAACATCAAAAGCAATAGAGTGAGGTCGCCTGGTTCACACTGTTAGGATATCGTTTTTTTTTCTTTTCTTTTTAAATTTGATAGCGTTTTGTGAGATTCCAATGTTTTCTGTAAAATTTAACAAATGGAATAGTTTAACTACCTTCAACTTAATATTGAAATGATAATTTAAGGGGTATGTTTATGCGATACTGCTAGTGATAGGTGTCTCCTATCTATTTGGTAATGTATATCTATGGTTGTGATATGACGTTTTTTATCACTTCGTTTCGTTCACGTCAATTTTGCTATATGGAAAATAGTTTTGCACAATAACATAACATAATGTTCTAAAGATATTAGTGACTGTTTTAAACGTCATTACATATGATTTCTCCCATCTTTAAAAAGAAAAATCGATAAATAAAGCCTGAATCGTGCGTCAGGCAGGTGAACGAAAAATTATGAAACTCTGCCAATAGTTTTTTGGCCGACAGTACATGCATGTATACATATATAGTATATGTATATACACTACATATATCTATATATAAACAATATACCCTATATTTTGAATTGATAGAGAATGAACTTTTGTCACTAATTTTACATAAGACTGATCGATACTATCATGTATTAATCTGTAAATAAAACCTTTTTAATATAATACCACTATATGAATATAAAATGGTATGAATAATAAGGCACTGCCACCTCACTATTTGAATCTATACACATACACGTTATATATGTGTGTATTATGTAGCTATATATGAATACACACAGATATATATATATATATATATATATTATATATATATATATATATATATATATATTGTGCCTCAGGGTTAGGTAAAGAAAAAGAGGTAGAGAACTGAATGGTGTTATGAGTGAGGGTGTATAGCAATCCAGCCAGGACGCATAGCCATGTCTGGAGAGCTCGTTATTACTCGTGTTCCGATAAGAAAGATATAGAGCCACTGAGCTGATAACACTGTTAGTCATTGTGGTGTGGTTATAGATACCGGTATATATTATCAAGTTACGTTAGATTTTTTCTTCTTAATCATTATGCATCTTTATATTTTGCGTGTTTGTGCAAAGTTGTGTGGATATGTCCTATGTTGGGTATGCCTGTGTATGAATATGTAGAGGCAAGGGTGTATATGCATGCATTACTGACAGTGCAGAAAAACTTCCTTATTTTTTGTATACCGAGATTTTTTCTATTCATCGTTGTTTGTTGATGTTGCGGGGTTAGTTCTTATTTAATTCACCTCTGTTGAGACATAAATCATTGTAAACGTTAAGTTACCCTTTATAGAAATAACAAGCGTACAGAAACCTACACTCCAAAAGTTTAACCCGTTTATCAAGCTGAAATGGTTTATGCCTATATAAGTCAATCAATTACAGCCTCGTTCATTGCATATGTTATATATACAGTATACTACTGTCATAATTTACGGTTGACTGACTTCTCTTGTGTTGAGTTATTTTTTATTGCTGTTAAAGGAATGCTCTAAACACTTTTAATACAAAACGGCTGTCGCAAACTCGGGTGCCGATCTTTGGCTGCTAGTCAAACATTACCGTCTTCAGTTTTTCCACTAATACTGGCTGCTTTGCCAGCCAGAAGACAAGATGTCATAAGGTACATCAGATAATGGAACTCTTTGACAGCGCCGTTTATAAATGCTTATGGCTTGAAGAGCAGGGATTTATGTGCCAAATTGGCGCACATTTTTTTTCTTTACCGTATAGACATGTATATACATCGGTAGCCTTGCTTTGCCCTGACCTAAAAAAAAAAAAAGGTGAAGGACAAGAGAAAATTTAAAATATTTTTGTAGAATGAGGACTGCCCATGGGCATAAGTTTCATTTTATTGTCCATGTGGATTTTGGTGTCAGAGAGAGGTGGTGATGATATGAGGTTTGTTTTGGAAAGAGGCAGATAAGGACCGAGATCTTTGTCAGACGTTGGGGTATATTTTAAAACACAAGGGTAATGTAGGCATTACTTAAGGTTCTTTGCAGCGTCCCTTCAGCCCCTAGCTCCAACTACTATCATTCCTTTTACTGTACCCCCGTTCATGTTCTCGTTCTTCCATCTTTCTGTCAACCCTCTCCTAACAATTGTTTCATAGTGTAACTGCTTTGAGGTTTTCCTCCTGTAACACCTTTCAAACCTTTGACTGTCAATTTCCGGTTCAGCGCTGAATGGCCTTAGTTGCCCCAGTGCTTGGCATAATGCCAAAAATCTCTATAAATTAAATCAAATCAAACAAAGATAATAATGTATAAAACCAGGTCGGTAACTTATCTGTACGCATGACAAAATGATTGAGTGCAAGTCAAGTCTTGTAGGTTGGGCTAATCAGCATTTCATACAATTATCCAGCCAGGGTTCGTTCTCCACTTACGATTGTTGACATGTTTTCAAAGTGTTTTTGATCATATGCATTCGGAAAATGGCTGAAGTGCGTTGACATATCTTAATGTAGAGTGGACGTACCCTAGAGTTTATGGCTATGTTTCCATCAAGTTTTTAGGTTCGAATTATGAGAGCCTATGAATATAGGTATAGAGTTGAAATTTGTGACGTTTGAAGCGCTTCGTTAAACGTTAGAACTGTATTACGAAGTCACGTGGTGTCCCTGCAGGTGAAGTAAGCTCCAGAGATCACTTTAATTAACAATTTGTTTTGTTCTGTGTTTTCCAAAACAAAATGTCAGCTCACTGGCGCAACCATCCGAGCACGTTTCCCCCTTAGAGAGAGATTTTGAATCAGCAGGTGGATTAACATGTACGTGTCGGTTTTTGCTCTCACGCATGAATGCATAAAAAAGGAAACATTCTTCTCTCACGAGTCACCTTCCACATCAGTGTCTGTGCATCGTGCTCACTAATGAAGACCCCAACACTGCTGCTCTTCGGCCAATGGAAAGTTATGAGATAATGTTACTTTCGCCTTAATGTTAAATGAGACACACACACATAAATACATACATACACATATTTATATATATATTGTATGTATGTATGTATCGTATTGTACGCTTTGTGTGTGTGTGTGTGTGTGTGTGGAGAGAGAGAGAGAGAGAGAGAGAGAGAGAGAGAATGATTAACTGTCATCACTTTTCTTACGTAAGAAATCAGGTAAAGATAAAAGTGTTGAGAGGGTACTTCAAGATCTTTTTTGTTTTTCATGATGTCTTTTGTTAACTATTATTTTTGGGAGAAAGTAATTTGAACTGTTTATTGTTTTATGGCTTTATGTGCAAGTAGTTACATGAGAAGTAGAAAATCGAGAGTATTTGGTCTTTCTGTCAAATAATTTTGATATTCCGGTTGAATGACCATGGTTAAGGACTTGGATTATGTGTCGAATAATTTGATAGATGTCAGAGATGGTATGGTAATTACATCTTAGCATACAATAGTCTTGGCTCATTCCCCATCGAAAACTTCCGTGATCTCGGCCTTTTGTGCGACAAGCAAAGCAAAATGTACATCCTCTTGTTTCGTCACGCCAGATGACTAAACCGGTCTAGAATTTCACATGATGAATATTTCAAATGCTTCTTAACCGATCAAAGATTTTATATGATGAATGAAACTTTAACCAGTCAAGAATATTATATGATTAATGAAACGCTTCTTAACCAGTCTTAAAATTTTGTATTATGAATGAAACACTTCTTAACCAGTCTTAAAATTTTGTATTATGAATGAAACGCTTCTTAACCAGTCTTAAAATTTATATGATGAATGGAACCCTTCTTGACCGATCTTAAAATTTTAGGATAAAAATTTTCAACCAGTCAAGAATTTTATATGATGAATGAAACGCTTCTTAACCAGTCTTAAAATATTATATGATGAATGAAACGCTTCTTAACCAGTCTTAAAATATTATATGATGAATGAAACGCTTCTTAACCAGTCTTAAAATATTATATGATGAATGAAACGCTTCTTAACCAGTCTTAAAATATTATATGATGAATGAAACGCTTCTCAACCGGTCAAGAATTTTACATGAGGAATGAAACGCTTTTTAACCGGTCTAGAATTTTATATGAAGAATAAAACGCAAATATGGGAAATGATGAAACTGGTAGCAATGAGGGCTAATAGGTCAGAGCTTGCCGTTGGCTCTTGACTGAAGAGGATACACACGAATGTAAGAGTTTGCATTGAAGCGAGATTTAATGTTTCCGGGAACCGAACTTGAACATGCTGTCTTATGAATGGGCATGCCGCCGCCCACTAGCCGATTCAAAGCCCGCCCGGGGGGGGGGGTCACTTGGGCACGTGCCTCCATGAAAAGGACAAAATAATAGTATTGAAGATTTTTTTAGGTAATAACATAAAAGAGAAATATAAAAATGGGAAAAATAAAAAATCTATATAAGTAATAATACAATTTTGCAAAAGATGTATATCTATCTATCTATCTATCTATCTATCTATCTATCTATCTATCTACATCTATCTATCTATACTATCTATCTATCTATCTATCTATCTATCTATCCTATCTATATATATATATATATATATATATATATATATATATATATATATATCTGTCTGACTGTCTGTCTCTGTCTGTCTAATATATATATATATATATATATGATATCTTATATATATATATATATATATATATATATATATATATTTATCTGTAAACAGTTGCTAAAACGCCAGCTTCCTAATTACTTTACCTACAGAAAGTATAGAGAACAGGCAATGCAATTAAAGTAATTAATAAGGGGACGAACTATAAACAGTATTAAGTGGTCCTAAAACAAAATATTAAGCCTCATGCCCACTGGCGGATCAAGAAAAGTTTGTAATATCTTGATAATAGATGATCAAGTTGACCGTTATCAGTTTTTAGACCAAGGCCCAGGTTCGTATCCCGGGGAAGGCTAAATTATTTGTGAGTTGTGATTCCTTTGTGGTGTAAATTATTCCAAATGTGTTGTTCATTCGATATAAAGTACTATTTGGGGGCCTTGATGTCCGTTAGCATAAAAAAAAAAAAGTCTCGCAAAGTTGTACAACCTTACCAATTAGCAATAATGGTGGATAGAGGTTGATATTTAGGTTCAAAGTAAAGAATCCAAATTTGACAGGAAAATGTAGAGGAGAGATTATATCAACACAAGTCTCGTGATAGCCGAATAATCACATCGATTGCGTATCACTACTCATAAACTAAGCCCCAGGTTCAAATCCTTGCCGGGACAGAAGCATTTAATTATTGTAATTCACTTTGTGTGCAAGTTATTCACAAGGTGTAGAGAAATTGATTTTGTGTGATATTTTTGCTATATATATATAAATTAGTGTGTGAGAGTGTCGTGCTTATATGTTACTACCTCTCCGCTGCCCCTTGACAATTGTAATGATAATGATAATAGTGACTGAAGATAGAAATAAGATCAACAGCGAAAAGGTTTATTGAGAGAGAAGAATATAAGAGTGTAGATGGCATTTTGAAGAAAAAATAAAAACTTCACTTTCATCTCTGTTCTACTTTTCAGAAAGGAAAGTAAGAAACCTGTTATAACCGAAGGAGTATTTTGCCTTTTGAAGTTTTAATTGATATTTGGGATTTTCATTGGCTTCGTTACGTCGCGTGGGAAAAAGCCTGAGTCTTCCCTTGTCAAAAAACGGTTCGATTTTTTCCTTTGAGGAATAGATCGCGCTCCTTAGCGGACGGAGGCATGATTTGTCCTTGGAGAACAGCTCGTGTTTTCCTTGACAGAAAATGATTGCGGGTTTCTTGCGGAAATCTGGTAATTTTCCATAAATCAAAAAATGAATATTTTCCTTGGAAGAGAGAAGCTCAAGTCCTTTTTAAGGGTTAAAAGATATGACCTTTTTTGGTTGGAAAAAGGGTTCGAATTTCCCTTGGGGAACAAGAGTGAATTTTCCTAGGAAAAGTTTAGATTTTTCCTTGCGAAAAGGTTTGCGTTTTTCTTGAGAGAAAGGTGTGTGAATTCTCTTAAGGTAAGAGAGTTCGATGTTTCATTGTTTCGAAAGCTTCCTTGTCCTTGAAACAAAATATGTATATATTTTACTAAAGGGCTGGTTACTTTTCTCTTTTTTCTTATTCAATTTAAAAATGAGTCGGTTTTTCGAAAATTTATCGTGTATTTTTCATACTTCATAGTTTGTTTTTCGAAAATTTATCGTGTATTTTTCATACTTCATAGTTTGTTTTTCGAAAATTTATCGTGTATTTTTCATACTTCATAGTTTGTTTTTCGAAAATTTATCGTGTATTTTTCATACTTCATAAAGATGTAGTAAAGATCAAGATTGTTTTCATATTCTATTTTTCTGTTTAGATATTAGTTATCCTCTAACGTGGACTGTTATTGTTATTTATGTGTTGATAATTTTTCCATAAATTTGATGGTGTTTCGCGCTTGGGACGACTTGAGCTCTAATGGATAAAAGACACTGGTGTCTGTTCATCGTCTGTTGAACTTATTTCCTTGTACGTTTCTGGAACAACTGCTGCCAATTTCCCAGTGGCATGGTCACAAGAATACAACAATTCATGATTGTCTGTGTATTGTAAGTCGAACTATTTCCACTTACTAATTCAATTCAAACTGCTTACTAATTCAATTCAAACTGAACACACACACACACAAAACTATATATACTATATATGTATGTATGGAAGTGGCTTTATGTATGAATGTAAGAGAGTTTTTTGCATTCTCTTAAATGGCTTTGAACTAGGCTGTAATATGCGAAGACCCTAGGGAGCCCAACCACTAATGAGGTTAGGCCTAAGGATAAAGAGAATCAAATAGGCCCAGAAGAGAAAAATGGATGTCATGGACAAATATAGGGCAGATAAACCCATCATTGAACCTTTTAAGAAGCTCTCTCTCTCTCTCTCTCTCTCTCTCTTTCGTTAACCCGTCTTTCAGACATCAACGAAAAGCTTTTCATTCTATCAGTATATACATTACTCGTGACACTAGTGGCAGCTAATTTGTTTCAGTATTTGACAGCAGTGGGATAAAGTGATATTTGCCAGACATTTGGCGTGAACTAGATCAGTCCTCAATCATTTTCTGGAAATATCTTATTCGAAATCTACGCTATTTGGATGCGCAGTTTCACCTTACTCATGTTCATATTGTTTGGCAGATATTGGATCGCTTCAATACCATGAGTAAATTTTAGGAATCTCATCGTAAAGAACATGTAAAATGCAGTGAATGTTAGGATTGTTAATCAGCAGTCCTACTGGTCGAGAGAAGAAAAGCTAATACATTCAAAATCTTCGTGAAGGATAAAATGAAACTGTGTTCGCTCCTATATTCTGATCATCAGTGTAACCAACAGTAAGTAAAAAAGATTAATATGAAAATATACACTATGCTTGTGTGCACAATACTTCATATGGTAGGAAAAAAATGCTAACAGTGTTTAGTTTTCTTAAATAAAACAAAATTTTCTCATTGCTTCCAATATGTTCTGTAAGTTATATCCTAGTATGCAGGGGATGGCCTCAGCGATGTAATCTCCCACTCCCGGAAGGATGGAACCAATCTACGGGTAGTCTATAATTATTCACAATCAATAGTTGAAATTTTGTGAGCTAGGCGTAACGAGCTAATGTTGTTTATAGTGACCCCTTCTCAGGTTGGCTGAAAGAGATAAGCATCTTGATAATCCTGTAATAAATGTACACGTAATACATTTAGGTAACCGTGAATCGACGTGCCACGCCCTCATACACACACACACCACACACTGTATTGTAGAACTTCATTTGCCATAAAACATCCACATCTGTTATTTTTATGAGCCAGCATAAATATATTGTATATTTTTCTATGTGTATTTTATTAAGGAATTAGGATAATAAGTAATACGCTGTTACAAATTATCGTCAAATCTAAATCGAGCCGAATTTTGTCGTACTGAATTCCCCTTCGAATTCTTGAAGGTTTTCGTTCTCGGTCGCTCGGAGCGTTATGAGCATTCCTTTGACTTTTTTAACGACTGGCAGCCGATTCTCCTTTTCTTGTAAGCCAGGATTCTAAAAGAAAAGAAAAAAAGAAAAGGAAAAATATAAAAGATCCTCAACATTTCTTGTGCTGTTAGAGTATTAAAAGTTCAAGTTTTATGACGGAGTAAGATTGCAGGTATTATGATTATTATGAAAGGGGGACGTAAGTATAAGGTTTTCGTTTTCATTTTTGCTCATAATCACAAAAATAGACGTAAATTACGCCTAGACATATTTCAGGCATTTTTAAGGATAAGCCTAGAGAGAGAGAGAGAGAGAGAGAGAGAGAGAGAGAGAGAGAGAGAAGAGAGAGAATATTTGACGAGGAAATTACTACAAGACATTGTAGAATGACCTAGGAGGTGACCTTTATGGCAGTATATTGTAATGTGTTTTGAAGCCTAAACGTAAATTTCGCAAAATTTACCTGGTCCGAGAGAGAGAGAGAGAGAGAGAGAGAGAGAGAGAGAGAGAGAGAGAGAGAGAGAGGACTTGAATGAAGAAGAATTGCTCTTTATCGGTCATTGTATGATCCTCCACCATGCAAAAATTATGCACTTAGTCCTTGGACCTATCAGGGACTCAGGGTATGATAAATTTGATTGACCATTGTCAAGACTACTACGATGATTTTTATCCTCCTTTCTTAAACGTTATGCTTGGTATTAAGTATTTTCCTTGTAGGTGGAGGCCTCGCGAAATATTGGAATTTCACCTGAAAGCTTATCATAGATGAGCATAGTTTCCATTGTATTCTTTAGACTTTTAGTGTGGAGCAGAAAGATTATTTTAAAGGGGCGCTGGAATTTACAAAGTATTTCCCCTTGGGGATAAGTGTAGGTCTTACAAACTTCTCTAGGGTTGTGGCATGTAGTAGAAAGCTATTTTCATGAGTAAGTTTTAAATCTGGATGTCAGAGGTTGCCTACTTGTTGGACGAACAATTTGCATTAACAATTCCATTGACAATAACTTAGCTAGAATAAGTGTCATAATGGAAGGTTCGATTCATCTTCTAGGTCTCCTAGGGATGTTTTTAGAGACGTGGGGGCAATGTTATGGCTTGACAGCCATAATGCCGAGATTCTGAGCAGTTTTCGGCCAGTTTTAACCCCTCAATCTACTCGTACACACGTCTACGCAATAGAACGTTGTCTCCCTATTGTACTGAAAGCCTGTGATGAATTTCAGTCTCTGACATACCTTCAGACCAGTGAAATTGGGTCGCTGCTCGCTGTTCTTCCTTTGTGTACACTGCCAGATGCTGGAACCATGTTTAGTCTGTAAAACAAGAAAGAAAACGAGTTACTGAGAAGAAAACTTGGTTAAGATTAGAAAAACAAAGTACCACCTTTTAACACGCGAGTGCCGAAGGCAGTGCGGCCAGCGTAAAGAGTTATGGCGAAATTGCGGATATTTTTTTATTTTCTTCGTGTGTGTATTTATGTATGTAGGTGTATATATATATATATATATATATATATATATATATATATATATATATATATATTATCTATATATTATATATATATTTTAATGGATCTTTTATATTTGAGATGTATGCTGTTTAACAGAATCTATTTACACACACACACACCTATGTATGTATGTATGTATGTATGTATGCATGCATGTATGTATGCGTTGTAAAATGATAGGTTCGTCACTTCCACACATGGCTTTTTCGTAGTCACGAATATAGTCCCCAAGGTTGTTAATGACTAATATGGTATATATGTATATACGTATATGTATATATATATTATATATATATATTATATATATATATATATATATATATCATATATATATATATATTGTGTGTGTCTGTGTATATGTATGTAGTAGGATGTATTTAGTATAATATACATATATGTAATATGATGTTATATACGTATGTATAAATAAGTTTATCCTAGTTTAACCAGACCACTGAACTGATTAACAGCTCTCCTAGGGCTGGCCCGAAGGATTATATATTTTTAGGAGGCTAGCAACCAATTTGTTGCTTAGCAACGGGACCTACAGTTTATTGTAGGATCCGAACCAGAAACAAATTCCTCTGATTCGTTTTTTGGCAGAGCGGGAATCGAAACCGGACCCTGAGATCGGTAATCGACCACGTAACCGACTCGTTCAATGAGAAGCTAATATATATATATATAATTATATATATATATATATATATATATATATATAAATATATATTTATTGAGTGATTTTTTCCCTCACAGCGGTTGTTTTCCGAGAAAAGCAAAACAGTAGTAACTGTCCCATTCATCCTTTAGCATCTGTAGCTCCCTACATAGTGGCAGGAGGTTTTCGTATTATGCATTTTCATATTATCCCAATTTAATATTACTTGACGCAAATCTCCTCTCCCGATCTTTTTTGGTCGTATAACGGATGCCTTCCGGCGGGACAGCCATCACAGGTAATAGGCGCTCCGTAGTTTGACGCTGATCCCGATCACTTCTAAATGACTGTCGTTTCATTCGCTCAGTCATTTGTGGAATTGAAGAATCCAAAGTTTTTAAATAGGGTTTCGGGGGACTCGGAGAGAGTGATTGGTTTTCCATGGGTGTTTCATGCCATTTCAGCTTGATCTTGGATTTTGGGTGCATTGGATTTTATGGCACTCGGTTATTTTCTTTTGAGTGTGGAAAGGAAGATTCAGCTGTGCAGCATATGTTGCTAAGGCCACGCCATTCATCCTCGTTTAGGGTTAAGGCTGTCAGTGCATCTCACGCGCGGTGCACTGTAGGCAGTACTTAGTGTCTTTGCAGCGTCCCTTCGGTCCCGAGCTGCAACCGCTTTCATCCCTTTTACTGTTCCCCCTTTCATAGCCTTTCCTATATCATACTTTCCACCCTTTTCTAACAATTGTATTATAGTGCAACTGTGAGATTTCCTCCTGACACCTCTGCAACCTTGTACTCTCAGTTTTCCTTTCAGCGCTGAATGACCTCATAGGTCCCAGCGCTTGGCCTTCGGTCTAAATTGTATATTCTACTTCTACGTCTTTTATGGACGAGTTATGGGTTCCTTTTGTTCCGTGTGTTGTGTTGTGATTTTCTGATGTTTAAAAACTGTTCTTTGCCCTATCACATGACATATGCAAAGTGAGCAGTGTGTATTTGTGATAGTTAACTTCAAATACAATTCAGGTATAAAGACCTCGGAAGACCCCCAGTGAATTTTTTTGAGGCATGGCTCGCCATTTTGTTCCAAGATGGACGAAGGAAAAAAAAAAAGAGAAAAAGAAGGCAAATATGATTGAGGAAATGTCGACGCCTCTTTTTCTTTCCAGTTTCGACGACGTTTTCCTTTCAGGAAAATTTTCCCTTTTTTGTTTTGTCTTTTCTTTGCGGAGAAGTTTGTTACAACTTGCCTCGGAGTTTGTGGTATCTTCTTTTCCTAACTTTTGTGTATTTTTTCACTTTTTATTTTTTTAAACTATTTTCCTCTATATTTTCACTTGTAGAATAATTGGTTCTGGCGGTGCGGCTGAGACGGCTTTCATTAAACAAAGGTAATGAATATCTCCAAGGATAGATAAAAAATCTTCCTCCAACCAACGCTGAAGTAGATTAAAAGGAAATTATCAACCGGGGTTACTTAGTCAAACGGCTTATATACCTGTGGATGGATGTCTTGGTATAA
>NC_087217.1:7147034-7207034 GCF_015104395.2 Macrobrachium nipponense
AGAGATGATGGAATCGGCTGAGAAACTAGTGTTAACGTAAACAAACAAGCAAACGTGACATAGATAACTCTCTCTCTCTCTCTCTCTCTCTCTCTCTCTCTCTCTCTCTCTCTCTCTCTCTCTCTCTCTCTACCCCGTGTGTTCTTGCTCTAACCGTTTTCTGATGTTTTGTACTTTGCGATCTCTTTTTATAAGGGGAAAAAAATATTGACGCTGCTCTTGTGATTGTCACCTGCTTTCAGCTCAAAGCTTTCAAAGCAATTAATAAAACTGTTAATTTCCTGAACTGCATTGAGCCGAGAGTTAATTACAAACCGTTTTCCAACATTTACTGGTAGATAAGAAGTAAGAGATAGTGGTGTCATTGCCTTATGTCAATCGGCGTCCATGATCAATGTTGGTTTCAAGCCGCTATAGTCATTCTTTGCTGTAGTCGATGATTTTTAAATTACAGATAATTGAGTAGCCTATGTGTACTTTTACACCGCAAAGCAGTGTGATGGAATCTCGGTAAATATCACTAGAAATTTTAGCTTTTTTACCGCCCAAGATATATTTCGAGAAGAAAGTCTTTGGAAGGACTGATCCTCAAGAAGGTCGATGGTAATCTACAGTTTTTTTTTTTTTTTGAGAGAGAGAGAGAGAGAGAGAGAGAGAGAGAGAGAGAGAGAATATTCTGTACGTGGGTTATTTGCTTGTAGCCATGATTACATAATGTATCTCTCTCTCTCTCTCTCTCTCTCTCTCTCTCTCTCTCTCTGTAACATTTCTGTGAGTGACGTGATGCAATCACAGAACTGCCAGCCTTTCCTCTGGATTATTAATAATGTGTGTTATATGAATCTAGAATGTCCTAAATCGTAGTCATTGAGACTATGTAATCTCATTTTACTTCAGACTTCCTCTGATGTCCGTAGCACTATCATGGTTTCATTTCGAAGAGTTTCCCTTTGGAGAGGTCTTACTGTATATTTTCTGGACTTGTTTTGTTGCTGGTTGCCTGTTATTTAATCAAACGTCTTTTCTGCCGTTTGTAACATGGGGAAATGAAGTGACCTTATACGTGACATTTTGCCAATGTATTTTTGGTTGCTGAAAGAGTGATGCTGATTATATATATATATATATATATATATATATATATATATATATATAATATATATATATATATAATATATATATATATATTATATATATATATATATATATATATATATATATATATATATATATATATATATATATATATATATATATATATATATATATATATATATATATATATATATATATATATAGTTATATATATATATATATATATTATGTATGTACTTAAGTGAGGTTTTTTGGAGAGGGGGGGGGGGGATAGTTCGTGTTTTCCTTTGGAACCTCAGTGTTGTTTAGCCATGGCCACCCCAGGAAGCTTCTGGGATCAGAAATGTCACCACTTCTCATTTAAGCTGTTTGCTTGTGTGACCCTGGGCGGACGCTGTTGTCTGGAGCCTTTGAAGACAGTATGGGAAAAGTTGTTTCGAAAAGAGCAGCAATCTTGTCTCTCTCTCTCTCTCTCTCTCTCTCACTCTCTCTCTCTCTCTCTCTCTCTCTCTCTCTCGCCTCATTATGGAGGCGTTGTCAATTAACCATTTGTACCCTCTATCTGTCTTTCGATTTTTATTGACGTATTGTTTATTTTTTATTTCCTTTTATTGTAATTTATATATATATATCATACTATATATATACATATAGTACATATACATATATACATACATATATATATATATATATATATATATTTATTTATTTAATTTATATATATATATATATTATATTGTGTGTATATACATATATGTGTTATTTATTTTATTTTATTTAATAATACATATATATTTTTGTGTGTGTATATGTGATTATATATATATATATATATATATATATATATATATATATATATATATAGATATATATATATATCTATATAGTATATATAGATTGCATCATCTCATAATAGTAGATGTCAGGCTCATAAGTTCTCAAGCGCTAAATGAAGGTATCCGTTTACCCAAAATTAAGTACACGTTCTGATATTTGAGACGTTATACTTCTTAAACATTATCTTGTTTAAATGAAATAAGTTTAGAAACCTGCATGTAGATCGTAGTTATATACAGTTAACAGTATATTTTGCATTTCATTTTTTTTTTCTTTAATAAATGGCCTCATTATTTGTGTTGAGGCTACTTCCTGGTCTGCGTATTCCGTTTGGTTGTATATATTTTATATATACAATATATATATTATATATATATATATACATATATATATATATATATAGTATATACTATATATAGAATATATATATATAGGTATACACACACACACACACACACACACACACACACACGTATTAACTTTGGCACTTAAAAATGGTTCTGTGCATTAATACAATTAACTAACAGGACCTCATTGAAACTGAATGGTATCAAGCTGAGAAATTTAATTTTAAAAAGGTTACAATCTTTCCTGGACTAAAGAATACTTGACAAAACTTGTAACTTTTATGAATAAATATCTCCGCTTCATACCATCCAGTCTCAACGAGGTCCTGTTATAGTATATATGTATATATATATATATATATATATATATATATATATATATATATATATATATATATATAAATAAAATCACCAATACATAGATAATATATATATGTATATATATATATTATATATATATATATATATATATATATATATATATAATGTAATATATGTGTGTGTGTGTGCGTGTATGTGGAAAAAGAGAACAATCAGATTTGACGGTTATCGAGAACGGTATATTAATCTACAAAAGGATCTAACGAACCTGGGATCAGAGAGAGAGAGAGAGAGAGAGAGAGAGAAGGAATAGGGAAAGAGAAAACGGCTCTATTTTAGAAAAGGTTTGGTAGGAGGGAGGGGAGGCAGAAGCGATATGGATCAATATTTTCTTTGGTTTATTCAGGCTATGTAGTATTAGAAACGCCGCCTCTCTTTCTGTCCCGCTGTACAACCGCGCTTGTTACTCATATATATATATATATATATATATATATATATATATATATATATATATATATATCTATATATATATATATATATATATATACTATATATATATATATATATATATATATATATGAGTAACAAGCTCTCACTCTCTCCCGTGTCATTTTTATCCGCCTGAAGAAAAGGAAAAAGATAAAGCACTAATGAAGTAGATTAATTTTTAAATGTGTGTGTGTGTGTGGTGTGTGTATGAAGAACAGAAGGGAGTAATTTCCGTTATAATCTGGAAATGGTAGAACTTGCTGCTGCATACGTTATTCATACCGGAGAGAATGAAGGCTGCCATGTTATTGGATAGGGATTGTGCTTGCATTTGCTGAATTTGCTCTTGTTTAGTATCCAGAGGACCAGGGATCCGTTCCCTTTTGTCTCTAAAAGAGAGAGAAAGAGTGAGAGAGTGGTTTGATCTGTTCTGAGCTAGTCTGTACATGAGACTGCAGTAAATTGTGGAGAGAGAGAGAGAGAGAGAGAGAGAGAGAGAGAAATGGGTGAATAAGGCTATAGGATTGCTAGTAAGACTTTTCTCTTTTAGAATGAACGTTCACTTAATTATTTTAAGTGTTTCTTGGTGAGACTCTCTCTCTCTCTCTCTCTCTCTCTCTCTCTCTCTCTCTGGTGATGCTTGGTGATGGTAATGATCCAGTGGATATCCCGGGAATAAAAAGCAGAAGAAACCTGGCTTCCATCCAGAACTGTTTCTCAACGAAGCCGTCTCGAGTCCTCCTGTGTCTCTGTCTCTCCGTACGCCAATATCGTGATTGTGAATGGTTGATAAGGATCTCCTGATCAATGGTGTTATGATGGGGCACAGATGGGTCTCGATCTGGGACAAGACATTCATGTCAGTTATTTGGAAATTTCGTTGTTCAAGCTTCTGGTGTTGTAGCATGGTGATATGGCGCGCACACACACACACACACACACACACACACACACACACACACACACACACACAGTATATGTGTGTGTATGTATATTCAGATAGGCTAGGTACTATGTCGTACCTTATGATGTAAAATCCTTATGTAGTTATGTAAGATTATATATTTCTTTGTACAGTAAATTAAAGCTTTCGATCATCTGCCATGGTTTTGTTCACTAAAATGAAGCTTTTGACCATCAGCTGTGGTCTAGTTCACTAAAATGAAGCTTTCGACCATCAGCTGTGGTCTTGTTCACTAAAATGAAGCTTTCGACCATAGCTGTGGTTTAGTTCACTAAAATGAAGCTTTCAACATCACGCTGTGTGTTGTTCACTAAAAGAGCTTTCGACCATCAAGTGTGGTCTAGTTCACTAAAATGAAGCTTTCGACCATCAGCTGTGGTCTTGTTCACTAAAGTGAAGTTTTCGACCAAAAGCTGTGGTCTTGTTCACTAAAATGAAGCTTTCGACATTCAGCTGTGGGTCTGTCACTAAAATGAAGCTTTCGACCATCAGCTGTGGTCTTGTTCACTAAAATGAAGCTTTCGACCATCAGCTGTGGTCTTGTTCACTAAAATGAAGCTTTCGACCATCAGCTGTGGTCTTGTTCACTAAAATGAAGCTTTTCCGACCATCAGCTGTGGTCTTGTTCAATAAAATGAAGCATTTCGACCATCAGCTGTCGGTTAGTGCACTAACATGAAGCTTTCGACCATCAGCTGTGGTCTTGTTCACTAAAATGAAGCTTACGACCATCAGCTGTGGTCTTGTTCACTAAAATGAAGCTTTAGATCATCAAGTGTGGTCTAGTTCACTAAAATGAAGCTTTCGACCATCAGCTTTGGTCTAGTTCACTAAAATGAAGCTTTCGACCATCAGCTGTGGTCTTGTTCACTAAAGTGAAGCTTTCGACCAAAAGCTGTGGTCTTGTCACTAAAATGAGCTTTTCGAACCATCAGCGTTGTCTAGTTCACTAAAATTGAAGCTTTCGATCCATCAAAGCTGTGTCTTGTTCACTAAAGTGAAAGCTTTCGACCAAAAAAGGCTGTGGTCTTGTTCACTAAAATGAAGCTTTTCGACCACCAGCTGTGGTCTTGTCCACTAATTAAAGTGAAGCTTTCGACCATCAAGCTGTGGTCTGTTCACTAAAATGAAGCTTTCGACCATCAGCTGTGGTCTTGTTCACTAAAATGAAGCTTTCGACCATTCAGCCGGGGTCTTGCGTTCACCTAAAGTGAAGCTTTCGACAATCAGGCTTTGCGTTTCTAGTTCACTTAAAATGAAGCTGTCGACCATCAGCGTGTAAGTTCCATCTAAAAAATGAAAGCTTTCAGACCATCAGCTGTGTTTTCATCGTCACTAAAATGAAGCTTTCGACCATCAGCTGTGGTCTTGTTCACTAAAGTGAAGCTTTCGACCAAAAGCTGTGGTCTTGTTCACTAAAATGAAGCTTTCGACCATCAGCTGTGGTCTAGTTCACTAAAATGAGCTTCGACCATCAGCTGTGGTCGTGTTCACTAAAGTGAGATTTCGAACCAAAAGCTGTGGTTTGTTCCTGAAAGGAAAACTTTTCGCACCATTTTTTTTTTCCCCAAAGCCCCCTTGTTGGGTCTTGTCACTAAAATGAAGCTTTCGACCATCAGCTGTGGTCCTTTCACTTAAAATGAAAGCTTTCGACCAGCAGAGCGTGTAGGTCTTTGTCACTAAAAATGAAGCTTTCGACCATAGCTGTGTCTTGTTCACTAAAATTATAGCTTTCGACCATCAGCTTTGGTCTTGTTCACTAAAATGAAGCTTTTCACCATCAAGTGTGGTCTAGTTCACTCAAATGAAGCTTTCGACCATCAGCGTGGTATTGTCCTAAAGTGAATGTTTTCGACCAAAAAGCTGTGTTTCTGTTCACTAAATGAAGCTTCTTACCATCAGCTGTGGTCTTGTTCACTAAAATGAAGCTTTCGACCATCAGCTTTGGTCTAGTTCACTAAAATGAAGCTTTCGACCATCAGCTGTGGTCTAGTTCACTAAAATGAACTTTCGACCATCCCGCTGTGGTCTGTTCACTAAAAGTGAAGCTTTCGACCAAAAGCTGTGGTCTTGTTCACTTAAATGAAGCTTTCGACAATAAAGTGTGGTCTAGTTCACTAAAATGAAGGCTTTCGACCATCAGCCTTTGCGTTAGTTCACTAAAATGAAGCTTTTCGACAATCAGCTGTGGTCAGTTCACTAAAATGAAGCTTTCGACCATCAGCTGTGGTTCTCGTTCACCAAAGTGAAGCTTCGACCAAAAGCTGTGGTCGTTCAATACAATGAAGCTTTCGACCATCAGCTGGGGTATTGGTCACTAAAGTGAGCTTCGACCATCAGCAGTGGTCTGTCACCTACTAAAGTGAGCTTCGCCATCAGCCGTGGGGTAGTTCCCTAAAGTGAAGCTTTCGACCACAAAACCGTGGTCTTATTCAATAAAAATGAAAACTTTTCGGACCATCAGCCATGGTCTGTTCACTAATAATGAGCTTTTCGGACCATCAGCCGGGTCTTGGTTTCACTAAAATGAGCTTTCGACCATCAAAAGCCGTGGTGCTTGTTCACTAAAATGAAACTTTTCGGACCATTCACCCGTGGTCTTGTCACTAACATGAAGCTTTCGACCATCAGCCGTAGTATTTGATTCACCTACATGAAAGCTGTCAACCACACAACGTGGTCTTGGAATTTTACACTAAAATTGAAGCTTTCGGGACAATCAGCAGTGGGTCTTGTTCCACTAAAATGAACTTTCGGACCATAGCTGTGGTTGTTTCACAAAATTGAAGCTTAGGACCATCAAAAGCTGTGGTCGCTGTTCACTACACATAAGCTTTCGACCATCACCCGTGTGGTCTGCTCATAAAGGGGAATTGCTTCGGACCATTCAGCTGTGTTTTGTTCAAAACTAAAAGAAAGCTTTCGACCATCAAGCGTGAGCGTATGGTTCACTACACGAAGCTTTCGACCACAGCTGTGGTTCCTTGTCAAAAACTAAAAGGAAGCTTTCAACCATCAGGCCGTGTCTTGTTCACTTAAAATGAAGCTTCGACCATCAGCCGTGGCTTGTTCATACAAAATTGAAGGCTTTCGGACCATCAGCCGTTGGTTCTTGTATTCACTAAAATGAAACTTTCGACCATCACCGTGGTCTTGTTCACTAAATGAAGCTTTCGGACCATCAGCCGTGGTCTTGTTCACTAAAATAAGCTTTTTCGACCATCACCGCCGTCTTGTTCACCTAAAATGAACTTTCGACCATCACCCGTGGTCTTGTTCAACTAACATGAAGCTTTCGACCATCAGCCAGTGGTCTTTTTTTTTTTTTTTTTTTTTTGTTCCTAAAATGAAGCTTCAACCATCAGCCGTGGTCTTGTTCACTAAAATGAAGCTTTCGACCATCAGCTGTGGTCTTGTTCACTAAAATGAAGCTTTCGACCATCAGCTGTGGTCTTGTTCACTAAAATGAAGCTTTCGACCATCAGCTGGTCTTCTTCACTAAAACAGAAGCTTTCGACCATCACCCGTGGTCTTGCACTAAAAGGGAAGCTTTCGACCATCAGCTGTGGTTTTGTTAAACTAAAATGAAGCTTTCGACCATCAGCTGTGGTCTTGTTCAATAAAATGAAGCTTTCGACCATCAGCTGTGGTCTTGTTCACTAAAATGAAGCTTTCGACCATCAGCTGTGGTCTTGTTCACTAAAATGAAGCTTTCGACCATCAGCTGTGGTCTTGTTCACTAAAATGAAGCTTTCGACCATCAGCCGTGGTCTTGTTCACTAAAATGAAGCTTTCGACCATCAGCCGTGGTCTTGTTCACTAAAATGAAGCTTTCGACCATCACCCGTGGTCTTGTTCACTAAAATGAAGCTTTCGACCATCAGCTGTGGTCTTGTTCACTAAAATGAAGCTTTCGACCATCAGCTGTGGTCTAGTTCACTAAAATGAAGCTTTCGACCATCAGCTGTGGTCTTGTTCACTAAAATAAAGCTTTTGACCATCAGCTGGGGTCTTGCTCACTAAAATGAACAAGGCCACAACTGATGGTCGAAAGCTTTAGTTTGCTGTGCAGCATCTATAATGTTTTATATAACTGCATAAGGATTGTACATCATTGTGGATTATATCCACGTACACACACACACACATTTATATATATATATATATATATATATATATATATATATATATATAATGTGTGTGTGTATATATATGTATATGTATGTATATTTTCTGAGATATTTATCATCATTATTAACGCAGTAGCGAAGATTATCAGGGCTTGTACCCACGCCCTTTCAAAGGAAACATGTGTCAGAAGGAAAATATTTTTGTTGTTGTTGTTGTCATGGGTGGCTAGGCTCATTTTATGAAAGTATGAAAATCTTTTCAGCCTTTAACCTTCGTTTGTGCTTTGTCTTGAACTTCATAACAAGAGACGGAAATTATTAGTCTTTTTGAAAAGGTCAAGGTCTCGCCTCCGTGCACCTTGACAAATCCATTCGACCTTACTCTTGTTCGCTATTTCTGGCATTTTTTTTTTAAATAGTTGATTCCTATTGGCTAAAGGATAGAACACATCTGTACTGTTAAAACTACTATTGCTCATGGTACTTTACATACTACGTCATATTTTAATTATTATTATTATTATTATTATTATTATTATTATTATTATTATTCATCATCATCATTATAATAATATTGGAGGAACAAATCCAGTTATGTATATGTACCCATATTACATGACGAATCTGTACTGAAAGCTTTCGGGAATCGGTTCGATTCCGCTTTTCATAAGGAGATCGAACAGTTTCCCGAAAGCTTTCTGTACAGATTTATCTTGATAAATATGTACAGATACATAACTGTGGATTTGTTTCCTCCGTTTCAATATTCTTGCTACTAAGAATATTTTATTATTATTATTATTATTATTATTATTATTATTATTATTATTATTATCATATATTTTTTGGGGGGTCTATCACAGTCCTCCAATTCGACTAGGTGGTATTTTATAGTGTGGGGTTCCGGGTTGCATCCTGCCTCCTTAGGAGTCCATCACTTTTCTTACTATGTGCGCCGTTTCTAGGATCACACTCTTCTGCATGAGTCCTGGAGCTACTTCAGCCTCTAGTGTTTCTACATTCCTTTTCAGGGATCTTGGGATCGTGCGTACTATTATTATTATTATTTTGATTAATTATTTTATTATTATTTTTTTTTTATTTTTTATTTTTTTATTTTATTATTATTATTATTATTATTATTATTATTATTATTATTATTAGTCAACTTTTGGGAAACGAGCCACAAAAATGGCAGATAACGAAGGTTGATATCAAAAGAATGCCGATTATTACAAAGCATTCATGAAACCCGGGGAAGAAAGGAAAATTAAAAAGTTAATCTCGTCCGTTTACTTAACGTTTAGCCTTTTTTCGTATTTGGTGTAACGTTGATAGGATTCATGTTTATGTTGGTTTGATTTTGGAATTTTATTTATTCACCATAACAGTAACTGGTGTCACTATCATTTATTATATTAACACTAATGTCGAATTTCACCTATCTTGATGGCTTCATATTTAGGCTGCAGGTTTACAGCTAATAATTTTTTCGAACAGTGATATTATTTTGTGTGTTTTTAAGACAACTGATGTCATTTTTATCTAGACGGCATAATGTAGGATGAATAATGATTTATCCTTAAGTAGTAAAGAAGTACTGCAGCCGAAAAGGTGGACGGAACAAAATAATTTTTATGATTAATTGAACATTTTTCATATCAGCATGCGCCATTTTGGTTTAAGGCTTCCAGTTTCACGAACCCCCTTTTGGATGAAGTTTCTAGCCCCACGCCCTGCGTAAAGGATTTATAGGGCCTTATGTCCAGCCGGTGTCTGAGCTTTCTTGGTGTTCACCCACCCATTCCTGATGTAGCGTGATTTCGTTGAACAAACGACTGCCCTTGGAACGAACTTTTAACTTATTGCATACTTAAGTATATTTTATATATATATATATATATATATATATATATATATATATATATATATATATATATATATATGATAAATTATTTAAGCAGGGAATTATTACCATTTAGATAGTCGATCCATGCGGGTTGCCGACGTTATGAATGGAATGGGACTGACAACCATATGTGTGTATGTATGAATGTTCGTTTTTGTAATGACTCATTGATCAAATTTCGTTCATTTTATAATTTTCGGTGAAAAGGTCACTCTCCACATCCTCCCAGAAACACGCGTGGAACAAATTCTTTTGTTCAAACAATTTGTTTGGTTCCATCGAGATATAAGAGCAGAATATTGGCAGTGTCCCTCGTAGCATGTTATTCCCTTATTGAAGCGTAGGATCCCGATCTGAACTGAATAGAGGGAATTCAGGCCAAATGAGATTGAAGGGTTCCTCCCTCTCGCTCAGTCCAGATACAATTGTTTATATATTGGCCTGTATGGTATTTCGTATGCTAGTGCGATATACGAGTGTATATTCAATTTCAAGACACAAGAATTTTTTGCTCAACATGTCTACCATGGATAGACAATGTTATTAAATCAAGATTGAATGTACAAATAGTTGAGGATGAAGAAGAAGAAGAAGAGGAAGAAGAAGAAGAAGAAGAAGAAGAAGAGGAAAACGTAAGAGAAGTAAACAAAACTGAAATGACAGAAAAAGATAAGGAAAACAAAAGAACAAGATAAAGTATGGATGCAGAGATACTCATTGATACTACATATGAGGCTATAAAGCAGCATACCTACGAAAGAAATAAATTACGATATGACAGCACAAAAGAAATTGCCGAAGAGGTTCTACCCAGATCTACACAATGACGGGAAAGAGGAAAAAATATACAAAAAAGACAAAGTCTGCAACCTTTTGAAAAGAGGGAATTGCAGATATGGAGAAAAATGTTACTTCAAACATCCTAAGGTATGTCACAACTATGAAATATATGGTAAATGTGCATACTTAGATGGATATGAGGATGATTGCAGAGATCTACATCCAAAAATATGCAAAAACCTAAAAGAAGGAAAAGGATGTAAGTTCGACAAAAAATGTAAATATATGCACCCTGTAGCCATGAAAAATAATCAAATAAATAACCAATCAAGCAATAAAATCCAAAATAAGAAAGAAAGCAAATAAAGAGAGGAATGAAGAATATCAGGTAAAAGAAAAAAAGCAAGCCATCAACGAGATATGCAGAGGTGCCAGCAAAAAATTTCAATGCATCAGCTCCAAGATTCTACTCAAGAGATAATAACTGTTTTTATTATGCAAGGGGATATTGCAGATATGGAGAAAATTGCAGATTCAGACACAAAATGAATAATTATGATGAAGGAAGAACAAATATTATGGAAAAGTTGGATTTTTTAATGTCAGAATTTCTGGAAATGAAAAAAAGAACAACATACCAGAACAGGAAAGAGACATGGGAAATCATCCTTATTATTACCAATATTAAATGAAGGAGAAAAACACGCAAACCATCATAGTGATGAATGCGCAGGGTTAGTACGAGTAACTCAAAAAGAAAAATAGAGTACTTAGAAGAACTAAAACCCAAATTGAAAAGAAAATAGATATAATGAATATAAGTTGAAACCTGGTATTCCCAAGAGACTGGGAATGATGATCAAATAAAGGGTTTCAAACTTATAGATCAGATAGAAAAAATAGGAATCAAGGGGAACCGAACCGCAATATATGGGAAAGACAAAAAAACAAGGAAAAAGTATGATGAGAAATATAGTAACTCAGAATGTGAACTAATAGCGGTAGAATTTGAATCTGAAAAATTAATGAACATAGTAATATATAGACCTCCTAATACTAAAGAGTTTGACTTAATAATAGAAAAAATTGGATGATATATGTAGAAATCACAAGGACTGGACTATTCTCCTATCTGGAGACTTCAACTTTCCTTTCGTAGACTGGGAAAGAACGAATAGGAGATTGTGGATGTACTTATACATATAAAAAAGAGAGTAATAGTAGTGCAGAAGATAAGAGGCAATTCGAAAAGCTATTAGATATGCTACTAGAATACAACATTCAACAAATAAATCACCTGCCAACAAGAAAGGAAAATACTTTAGACCTAGTATTTGTGAACGAGATGAATTATGTTAAAGAAATAATAGTTTATAATGCGAGTATTTCATACCATAATGTCATAGAATTAACAGTCCATTCCAAAGCAAGTGAAAACAGAGATAAGCAAGAAATGAAAAAGTGTGGGAAGGATATGGAAAATACAACTTCTACAGTAAAAATATAAAATGGTCAGAAATAAATGAAGAATTAAACAAAGATTGGGATAATATTTTCGTAAGTGATGACATTAAAGGTAAATACGGAGATATTATATAAAATATTAGAGAAAATAGTGGATAAATATATACCGAAGAAGAAAAGTAAACATCAGTCATGCATACCAAGAGACAGAAGGATCTTGTTCCAGAAAATCAGAAAGTGGAAAAAAGGTCTAGCAAAAAAAAATGCATGGAAAGTTTATTTAGAACTAAAAAGTAAGATAGAAAATGCAGAACAAAAGATTATTCAATCAAAAGAAAATGAAAAACGGGACTTGGAAGAAAAAACCCTATTAAATATCAAGCAAAATCCCAAACTATTATACTCATATGCGAAGAAGATGAATAAAAGAAGAATAGAAATAGGCCCTCTAAGAATTTGAAGGGAGATTAACGAATGAAAAAAAAGGAAATTTGCCAACATACTGGCAGAACGATATAAGAGAGAATTCACCCCTAGAATAGATAATGAAGATAATGATATAGAAGTAAGGGATGAAAATAGTGAATATTTAGCTGACATAGATATTAATGAAGCTGATATTGTGCAGGCTATTAATGAAATTAAAAATGGAGCTGCTGCAGGGCCTGATGGAATTCCTGCTATTTTGTTAAAGAAAGTAGTTCATTCTATCGCAAAGCCACTTGCATTATTATTAAGACAAAGTGTAGATACAGGCAAGATTTATGATGAGCACAAATTAGCATATATTACCCCTACTTTCAAAAGTGGATCAAGACTAGAGGCAAGTAATTATAGGCCTGTGAGTCTAACATCACATATTATGAAAGTGTATGAAAGGGTAATGAAGAAAAATATTATGAAACATTTAATAAAAAATAATTTGTTTAATAAAGGACAACATGGTTTCGTACCCGGAAAAAGTACACAAACCCAACTGTTAGTCCACCGTGAGAACATATTCAAAAATATGAAAAGCGGAAATGAAACAGATGTGGTTTATTTAGACTTTGCAAAAGCTTTTGATAAAGTAGACCATAATATATTAGCGAAGAAAATTAGAAAACACAATATCGTGGATAAAGTAGGAAGATGGTTAAAAGAATTTTTACACAACAGAAAACAGATAGTTATTGCAAACGACGAGAAATCGGATGAAGCCAAGGTAATATCCGGTGTGCCGCAAGGTACGGTGTTAGCTGCAATACTGTTTGTTATTATAATTGAAGACATAGACAATAATGTTAAGGATTCGGTAGTGAGTAGTTTCGCAGATGACACAAGAATAAGTAGAGAAATTACTTGTGATGAAGATAGGAACGCTCATACAAAGAGACCTTAACAAAGTATATGATTGGGCAGAGGTAAATAGGATGGTATTTAACTCTGATAAATTTGAATCAATAAATTATGGAGACAGAGAAAGAAAGCTATATGCATATAAGGGACCTAATAATGAGACAATCACAAATAAGGAAGCAGTTAAAGACCTTGGTGTGATGATGAATAGGAACATGTTATGCAATGATCAAATAGCAACTCTGTTGGCAAAATGTAAAGCAGAAATGGAATGTTGTTACGGCACTTCAAAACAAGAAAAGCTGAACACATGATTATGCTTTATAAAACATATGTTCGTAGTCCACTTGAATATTGCAATATGATATGGTACCCACACTATCAAAAGGATATTGTTGCACAAATAGAGAGTGTACAAAGGTCCTTTACAGCTAGAATAGAAGAAGTTAAAGACCTTGACTACTGGGAAAGACTACAATTCTTAAAATTATATAGTCTAGAAAGGAGAAGAGAACGCTACATGATAATTCAGGCATGGAAACAGATAGAAGGAATAGCAGAAAATATCATGGAACTAAAAATATCAGAAAGAGCAAGCAGAGGTAGATTAATAGTGCCCAAAACTATACCAGGAAAAATAAGGAAAGCACACAGGACATTAATCCACTACGCACCAGCATCGATAATGCAGCGTCTATTCAATGCGTTGCCAGCTCATCTGAGGAATATATCAGGAGTGAGCGTAGATGTGTTTAAGAATAAGCTCGACAAATATCTAAACTGCATCCCAGACCATCCAAGATTGGAAGATGCAAAATATACCGGAAGATGTACTAGCAACTCTCTGGTAGACATTAGAGGGCGCCTCACACTGAGGGCACCTGGGGCAACCCCGAACCAGATGTAAGGTCTGTAAGGTCTCGCTCTCTCTCTCTCTCACACACATATATATATATATATATATATATATATATATATATATATATATATATATATATATATATATATATATACACCATATGTGTGTGTATGTTAATTATTATATATCCTGATCGGAGGTTAATTAACTACCACGGGCATAATTCACCACTACGTCAACAGGAGCTTAATTGAGTTTTACGGACCATACCTGAATCATTCAACCTTGCATTGACTGTCGAAATTTTTGCCACTCACTTTTGTATCGGCAGTTTAAGTGATTATCCTTATATATATATATATATATATATATATATATATTATATATATATATATATATATATATATATATACATATAATAAATATATATATAAATATATATATATACATATATATATATACATATATATTATATAATAGATTATATATATATATATATTATATATTATATATATATATATATATAATATATGAGGGAGACAAAATGCAGGTTAAACATGTTGGCACATATTGTACTACGTGTATTACAAGTGGAGACTGATATGCACATTGTTTATGGTCATGTATATGGTCATACGTTGAGACATCGTCATTGAGCAAGTCAGTATCATCTTTATTGGTTTGAGAAATTAATATATTAGGTTTCAAATGACAATTTTCCCGTCTTAAGCCATAAATTGGTTGGAATTATTCAAGAATGGAAATACCCATTTCTTTCACATTCTTTAACGAAACACGCAAGTTTAAACTACATTTTATCTAATTTTATGATATTAAACAGCTTTATATATTTAACCTCTACCATGTTAGTTAAAATGGTTGAGGTCAAGATATGATAATATGATAATTTTAGATACAAATTAGTTTGAACTTGGCTGTTTCGGTAGAAAATGCGAAAGAATGGAGTTTTACATTTATATCAAACTATTGTTTATTCATTGGCATAGAGGGAAATACTGGCAGTTTATAAATCATATAAAATGTTTGTGATTTCTCAGTTTTTCATTTATTAATTATTTATGGCTAAATAAAGTTATATTGAGCTTATTTCATTCGTAAAAGATTGATGACTGAATAAAGTTATGTTGCAGACCTTAGAAATAATACCGAATTCTGATCATATTGTATATGTTTAATATACGAAGCATAAATCAGTAACAGTGAAATGGTTTTGTAATCTGTACAGCGAGATCATTATCAAGAGGTGTGCGTGAAGGTCCAACGTCGTTCGGAAATACAGAATAAGATATAATGTTTTTACCACTTAAGATATGAAGCTGCTGTGTTTTGTAATGTTGCAAGGTCTTATTGCTAAACATTTACTATGGGGAAGGTCGCCAAGTTGTTTTAGAATGTCAAACAAATTGTAGAAGAAGCAGCCATTTATTACAGAGTAACCAACCAGTTATAGAACTGGTATCCTTTTAAGTAGAGGACAGTCTACCTTTTGAAGTAGAATAGACAACCAATTGTTGTAGAATACTCAACCAGTTGAGATATTAAGGTAACAGATGAGACTGATAATGTCTCCTCAGTTCATACATCTGAAACCGAATCGTCTTGTCACCCAACCGACTGGATGCTCTATTGCAAGAACATGAGGAATGACATTCCGAACGAAGCCTGGTAATACCTGGGGATTATCAGGAACGCACTATTTACTATGCCGACATTATTGTACGTGGTCCTCAAATATTTTCCCCGTTGGGGGTTAATGCCGGCAGTACACTTCTCGTGTTCCACTGGAGGCATTACTAAAGCGTTTCTTTGGCTCCTTGCTGCACCAACTATTTAGACTTTTACTTTACCTCAATTCCTACTTCCTTCCTTCAATCTTGCCATCCAACTATTATTCCTTAGTACAGCTGTTGAGTTTTCTATCAGTTCTATTTGAAGGATCTTTGTACTTCCTTTCCTATATTTTTTGGATCTCTGTCTTGCTGTCCAACCACTCCGACCCCCTCTTTCATTGTATTAAGCGCTGAATTGGCAAAAGTACCCCGATCCTTGATATCAGTTTCAATTTCATAAATTAGTTCATGAAACACTTTATTTTATTCAAACTACGCCATTTTCTCTTTCGAAGGGAAGACGCAGGAAAGGTACAGCGTTTCGACTTAAAAAGAAAGTAAGATTATATATATATATATATATATATATATATATATATATAGATATATTAAATCTAAATATATATATAAATATATATATATATATCATATATATATATATAAATATATATATATATATATATATATATGATATATATATATATATATATATATATATCTCTAAAATATATATATATATATATATATATATATATATATATATATGCACCTGCTTCATAATAATCCTTGCAAAACCATCGCCACCACCACCACCACCACCACCACCACCACCACCACCACCTCCTCCTCCACCTCCTCCTCCTCCTCCTCCTCCTCCTCCTCCTCCTCCTCCTCCTCCTCCTCCTCCTCCTCTTATGTTGAGGCATTAGCATCTGAGTGAATAATTTAGCGTGTGCCACTCGGTCTTGAAGTCCCCGAGTGTTAATGAACTAACCCTATTAAATCATTCAGGAGATTTGGGATATAGCGGGTCCCCGTGTATTATGAATGGTAACCCAGCTTTTCATATTAAAGTACTCAGGGGGAGTAGTCTGCAGTAATCCCGCTTCCTTGCGAGGAATGGTCGGTTTCCCCCGTTCAACAAGGGCTTCTCTCTCTCTCTCTCTCTCTCTCTCTCTCTCTCTCTCTCTCTCTCTCTCTCTCTCTCTCTCTCTTTTCAGTTTTAGTGTCGTCTGATTTTAGGGTTGTGATCAATATTTACGAAGAGCTACGGAACGTAAAATTTTAAACTTAGGCAAAATAGTTATAGTAAATATCAGTGCGTAGTACGGATGTATGACATTACGAGTGTATGGTTGTGCCACCTGGCTAAGTAACTTTAACGGTAGAGGTTCTCGAGCGTCGTGGTCCATACGCTGGAGATATAGCAAATCTGGGTAAGATTGTCGAGATGAGAACTTGAGATGCAGCCACTTGGCTGGGAGAGAGGAAGGAAGAAGAAAGATTCAGGTAAATTACGAAAGCTAGATTTGCGCTGACCCATTTACCACCAATATGACCGGAAGTTTATACATAATATATATATATATATATATATATATATATATATATATATATATATATATATATTTATATATATATATATAAAATTGAAAGTGGGGTTGTGTATGACGTGGGACGTATGTATTTATGTATACACGTACAAACACATTTTATAAAGCTCATTTTAAATCCAGAAATGGCAAAACGTGTCCTGGAGAAATGTTCGGGAAGAATGTAAAATATCCGAATTCCTCGTCTTGCAGAAACCTAACCGTAGCACTGGCCATCGTAGACCTTCGTGGTCTCTTGTGGCATCATTAGATATCGTTTACCCTCTAGTCCGGTGCAATTGTCAGTTCCTGCTTAAGAGTAGCACCGAGAGAGAAGAACGGGGCAGGTCCACCTTGTGTTTTTTGCGGTCATTCATCGTCTTTATCGGTATATGCTGTGTTGGGTTATGATCACGGATGTGATTCAGTTCTAGGGACCTGTCAATCTAATCCAGGGTTCAGTCCCTTTTCTTGGTCCTAGAGGAGAATCGACGAAGGTGACCTTGAGAACGAAGGAAGGAGGCGATGGTTGCAACAGAAAACCAATTATTGTTTTTATTGTCTTATGGGCTTATGTTATCTGCGCTTAAAGTTGTACTTTTCTTGATGTATTTTTTCTTTATAGGCCGTGTACTTGCAAGAACAGAAGAGATTACTGTCCACTTTGGTTATTTTGTATTATGTCTCTTTTTGGGCAAATTTGTTCTAATAATTGTATATTTTTTGTCAATAAAATCGCTAACTATCAAGAAAACCGATCATTCTTAACCATACTTGAATGGTGGCAGTTCTCCGTAACCCCGTACCCCCCATCATTTCCTCGATCAATCTAACCATTGCCAGATGAGTGACGTGTTGCCCTACTACAACATGCGAATGGGACCGGGTAACCTCCCTTGCAGACAGACTAGGTTTAGGTATAGCAAGGTCACTGTCTTATATATTGAAACGACTAGTGTTGATGAGTGTGTTTGTTTTGTTTGGTTTTTACTTAATTTGAAATACGTTAACGTGGATATCGTTACATTTTTCTGGTTGGGAATGCCTGTATCGAAGAGTTGATATTTTTGAGATATTAGTACTAGAATAGATTAGCAACATTATGCGTTTGGCGATTCGAAGGTGTTTTGAAACTTGGATGTTGCGGGCTATTTGACCTTTTGCATTTTTCACTTGTGTCATAAATGTTCATTCACTAGTAACTGAAGTGAAAAAGGAATGTCTGCACAGATAATAAGATAGAGAAAAAGAATAAGTGCAGGTAATAAATGAAAAGTAGAAAGCATTAGAACATATCAGTGCCTTGTAGGAAGCCAGTGAAGATAAGAAAAATAATATCGCAGGTAGTCAGAAAAAGGTAGATGATTGTTAAAGAATTATAAATCAGCTTATTGAGTAAAGCTCTAATAGGATGTCTGGCTAACAAGGCCTAACAAGGACTCCGGCAAAACTCGGGAAAAGTCTATAGTATTGACTTCTGACTCTTCATAGTTCCTGATATAGGTCCAGAGAATGCTGTTTATTGGAATATTTCTTTGTTTATATAAGGTGTAAGGGTACTCGAATGCCTTGAGCTATATATATATATAATATATATATAATATATATATATATTATATATATATATATGTGTAAGGTACTTCCAATGCCTGACTATATATATAATATATATATATATTAATCTATACTATTATATATATTATTATAGATTCTATTTGTAGATATATATAATATATTATATATATTATATATATATTATATTAATTTATATTATATTATATTATAATTATTATTATATTCATACTGTCACACCCAGGGCTCGTCAGTCCTGCACTAGATGTTATTTTTCTGCTTTGAGATATGGTGCTTTAGAATCCCAATTTATTGTTACTGCTACTTACCGTAACTGCAGCAGTCAGTTGTAATTGACTGTGCAATTATCCTTTCAAGAAGTGAGTTGTGAATGTTTCTCTCTCTCTCTCTCTCTCTCTCTCACTCTCTCTCTCTCTCTCAAGGAATGGTCGGTGGTAGTGAGAACAAAGGTCTTGCAAGTGTGTAACAAGTAGTAGTGAGTGATGCAGTTTCTGTACGGGGATTGACACACTGCTGAGGAGGGATTTCTAGAAAGTGAATGGAGTGGCTAATGCTTGTCAGGATTTTTGAGTAGGGGTTTTAACCCCGTTGTAGGTTGTGGAAATTGCTTTGTTTCTTATTTTGAGCCAGCTCCTGTATAAAGAATAAGCTAAATGAAAAAATATCAGTGATATACGTATATGTATATATATATATGTATATAGATTATATATATATATATATATATATATATATATATATATATATATATATATATATATGTATAAATAAAGGTTTTTTTTGCCACGAAGGAAAAAAATGAAAAAGCGAGATAGCCAAGTACTTTCGGTCCTGTTCGGACCCTTTACTGAGGCAAACTGATTTTACAAAGAACAACATAGTCAAAGAAGGCTTAATATACAAACTGACACTACAATATGGCTATATTGTAGTGTCAGTTTGTATATCAAGCCTTCTTTTGGACTATGTGTTTTCTTTGTAAAATTAGTTTGCCTCAGGAAAGGGTCCGAACAGGACCGAAAGTACTTGGCTATCTCGCTTTTTCATTTTTTTCCTTCGTGGCAAAAAAACCTTTATTTATACATAGCATCACGTTTTATATGCTTCGTGATCAAGTTATTCATATATATATATATATTATATATATATATATATATATATATATATATATAATATTATATATGTTATATATATATAGTATATATATATATATATATATATATATATATATATATATATATATATATATATAGGTATATATATATGTATAATATAAATTGGCAGAACACAGAATGTTGAGTTGCTGTACTGGTGTTGAATATTGTACACTTAAAACACAATAGTAACTCTAGAACCGGATAGAGTTAGCATTGGTTAGGATTTGTCGGTCTTGCAAAGATTAACAAATATTGTAAAGCGCAGAGCTGCATTTTTCAGAGCAAAATATAGGTTATTCCAATAATGTCCAGATATCGGTTTATTTAAATTCCCCTTTGATATTTATTTGGAACAGTCTCGTTGTTATTTCACACTAAACTTATTTCCTTGTTATTTGAAACGTAATCTTGAGTGTCAACAGTCATCCACGTCTTTAGTAAGTTTGTTCCAGCTTACAAAAATAGATATAAAACACACTTATTTTTATTCGATTGGCTAAGAGTAGGAAATCAATTTATGTATGTGAACACTACCTAGAATATATGTGATTTAAATCACTCTTACTGTAAACGATGAATGGAAATCGTAGAGGGAAATTTAAAGGAATTGCAGAGGAGTAAATTTTGTTTGGCAGATCAACAATCGGTTGTAAATTAATGACATAATGCATTCACAGTACTTTTGAAATAATGTAGATCAAGATCGACTGATTATGTAATGACCGACTTGAAAGGAAGGCTTAAAATTGCGGTGGGTCTCTTTATCTAACTTTATGTTTAGCTACAGGATTCTATCAGTATAGTAATAGTATTAAACTTAATAATGCCGATGTTTTTTATAGGGGAAGATCACAGCGTGATGTCACTCGGTCTCGTTTTCTCTTGTCAACGTGGGAGACTTTAGTTACTTTTGTATGTTTAAAATAACATTGAACCGATTGTTTTTACACGACTTGCTGATAACATTGGTCACCAGTCAGTTGGCAGTGCATGTTTGATACACACACTGAAAGAGAGAGAGAGATATATACGTACGTTTTTCTTTTCTTTTTTTCCTTCCATACGCATACGCTTTTTACACCAAAGCTTAAGATCCCAATTGAAGAATATGAGGAAATACTAAGAAATTATGTCTTCAGTAACAGTATTCAAACCCCACACACACACACACACACACACACACACACACACACACACACACACACACACACACACATATATATATATATATATTTATATATGTGCATATATATATATATTATATATATATATATATATATATATATATATATATATATAGTATATGAATTTTTACCATATGTAATGCATTTTTACCACACCACCGTGATTCATATAGGCTACATGCATTAAGTTACAAATGTCCTTTAATATCTAATTCGTTCTACCTCGAAATTCATATATTTACATATATGTTAACTGAAGAGGAATTTTTTAGTTGATAATAATTTCCTCTCGTGGGTTCGAACAGCTGACAGAGGAGAAATCGGGACTTGATGAGTAGCGTTATCGACGAGAGGTCGAAATTATTATCAACTAAAAAATTTCCCTTCGGTTAACTTATATGAAAATATATTAATTCCGAGGTAGAGCGAATTGGATATTAATGGACATTTTGAGCATGAGTGTGTGTACATACTTATGTATGTGTGTTTGAGTATATATGCGCAAAATAATTATAATGTAGCAAGGTTCGTGAATGAAATGAAGAAAAATTGTTTTGTTTTGAGGTTCCCAATTAAGTTGTAAGTACAAGACCTAGAGGTAATGATACATAATATTTGTCTGCAGATTTGCTGTTCCACGTGACAGAACAATAAATCAGAAAAATCAGCAAAGAAGATAATGTCCTTTTCTCAAGCAAATCAATGGAGAAAAGTACAGCCTCCTAGATTATGAATGACGTTCCCGTTTTGCTAGCGATGGAATTTGACTCTGCTTAAAAATATTAATTAGGACACCGCTTCTAATGTCCACATACTAACGTACACCAGTTCTAGCCCAACTTCCTGGCGTCTCTTATCTCGTCGACTTGAAAATTCGGGATTGAAAAGCGGAACATCCAGGTATATTTCAGGTGCCGCCTTTAGCTTGCCTGGATGTTTTTTCCTCCTAGGTTGAATCCTTGCAGAGAGAGAGAGAGAGAGAGAGAGAATTACTGCGTGACCTAAATGAAGAATTTATTAGGAGTTAGAGGGTGCATAAACAACTCATGGGCCAAGTATTTCCCAACTGAATTAAATCTAAAGGCAGAAAGGTCGCCAACTGGGAAAATATCGAGATGATTCCTAGGGATTAAAACTCCGTCGCTGCCTGTCTGTTGATCCCAGCTTCTTGATTTTTACAATTGCAGTTTCTCTCTTAATATGTTTACTGATAGTTTTACACTAGCTGATATATGTTTATTGATAATTTTACGCTAGCTGGATATAGTTTATTGTAATTTTAGTTTTTACCACTACTGATATGTATGTTTATTGATAATTTTAGTTTTTACACTAGCTGATACATGTTTATTGATAATTTTATGCTAGCTGATACGATAAGAGGGCACATACACAACTCGCTTTTGCTGGTTCTGTGGCTCTCTGATGAATTACTGCCCACCAATCTGCTCAGCTGTAAAAAAGGGGACCAGTCAGTGTCTGCAGGCTCCGGAAAAGGTCGCAGGCTTTGCAACCTCGTCCCTAAAGACTTGTGAAATCGAAAGGAATCTCATTTCTGGCGCAGATCCCCTGCAAAAGGTATCAGATGTGTGTGTGTGTATATAATTTAATTATTGTGTTATATATAATATATATATATATATATATAATATTTATATATATAATATATTATATATAAGGGATTTATATATATATATATTATATATGATAATATATATATATGATAGTATATAAATATATCTTTATATCTATATATATATATATATTGAAATATATATATATATATTATATATATATATTATATATGAAATATATTATATAATATATATATGAATATATATAATTATTATATACTTATAATATAAATATATATATGAAATATATATATATATATATAATTATATATAATATAAATGAAAATAATTATATATATAAATATTATTATATATAATATATATTATATTATATGGAATATATATATAAATATATATTAATAATATATATATTATATTAATAATTAATATGAAATTATAGTATATATATAAAATATATATATAAAATAATATTAATATATATATATTGAAATATATATATAATATATATTAATTATATATATATATATATATATGAAATATATATATATAATTATATGAAATATATAATTATATTAATATATATTATTTATATATAATAGAAATATATATAATATATTATATATATATATATATAAATATATATATGAAATATATAAAATATATATATAAAATATAAAATATATATATAAAATATAATTATAATAATTATATTATATATATATTACATATTATATTATATATATATACATATATATATATATATAATACACAATTTCACAATTTACACATTACTTTAAGTTAAATTATACTATTACAAATATACATATTAATACATAAATAACTACACAGCATTCCTGTGCACGTATTTAAATCATACAAGCATCATCAAACGCCCTCGTGTGATTATTCCCTTATATAAGCATTTGTGCGGAAAAAACTTTTAAATGTACATGCATTAAGCTACAAATTCGTTTAATATTAAAGGACATTTGTAGCTTAATGCATTTATATATATGTATGTATACATGCTTTAAAAATCACAGTAGACGGATACCACAGTAGAGCGAATACCACAGGAAAATGACAGACAGAAGGTCAATACCGAGCGCTTTCTCCTGTTTATTCAGTCATCGTGAGAGCACAAATGAAATACCGTTGGAAAGGTTACAAGATAAGCAAAAAGATCAAGAACACCAGATGGTTAATTGTCAAAAGGGTAAACTAAAACAATAGATTTAACCGTAAGATATAAGAAAGATTATCCTGGATTCTCTCTGATTTTTATCCTTTTGACAATCTGGCAGTCTTGATCTTTTTCTTTACCTTGTAACCTTCTTTCCAACTGTATTTCATTTGTGCCCCGACGATGCCTGAAAACAACGTGAAAAAGCGCTTGGTACTGATCTGTCTGTCATTTTCCTGTGGTGTTCGCTTACATAAGGAAGTCACGTGCATCTATTGTGATTTTTTAAGCATTTAAACATATACATACATCCATACACACATATATATATGTGTGTGTATGTATGAATGTATGTACTATGTATGTATAGACTTCTTTCCGAAAAACACTTATATAAGAGAACGATCACACGAGGGCGTTTGGTGATGCCTGTATGATTCACATACATAAATACGTGTACAGGGATGCTGTGTGTAGGTTTTATATATGGACATGTATATTTGTAATAATATCATTATAAATCTATGAATGTATAAATAGTGATTGCTGTGTATAGTGTTATATATACGTGTATATGTATGTCTGAAAAAATGTTTAATAGTGCTCGTATTTTCGTATAAATTATTAAAAAGAAATAAAGTGTTTATGAGTTGAGCATATTTTATGGCAAATTTAAGTTTATATAATTGTTTATGAGATGTACACATTTTCTGGCAAACGTAAGTTATCTTGCTATTTCTGGAAATACGTGAAGTGGGAATAACATACCATTACATTTGGAGGCCTTTGAAGTCTTTCTTTTGAGAAGATACACGCCGTAGGCTGAAAGGGGCTTTGAAGAGGTTGTGTATGTGAAGGAAATGCAGCCTTGTTATTTTTGTTGAAGTCTCTCTCTCTCTCTCTCTCTCTCTCTCTCTCTCTCTCTCTCTCTCTCTCTCTCTCTCTCTCTCTCTGCTGGGAAATGAATTGGAAGTCTTTCCTCCTGACGAAACTGATGTATAATGTAGAGATTTTTTTTCTCTGAGGTAAATTGGAATTCCATTCACTTGATGCAACGTAAAGTAGCCAGTAGAAGTTCAACAAATGAAGCATATGAATTTACTTGTAAAGCTTAAGGGTAGGTCCGTTAGGTTCAGACTGTTATTTTCCTTCGTCCTAGAAAATAAATCCTACGACTTTGATCTGTTTGCTTAGTTCTGATAGAAGAACCTCTGTTGTGGTGCTAAAGCAAAGCTTACCGCATCTTGATTTTCGTTAACCACCCCCTTTTTCCCACTGTGCAAATGATATTTTTAAGTTTCCCATACCAGAAGTGAACTCATCATCATGCCTATCACTCGATTCGAGTATGAATGATCTCGGGTGTCTTTACTGGTGGGTTCTTTTGTGGCTAATGAGACCCATTCTCGAGCCACATACTCTGTAACTACTGGGACATGTGTTGTTAGGTGGTGGTGGAGGCTGTGGATGGACCTGACGAGCTTGTCTTGCAGCTCTACGGTTATCCAGATGATGCTTTCTGTTCTCTTCATAATTTTTAATTCCATCTTTCACTTTAACTCTCCGAGCAGATCGCTCCACTGCATCGGTCTCCCATGTTTTATAGCCAGTGTCACAGTTTTAAGTAGTAAGTGAACTATGCTCATTCTTATTCATGTAGTAAATTGAATTTCTCTCTCTCTCTCTCTCTCTCTCTCTCTCTCTCTCTCTCTCTCTCTCTCTCTCTCTCTCTCCAAATACATGATTTCTATGAAGAATCTTTTATTTTCTGTAAAATTAACTGTACTTTGCTCGGCTTTGAAATTCTTATTATATGAATTTCATTACTACACAGTGAACTTGCATTTGTGGAACGGCTTTGTTGTTTCCTTAGAGTTAACTAGCTTTGGATTAATTAAATTTTGTTGTTCCATACATAGCAGCAGCGACAGTATACATTAATTTAATTTTTAAAGATTTTGGACCTGTTGTACATCACGTACTTTCACGCAAGACAGTTTCAAATGTTATGTTACTATCACCAAAAACTGTTCGATGTTATAGAGATAATCCCTGCCATCTTTGCCAGTTTGTGCACGATTGTATGTTAAACACTTACTCGCTACTCGTCATTACATATGACAGTTCACTGTTAAATTTTTTTTACTGTAAATATGCTCGCAGATTTGACAATTCATTGTCAGTTGTAATTTTAAAACGAACCGATAGAGGGTGAAACTGAATGGAATATATGAAAGTTGAAATTAAGTTAAGCCAGGAAATAAATTATTCGTTGGCGTCCAGCGTGATGTCACTGACATCACCTTAAGGGAGATACAACATGGTGAATACCATTGAGTTATTAGTTGCACAGAAATAATCTGACGTTTGATCTGGGCGTTTGTCATTTTTGTCGATACGGTATTTTTTTATTTTTAGGATGGATTGCATTTTAACAAAAGGAAGCTCACCACTTGTCATTTTGGACTTTTATTTTGTTTGCTCTCTCTCTCTCTCTCTCTCTCTCTCCACTCTCGTCTCCTCTCTCTCCTCTCTCTCTCTCTCTCTCTCTCTCTCTGGCGTCTTGGTACAGGTGGTAACGATTTTCAGCCCTCCGATCCAGGCAAGGTAAGGAATGTACGAGCGAATTACCTTAAAAATCCAGTATGCCTCTGGTGAACTTAGCAGCGGATTTTGGTTGGATTTTGGTTGATAGTTGACTGTTCTGTGTAGCAGCATAGAGGGAGAAGAGGGAAGGGGACCAGGGATCAAATCGGTGCTCGGTTGAATCGTGTGTCAGCGTCACATATTTAGAAGCTGGAGGATCGTAGTGAGGTCATCTTCACATCAATGTGGTGGTGGAAGTTTCTTAAGAGATTGCCTCAGTTTAAAAAATCATTAAAAAAAAT
Source organism: Macrobrachium nipponense (assembly GCF_015104395.2). Taxonomy (NCBI): domain Eukaryota; kingdom Metazoa; phylum Arthropoda; class Malacostraca; order Decapoda; family Palaemonidae; genus Macrobrachium; species Macrobrachium nipponense. Next base: position 7,174,394 of record NC_087217.1, read on the forward strand.
ACTTAGTTCATACAGTTGAATTGCACTTGAATTATGTATGTATGTGTACGTTTGTGTGTACATATATAAGATGATATATTCCGTGTGGATATTTTTCATAACAAGCTAAGGTGGAGAAATCCATTGCTTTGCTTGTTAAGGAAAGAACTCTATAGCGGGTTCACATTTCTCTATAAAATAACTTGATACTGCCTCCAAAAATGGCAGCTCGTTTGTTACTTCGGATTTTTCCTAAAATGACCGACAGCTCTCATGATTTTATGTCCACGAAAAGGCTGGCGACTCAACTTCTATGATTGTTTCCTACAATGACGACGAACTACCGTCTTGAATCTTTTAAGATCCAGGTAAGTTAATTACTGTCCGAATTCTCGCTGTGTGTCTGAACTCACCCAAAATTAAAGTTGAATTCGGGCATCAATTGATGTATATTGTTCGCATAATGAAATTGCTTACAATTTTTTTTTTAGTTATTTGAAAGTCTCATGGACTTTCAACTATATATACAATACTTAACATCTGCTCTAGATAAAAAACAAAAAACTAAGAGTTGGGATAAGAAAAACGAAAAAGCGTCCGAACTCGCCCAATCTCATAGTACTTTTAGAATTTGTCCTTTTATTCCCCAATAGTCAGCGTCAGCCCTCCATAGCGCGCCCCACCTTCATGAAATATTTTTGGCAATCCAAGACGACATACCAGTCGTTGAGTGAGGTGGCATTTGTCATCAAGTCTTATTTTGCTTCTTCGAGCTTTGCTTGGTTTCTGAGCACGGGAAAACTGACGGAAGGACAGACGGAAACGTTAAGGAGTCCCTTTGGTCAGTCACACACAGGTTGGATTAACATATTTTCTCCCATCTTGTGTTACTTTATCGTCCTGTAAGGATTGTGAACTCCCTGGAGAGCTGCGTCGTTAAACTGAGAAAGTAATTGCTTGCGGATTAAGATAAAAATGCCTACAGCTTATTAAGCTTGCTTAGCAGAACAGATTAGTCGTGTGTATGATGAGAACAGATTTAAGAGAACTATAATGAATCTGCGCGATTCTATCGGTAAATCAACAAACAAATTAATGTCCATATGAACACAATCTGTTAACAAATAGGTCAAATACGAAAGCACAGTTATGGCTTTATTGTCGTCAGTAACTTGACATGTTTTTGTATTGCAGGAAAGTTCTTCCATTTTCGGAGTAGAGAGAGAGAGAGAGAGAGAGAGAGAGAGAGAGAGAGAGAGAGATATCCTCTTTAAAAGGCTTGAACGGGATATAGCATGGCAGTGAGGGGTAGGACGTGTCTTTCAGCTGATCTGCCCTTTTGTCGTATTACCTTAAGCCGTCATTATTCAAGTCTCTCTCTCTCTCTCTCTCTCTCTCTCTCTCTCTCTCTCTCTCTCTCTCTCTCTCGTACGTCAGAGCAGCCTCATTATCACACTACGTTGTGTGTTTCTCTCCGTATCTCTTGTCTTACACTTACCTCGTTGCCAAGCTATGTGGCTCTCTCTCTCTCTCTCTCTCTCTCTCTCTCTCTCTCTCTCTCTCTCTCTCTCTCTCTTTTAATTAGCCTCACTCTTAGGTAGCATTGTTTTGCAACTTGTACAGTATGGAGAAGATGAACGAGATGAGGATGTTAAAAGATTGATTATTCGAGGAATTCATGAGCGTTTTTAGTTTTCTATAAAAGAAAACCATTGAGACGGCTTCGTCCGTTTTCGTCCGCGCTCAGATCTTAAAAACTAATAGGCTAGATGTCTGCAAATTTGTTTGTAGGTTGATCAGCCACCCTCCAATCATCAAACGTACCAAATTGAAAACCTCAGTACATTGTAGGGGGAGGGGGGTTAGTGCCGTCAGTGCACCTCATTAGGTGCAATGTAGGCACTTACTTAAGGATCTTTGCAGCGTCCCTTCGGCCTCTAGCTACAACTACTTTCATTCCTTTTACTGTACCCCAGTTCATATTCTTTTTCTTCTCACTGTCCACCCTCTCCTAACAACTGTTTCATAGTGCAACTGCTCTGAGGTTTTCCTCCTGTAACACCTTTCAAACCTTTTACTGTCAATTTCCGTTCAGCGCTGAATGGCCTTAGTTGCCCCAGTGTTTGGCATCATGCCAAAAATCCATATAAATCAAAACCAAATCTAGCCTCAGTAGTATTTATTTGTATTTTAGGTTAAAGCTAGCCATGATCGTGCGTCTGCACAGCTACAGTGTCAACAACACCAGGGCACCACCAGGCCGTGATTGAATTTCATGGGCCGCGGCTGAGAGTTCATCAGTAATTATGCGCCGTACAGAAAACTCGATTGCACCGTAAATTTTACTTGTTATTTCTTGCTGATAGAATTCGACCCGAAAACAGTGATAGACTCTCCTGTTGAAAGCTGAAACATAGTTTGAATGGAGGAAAACATATACAGGGTGGAATCTCAAAGTTTAAATGGTTTGGTTTATTTACTGACCTTTGTTTCATTGCAGTTCCATTCATTCGTGTACTTTCCCCTTTCGAAATTAAATGGAAGAAAATATTTTGTAGCAGAAAAAAAAATGATCTCATACGGTAACAACTCATGTACCTATGGTGGCTGCAAATGTTTGCGTAGATATACTTATTGGTTTATATGGTACCCTTGATGTTTATTTTGTGACAGAAAATTGTCCTTTTTTTAGATACACGCGCCACGACTTTGTTTTCATTTGTCTCATATTGCAAACTTAAGTTTTCAGCTTTCATAGTGAAAACTTCTTGACATTTTTCGACATATCGCAGGCATTTGAGTTTTGACGGGGTGCTGTGTGAATAACAGGTATTGAAGATATGCGATTTTCTAAAGGTTAAATAAATGTCATTGGTGGAAAGTGCAATTAATGTTTACCCAACTATCTTTATAATTTCTTGCTTCTGTTGGCTTATTTGACGTTTGTCCCCCTTCCCCCTTTGAATTTTTTTTATTGAAATGACATGTTTTTTAATGATTATTTTTCCATCTGTCAGTGTTGATATCATCATCATCTTCACTATTTCATGTTTGTTGTAGTATTTTCTGCCTCCTTTGATTTCAGTGTTGTCGTGAAACTTTGATATGCCGTGTCTTACAATTTTCAACTAAGCAGAGATTATTTTTCCATAACAGTCATATTTTATTGGCTGAGTAGCAACCTCCCTAAGTTTTTGCTTGAAGGGTCTGTTTTTGGTTTTATTTCTTCAGGTGGGTAATATAGGTCAATATGGCAACAGTAAGGATGAAAAAACAGTAAAAACGAATTATGTTTATGTATTGTTATTCGTTTTCTTTCCCGTTTCTCTCATGATTATTCATCGTTTGTGCGTTTGATATTTTGCTGTGAAGAAGTTTAACATTTCTACGGCTGTTTGGCCCCAAATTCCATGGCGCATGCGCAGTTGTTTCATTTTGAGCAAGCAGATGAATACTAGATTTTGATGTTATTTTATACGGGCACAATGTCAAAAAGTGTTCGTTCAAGTGGATCAAACCTTGGGTAGGATTGGGAAAATAAAGTTTTTTTCTTTTCGTATATTTGGGGGGGAAACATGTTTTTCGTGTTTTTTTCTTTCTTTTTTTTTCCTTGCATCCAATTTCTCCAATTTTTAAGACCTTACTCTTTGTTACTATTAAGTTGTGATGTTATTCAAGACTCACACCTTCCTTCTAGTTTAGAGCATACATTGAACATGTTTGATACTGAACACGCATATGTCTTGTATAGTACTGTTTCATACATACTTTTAAGGAACTGTTGCCAGTCTTACAGTTTTTATACCATTCTTCGGGTTCAAATGCATTGAAATTTAAATAATTAACCCCACTACATGGTTTCATGATGTGATTGAAAAATAACAGTAAAACTTCTTTGACAATTGAAAATTTCAATGTTCAGATGTGAAATATTGCAATTCTAACTATATAGATGTAGTTATGTACCCAAAACACTCAAAATCTCAAGTGGTTGATGGTTGAGATACCACTGATTCTCCTCACTTTCCCTAGTTTTTATTTTCCACACTAATAGATTTTTCTTTCTAGTGTTAAATTGCTGTTTTACCCAAGCTCTGGGCATAATATAAGGACAGTTAATCATTGCATTTTAGTTTAGGAAGCAATAGAAGGTGAATAAATGTAGAATAAAAATTTCCTCTTGTTTTTTCAGGCCTTTTTTTTTTGCGACAAAACAATTTTATTCCCTAGCCTTGGATAATATATGCCGTTTGACCTTCAGGCAAGCCATCTCCAAAAATATAACTACTTTCCAGTCATTGGGTTTTTAAACCTATTTTTATTCCTTCTTTTCAACCGTAGGAAAAGCTTCCAAAATTGAGTTGACTGATTGAAATATTGTATGTAAGTCTTAGCGCATCTAATAACCGGTTAGGTATCAGATATACAGTGCCTTTGTGTTACCATACCAACCAACAAACATATCCTTCTTCATTCTGATCACTTTACGAAGACGGTAAATGAACAACCACGAACCACCTTGAAACATAGATGTACATTATACGTAGTACCGTAAGTAGTGTACAAAATTACAGCGTCATGTCATGTCTGGTTACATAGCTGTGCCGCATTTACCAGTATCTCTTTCTCTTGTTCTGTCTCAAGAATGGTTTACTTACGCAATAAATTGCGTACTAAGATATTAAGACACACAAATCACATAGAAAAGGTTATAAATATTTTATTGACACTTCTGTACTAACGTGTGTTTGCATCACTACGTAATGAAGAATGACACAAATTATAGTGAAATGTATTACGGTATACTTTTACCGTATGCGTTTTGCTGCCGATCTGGTATGAATACTCTGTCTCTATCGCCTCCCTCCTCCTGGTCTTCCGTGAGATGAGACAATAAACGCTCCTGCAGATAGCAGCTCTGAAATCTTATTTATCGCGAAGGGGATGCTGCCGGGCCGTCAAACGTTCGACAATGCAACCTTCTGCAAGGGAAGAGCGTTTATTTTGATTACTCAACAGAAAGTCCGTGTTGTCACGTAAAATAGGGACTAAAATAGCTTGCTGGCTGATCGAGTTAGCAGACCCTAACAAGAAGTCTGAAAATGAAACAGGTGAACATGCATAACTCAAGGCCGTTACAGTAGTGGTTTACCTGGTATTTTTTATATTTTAAATACTCCTAGCACTTCACTGGGATGTGATTCAAATAAGAGAAAGAGGGAGATATTTTATTCACTGTATTGTTTAAACTTTGGTAATTGTTTATTGATAAACAATCATTAAAACTTTATGCTCTTGTGGGCTTCTTTGGCATCTGTTCTCCCCCGTCCCCCTTTTGTTGAAATGGCATGTGTTGTAATTATTATTTGTTGTTCCATTTGTCGTCATTTTATAACCATTGTTTTACTTTTATTGTTATTATTGATATTACATGTATAACACGATATTTTTGTTCATGTTTTTGAGAGAGAGAGAGAGAGAGAGAGAGAGAGAGAGAGAGAGAGAGACGAGAGAGAGAGAGAGAGAGGAGAGAGAGAATTTTTTATTTCTATATTGCAGCTGGAGGGAGATTATGTGGTTCTTAAAGATAGCATACAGTATTTACGTATGTACATACGTATGCTTACGTGAATGTTTCTTCTGCGCAACAGGAAAGATATAAGGAGGCAGAAGTTGAAAATTTTTTATCATAGTTTTCATTTGTCATCGTTCTTTGTGTATGTCATCTCCATCATTGCGGATATAGACTATGTCGACCCGGTTTTCATTTTCATGCGCTAAACGCAGCGTTGGCGGAAGAAGTTTGACTTAGCCTTCTTGGTAGATGTCATACACACTCCAAGGTATATATATATGCCTTGACCCAGCCGTCGGTACCCTAAGCCTGACCTAGCGTTCCGGTTTCTTGTGACCTAATATTCTTGGGAGATGCGAGACCCAACATTCCAAGTCATTTACTGGACCCAGGATTAGGTATATATGCGAGACGTAACATTCTGGGTTATAGGCTGGATCCAACGTTACCTACATTACCAAGCCAAACCAAGGTACCTTCAGCTCTCCAGTTATAGCGCGCATGGTCCTTCCTAGAAAAAAGTTAAGTATATCTTAGTTTTACCAGACCACTGAGCTGATTAACAGCTCTCCTAGGGCTGGCCCGAAGAATTAGATGTTTTTACGTAACTAGAAACCAATTGGATTCCTAACAACGGGACGTACAGCTGGGATCCGAACCACATTATATCGAGAAATAAATTTCTATCACCGGAAATAAATTCCTCTTGTTCCGCGTTGGCCGAGCTGAGAATCGAACTTCGGACCACCGGATTGTTAGCCGAGTGCGAAATCCACTCGGCCAACGTGGAACTTGGAGCTTCCTAGAACAGAGGTTTCGAGGCAGCTCAATTCGCCGTAATGATTGAGGATTTAGAATAGCTTAACCTTAGTATCTCTCGGGCTAATGATGAAGGACCGGGGAATTGCCATATTTATTTTATTTGTGATGTATATATACACAGCGCCTTAGGTACGCTGTTTGTCTTTAATAATTTTTTTTTTTTGGGGGGGGGGAATTTGGGTTGTTTGTTTGTTTACTCTCATTTTATTCCCCTAGTAATTATGCAGCCTACTTCAGCTTGTGGTATTATTCGCTTGTTTAAAACCGCGTAGCATTCTCTAGTTTCCTTCATATATATATATATATATATATATATATATATATATATATATATATATATATGTATATATATATATATATATATATATATATATATATATTATATATATATATATGATTCAAGCTTGAGTCCAATTACTTGGACTGTTACAAAATTTTGAGTAGTTGTACTTGTACGTACGTTTTAAAAAGTCAGTGTACTTATACTTGGGCCAAAATTACTTGAAAAAAATCAAGTAGTTTCAAGTACTTATCACGTACAGTACAGTAATGATTATGCAGGTACATTAGCATAAATAATTAAATGACAAAAAGTGCTTTTACTATGACCATAAATTAGTGTAAAGAAGTATGTATATTTTATTAGACTATCTGGCATCTGTCGTACCATAGGTGCCTGGTGTATCTAGCTGAACACAACCACCCATAGTGGGTAGGAGGGCTTTTTGAAAAAAGTTGTGAGATTTTTGTGTTCCTATCTCTAAGAATATAAATCAAATTGAAATTGTGCTGTACATGTAAACATTTTGACTTTCATATTTCACATTTTTGCCATATGGTGTGGTTAACTGTATTACGACTTATAAATACAAATTTGACAGACCACGGCTCAAGAAATTGGGTTTCAAGACGGTCTAATATGTTGGTCATATGCAGACTTGTGTGTGTGTGTGTTTGTCTGTGTGTTTGTGTCAAAACAAGGCAAATACCTAAATGTGACAACTGATGTAACTGCCCAGTAGCAAGAATGCAGTAATTATTTTGTTAATTTTTTCCCATAATTACTTACTGGGGTATTAATTAATTGTGAACCTAAAAAGATTTAAGTTTCTTGTATATTTTTCTAAACTGAAAGTATTGCACCTTTTGTTTGTAGTGCAAATCTACTGTATATTATTAAAATTTGTACTGTACTATTAACTAAACTAGGAAATTTAATAGAATTTTTATCATTACCTTGACTTCTGAGTTGGCTCACTTTTGATCACCTTCATTCGCGAAGCCGTATGAGCCCCCCTTGACATCCTACGGGTAAGCTCCTCATCTCTTAGGTACAGTTGGGTGAGGCCCACTATCATTGTCTAAAATCTAAAATACTTATGAATGCTGTATGTTCGTTTCGGTATCATTGTAATATATTACCATGGTAAGCTTTTTCATTAGATATTTCCTACCGAATTTGAAATAATCGTGAGTATAAAAATATTAGATACACTTTGAAAAGTATTTGTACTTGTACTTAGTACATCGTCAAGTACTTGGATTTGGACTTCAATTCTAAGCAAATCTTCTGTACGTGTAAATTTATTCATTACTTGTAGGTGTCCACAAGTACTGGCACATGCACTTGAACCCATCCCTAATATATATATATATATATATATATATATATATATATATATATATATATATATATATATATATATTATATATAATATAGTATAATAAAGACAAATACATACACAGTTCCCCCATACCCCTCCCCTTGGGCGTGATTCCAAAAAATGATACTCTTCTGATGCCCAGTAAGCATTTTGTAATGAGGTTCTGACCCAACGACCTCCTCCATCCAGCTTGCAACCCAATTCTGACGACTGCCACGTACGTAGTTTACTAATTAGTAGAGGCACGATGGGTTCCAACGGTACAGGACTTTATATCTCTTCGTCCTCTCCATGGGAACGAGCCTAGTTTTTATTTTTTTTTTTGGGTTTTTTTTTTTTTTTTTTTTTTTTTTTTTAGAAGCTTGTGAGACGAGTGTCTTAACCATTTGCTCTTATGTGTACACGCAAACAATTTAGGGAAATCAAATAGACTGAAATTTCATACAAAAGTAAGATTCTACACAAGGCAATTATGATACGTGTTATTGTACGTGCTCGAATCTTAGTATGACAATGAATCACTTTCAAAAGATGATCGATTTGAAAATGAAGCCTAAAGAAGAAGATTAGGATTCACATGGAAGTGTAGAGTGAGAAATGAAACCATTAGGGAAATTATGGAGGTTCCATATGTAGATGAGATAATGATGTAAAGGAGATGGAGATGTCTTGGGAGAATAATTCGGGAGAGTGTCAGCTGGGCTCTCGTGGGTCCCAGAAGAGTTGGAGGACCGAGACGGGCTACTTGGTTTAAGCATTGTGAGAATGGAAGCTAAAGATGAGTGGAGATTTGTGGAAGACAAAGCACAGGAAAGAAAAGTGTCGGAATTTCACTAAGCCCTTTGTATTATGCGGTGTTGGAGACGAAGAGAAAGCTAGGGGGGAGGTGGGGGGCGGCACCTGAGTTCAAGGGCGTGTTTGTGTTCTGTAGAGTTAATTGAATTTTATTTAGAAATAGTGTAGCCCTGATGTGATTCCGTTCGGATGTCTCCATCGGTAAATAACACATTAGAGCTGCAGAAGAGTCATATCTCGGTTCTGTCTCCCAGTTTCTCGTGTGTGGTGTCCTTAGAAGGAGGTCTCAGTCTGCAATAAAATATATGTTTTGACTGTGAAGGGGATGAGTGAAGGGATCTTCAATTCTCATAGTCAGTTGAGCTCTCCTTGGTGATGCTCGATGCGTTCAAATATCGCTCCCAACTTCCATCGCTTGATGTGAGTTATATGACGGCGTAATGCCATTTTATTGGATGAAAGTGAATTTTCCCCAAGTATTAAGGCCTCCATCAAAGTAGGCTTAGACTGTTTTATTGGTTGTTAGGTGCGGTAGTGAGGACGTTTTGACTTATGCCATTTGCGGGTTTATATATATATATATATTTTTTTTTTTTGGGGGGGGGGGCATTTTTTTATCAATCTTTCTCTCTGCATTTTACCATTGGATTTTCAGTCTCTTGCCGGCGAGACTTATATTTCTCTGAGATTTTTTATAGTTTTCTGAGTGAGAAATGAAAGAGGGCTTAGTGTACAGCAATCCAATTCTAGCTGGACATTTTAGTGATATAATGAGGGACAGTATACAGCAAATATAATGAGGGACAGTATACAGCAAGCAGAAATTTTATTTATCGTGATCGAAGTAATTGCATTAATAAACCTTCAACACATCATCAAAGGCAATGGACATTTTCTTTTTCGTTGAACTGCTGCCGGTTTAGAAATAGTTTTTTTTTCTGGCTCTTTTTTTTAGAATCCGGTTCTTTAGTGATAGTTTAGTTATAGGTATAGTTTCATACGTGCTTCGGTAATATTTAGAATTAGTTCCCTTCACGCTAGAATTAGCTCCCTTCTATATAGTTAGTTCCTTACTTGCTATTGTACAACCTGTCAAGAGCAGTTAGAATTAATTCTTAGAATTTGGTAGCTAGGCTGTAATAACTATTTTATAATTATGTAAGGAACAGTTTGCACCAGCGCCGTCAAATTCTGCTCTTTTATCCCAACATGTGTCTAAAGACATGCGTTCACAGTTGCTATTATCTAAGTATGCCTCTATTATTTCAGGATTTTTGATGACTGGAGAAATTTGCCCTTCCGCAAATAAGAGAGTATATATAATATATATATATATATATATATATATATATATTATATATATGTGTGTGTGTGTGTGTATATATATATATATATAATATATATATATATATATATATATATATATGTGTGTGTATATATATATATATATATTAGTAAATAAAAGTAGTCGACATACTGAAACTGGCCTTTTTTTTTCTTACCCGTTTTAAAAATATAACCTGGTGTTCAGGTAGTTGGGTTGAGCATGCTTCAGCATCTTGATGATGGTAACAGATGCACATGATTGAAATCACAAGTTGGGGAAAGTGTACGGTTCTGGGACGTGATTACAGCCTGGCTACGGGACGGAAATTTCTTAAAATTTTTGGTTGTTTATGATTTTCTTTCATAGCCTAAAGCAAGTTTTTTTTTTTTTAATAATGGCTGGGCTTTATTATTGTTGCTTTATTGACCCCGTTATGTTTTAAACGCAACTCTAAGTAGCTTCTGCTCCCTTATGAAAATTTTAACGTAAAAATAAAAATTTTAACGCTAAAGATTTTACTCAGTATAGAGTCTTCTGTTCAGTACTGAACGTGATACCGTAGCATTTTATTACCTGAAATTCAGGAGGACCCTTTTTGCGAGGCCGTTAAGCCTGATATTAAGAATTTTTAAAACTTTCATTCTTTTGGTGCTTTCATGTAAAATGGGAGATAAAATTTCCATCCAAATGCGCCCTTGGGGAAAGTGTAATTGCGTACTCACTATACCTAATTTTGTAAACGTTTTTCATGTATTTATATCCGAATGCTCTTCTTCGTTCGCAGTTATTCAGGTTTTTTTTTATCTTAATTATGTTATGATTGTTATTAGGTTTGATGAAAAAAATATTTTTAAGAGTTATCTTAGCTAGTGTTATATATACATTTTGTTCCCATAGTTAGTATTATTTAGTTGTTAATTGCTTAACTATGACCCGTTTGTTTTTCCTCACAGACGATACAGGTTTATTGTAAGGGGCCTTTGGTGGCTGTTGATAGCGTAACTGTGACAAAAACGAGCAGATGCAATCACAATAGCCCATTGATATCATAGTGAAAGGGCGGAGGAATTTATATTTTGAAAACGTTGGGGGCTTCAGATGTGGACATGAAACCCGCTGTTTTGCAGTTTATTCCCGAATGATTTCCAGTTGTTTGAAAAAGAAAACCCTTTTGTATTTTGGGTGTTGGGTGTTGGAATTGATGCCGAGTTTTCCAGTGGCTTCTCCGCGTGAATTCACTCTGGGTGTCAAGCTTGAAGGACAGCGTTATGCTGCCTAAATTGTTGGTTTCATGAGTGTGTGTATATATGTATGTGTATATATATATATACATATACATACATACGCGCGCGCGCACACATGTATATATATTAGTTATAATTTTTTTTTTTTATTAATATGTCATCCGTATAGGATTCTGTATATTTGCTATATTCATAAGCAATGACGTTTTCAATATTGAGGCTTTGAGTGGAAAGTGTTAGTATGTTTGCTAGTTGCTTATTCCAAAATGTGTTGAGACTATGTGGCTATTACTGCATCAGCTGAAGTAGCGGTGTTGAATGTGCGGTACCTGGCAATACGAACTACACCAGTCTAAGGAGGGAGCTTCGAGTTCTTATTTACCTTGAAGTATGTAAAGCGCGCCAGCATCGGAATACTGTCAATATCTGGTTTCCAAAAATGCCCTTACCTTGTCCCTGGTATAGTGGTTAGTGTCCTGGAATTTCACTGAGATGTCGCTGGTTCACGTCTCCCCAGGGCGATGAAAAATCACCGACTCTTTTATGATCCTTTGGAAGCTTAAATTTCTAGTCAGTAGCCCTTGTGTGTTTGTTCCACGTGAATAAGTTTCATCTACTGAAATATCTGAAGATAATAATAATAATAATGCTATAATTATACTATCATATGCCACGCATAGAAGTATCAGTTTTTCTCTTGATGAACTGAAAATAGCTGCTGCTTTTTTTTTTTTTTTTTTTTTTTACCACGAACACCGAGACTGGCGTATAGTTTTTCCGCGCTGTGTTATCTCTTCCCTTTTGTCTGTGTATAATTATTTTCACTCTGATTCTTCATTTTCGAGTCGAGGAGTCTTTGCTTTTCTTTCCTTAATTGTTTGATTTTGTAAAGTCAACCTTAAGTCAGTTTTAGTCCCTAAAAAAATGAAGATTAAAAAAGACTTTTAAAACGAAGTCGTGATAAAAGATGCTAAAGCAGTTATGACGAAGGTTGTTCCAAAACGATTCCAGAAGGGAGTTTTTGGTTCATAATCTTTATACATTATTTCATTGTTGGTGGTTTGCGCTTATCGAGATGTTTGTAAAGATCAATAGTAGACAAAGCGAACGATAATTTGCTAGATTGTTGAGCGTTATAGATTTATTGCCAAGCGTATAATGGCGGTCGTAAGCTCCGCTCAAAAATTCCGCAATGGTCACAAAGGTCTGGAAATTTTCGATAAAGTTGTTATTGCTGGTTTCCTGTAGGAGGGAATGGAGCCAGTTACGCACCTGAGTTAGAAGAGGATAACATTAGAGTTGAGGAAAGGAAAGTAGAGCGTAGGAAACTGGACAGAACGGATAGTGACGCAGACACACTTGATATCGTTTTAAGAGGCTCAGCGACAGCTCTCTTGTTATTAAAACCTTGTGCATGACGTATTGATTCTGCAGTCATCAGTTACGTCCGCTATCAACAACAAGAAATTGGTAACTATAAGGAAACTAATCAAACTCAATTCGGTTAATCACAAGAACCCGTCCTTAAGATTATATATATATAATATATATATATATATATATATATATATATATATATATATATATATATATATATAGAAGAGAGAGAGAGAGAGAGAGAGAGAGAGAGAGAGAGAGAGAGAGAGAGAGAGAGAGAGAGATTATCCATTCAATCCCTTAGTCCGATGCTAATTCCATTTAGCACTGCTGCAGTTATTATAAAGTTTTTCGAGGCCATTGACCATGATTGTTGTAGGGCGTAGGCTGACTCCATTTTATAGGATTCAGTCAGGCATTCATGGGATCCACCAAACCAAGTCTTTTTATCGACTGTTTCTGTTGCCTATCAGTATGATAAGTTAAATGGAGAACAGTAGGCATAGACTGATTTTTTAAGATTAAATTAAGTTGCCCATTTGAAGATAACTGATGCATCAATGCCGTGTATGTCTAGTAGTGTTAGACTGTATAGTTAAGAATTCTTGAAACAAATACGATGCCTTCCTGTGTTATTACTTTGTAAATGAGCCAAAGTATCAGGCACTTATTCTGCTTGATGAGTATTATGTTTGTGCATACAATGGACCCCAATTCTCTCCCTCTTTCTTATATGTATGTATATAAATACATACATACATACGTACATACTTTTGCAAGATTGTGAGTTCCTATCTGTAATGCTATGTTTGTTTATGCTGCCTATGTGTGTACCCTGTAAGGGGTTAAGGCCATCAGTGTACCTCACTGGTGCACTTTAAGAATTACTAAAAAAGTTGCTGACAGTGTTTCTTCGACCCCTGGCTGCACCCATTTTTAGGCCTTTTAACTTTACCTGCATTTCCACATCATTTCTTCAGCTTTGCTGTGCAGCCCGTTTAGGTTTTCAAAAGTGGGGTTTTCTCCACCTTTAGATCCCTGTACTTGACCCTCTTTATCTTCTGGATCTCTTTTACTCCGCCGTCCAACCACTCCAACTTCCGATGTTGCATGTCTACCTCAGTAGCCAGAAGAGCCTTTGAGCTTTGCTGGGCTTATTGTTTATAAATTCATTATTTTTCCCATATAATGATAAGGAAAAATACTAAAATTTAAAAGATATTTAGAATTTTTTTATTCGGTTGATGATTAAAAGTATGTATTTCTGTTAGACTAAGTCTCATGTTATAAAATATTACAATGTCTTGAGATTTGGGACTCTTCTCCCCTTAGATAAAAGATCTTTTCGTTGGTTCACCCTCGAGTAGCGACTCACCTTAGGCAATAACCCAAATAAGAAGCCTCATATTTCTTTCTTTGGAAAGAGCGGTTCATGGTAAAGGTTGATTTAGGCGGCCGAAATAAGTAAGGGGGGGGGGGGGGGTCGGTAGTACCAGGGTATGCATATTCTTCATCCAGTTTTCCTGCCGGGGCATTATTCTAAGATTTGTTCCATGTCGATTTCCCTTTATTTATTTATTTTATTTATTTTATTTATTTATTTATTTATTTATTTATTTATTTATTTATTTATTATTATTATTTTTGGTCTATCATAGTCCTCCAATTCGACTGGGTGGTATTTATAGTGTGGGGTTCCGGGTTGCATCCTGCTTGCTTAGGAATCCTTCACTTTTCTTACTATGTGCGCCGTTTCTACGATCGCAGTCTTATGCATGAGTCTTGGAGCTACTTCAGCATCTAATTTTTCGGGATTCCTTTTCAGGGATCTTGAGATCGTGCCTATTATTATTATTATTATTATTATTAAACAATGTTGTTTATACACTGAGGAGGTCCGCACGGCTTGAGACCGTTCGCCGTATGAGTCACCTTCCCACAAACCAATGAAAATTCGACCTACCTCAGGGGTTCCCCAGCCGCACTTGAGACCCCGCACCACCAGGTTAAAAGGAGAAGGACCCAATGAGCAAGTGCCCGTGCTGGCATAAGGCCAGCTAAATCTAAAACAACAAAAACAACACTAGAATTCAGTCCCTCAGCAGTCATAGCTGGAAAATGTCCTGCAGTAGATCTGGACGAAACGTCGCATTGAGAGGAGAGAGAGAGAGAGAGAGAGAGAGAGAGAGAGAGAGAGAGAGAGAGAGACTTTATGGGATTATAGGCAGATGATAAATGATGGTTATGCCTTTGTCGCTCTCTTTCACTATAGTCTTTGGATGTCGTGTAAACATAAAATCTATAGTGTACCCGTTCCTGGCACAAAACCGGAAGTGAAAGATTCGAAGTCCGTATTGCGGTCGGATACTAACTTTTAACGCCTAAGCTTTGAATATTTAAGTACCTTGACAGTTCTAGATCTAGATGGCTGTTCATCTGTAGGCCTTTAGTTTAACAGGGAGCTTTTTCGTATAGGTGTAGTTTATGTCATTATCATTAAAAATATTTTGTTATGCCATTATTCTGGAATTTTTAATAGTTTCGTCATATTATTGTTTTTGTGAATATTATGTGCAAATTCCCATCCCAGCAAGTTGCTTAGTAAACTTTCCAAATTGAACTATTAGATAGGAATAGAGCACACGCCCCCTTGAAATGGCATTGCTTTAAACGTGGTATGTATTCTGCGCAACAGGTCGTCTTTCTCTTGAGGTCGAAATTACGCGACGAGTTACCAAGATGTTGTTGGGTAGCATCTTAATGTAGTCCAGGTCGTCTCGTAAAAGGAAGAATAATCGCCGTCTTCATTTTGCCATGGTGGTTTGTCTTAGCAGGGAAGGTTCTTTTTGTCTGTTTCGTTGTCATCTTCCTTTATAGCTGACAAAGCTGTTTTGTGTCACAACGTAAGGACATGAATTTTGAATGAACTTCATTCGAGCTTTGTCCCTGTAAATTTTAGGAATTTTGAATAATGATAAAGTACTATACAGTAAATGGCGGCCCATTTGGGCTTCGTCCATGTAAATATTAGGAGTTTTGAATGATAATAAAGTATGTAAGTGGTGGCCCATTTGAGCTTGGTTCCTGTAAATATTAGGAATTTTGAATGATAATAAAAGTTATATTATATATATATAGTATATATATATATATATATATATATATATATATATATATATATATATATAAACTGGTGTCCCATTTGTTCTTGGACCCTGTGAATGTTAGGAATGTTAAATAATGATTAAGTATATAAGTGGTGGTCCATTTGGGCATGGTCCCTGTATATGTTATGAATTTCGAATGATAATAATGTATAATAGTGGTGGCCATTTTGGGCATGGTCCCCGTAAATGTTAGGAACTTTGAATAATGATCAAGTTTATTAGTGGTGGCCCATTTGAGCTTCGTCCCTGTAAATGTTAGATATTTTGAATAATGATAAAGTTTCTTAGTGATGGTCCATTTGCGCGTCGTCCCTGTAAGTGCTATCGACTTGTTTCTTTCAATATCTTAAATTTTTTAATCTGTTATGTTGTTTTTTTAATCTGTTATGTTGTTTTGTTACTTTGATTTGTTTTATATTCAGATTCTATTTGAGTTGTACATATTATTAGTATTATTATTATAATTATTATTATTATTATTATTATTATTATTAGTAATAGTTGTTGTAGTAGTAGTAGTAGTAAAGAGCGCTATATTGATAATATAAAAATTCTCTCTCTCTCTCTCTCTCTCTCTCTCTCTCTCTCTCTCTCTCTCTCTCTCTCTCTCTCTCTCTCAGAATCTGGAAATTGGTTTCCTCTGCTCCAGTAAAGCAAGAATAAAATGTCATATTTATGATGCTAATGTAAAAGGTGATTATACTTCCTATCCATGGCAGGTAAAGAGTCTACAGTTTACACTTTGGGCACAAGCATGCACCTGATATCTTCCCTCCTGATTGCAAAATCAGAAAGTATTCTTTATAAATTATAGGAAGGCGTGTATATGTTGATTCATTGATAACACGTATGCTAGAAATGTTCTTGTAAGACTTTTTTCTGGAGAACTCCTTTTTTTGTATCGAGGTATTTCTACTGTGAGGGGAGCGTGCGTTGAAAATTTTCGCATTGGATAAAAGTCATCCTGATCTATTTTTCTGTGAACTCTTGGACAGCATTGTGTATCTTGGAGAGAGAGAAAAAAAAAAAGCATCCGGGAAGAATCTGTGCTTTTAGTGTCCCTTTGACTCGTAATTTTCTTCCCATTGTTTGAAGTTCACGTGGCCCAAGACCATTCATTATTCTCATATGAAACTTGCTCATTACTATACATTCATTCGGTCAATCAGCTCCCTGTCGCCCAGAATCAGAGACATTCTCTGTCACAATGTCTCGTGCGCGCGCGTTCGATCCCTCTTTCCGCGCCAGTGGGACTCTAATCAGTCACCTGGTCGGGATCCTGGGCGGGTTTGTGTTTGTTTGTTATAATGCAATGGAACTCTTTATTTAAGGAAAACATTCAAGTGGCAGATATTCATGAATCTCTCTCTCTCTCTCTCTCTCTCTCTCTCTCTCTCAATAATGGTAGCCACCGTAATTTTACTTTTAGCAATCTAACCATGTACGCGCTCGAGAGAGAGAGAGAGAGAGAGAGAGAGAGAGAGAGAGAGAGAGAGAGAAATTGTCACCTTCCTTGTTCTGAGAAAAGCGCGTCCATTCTTTGCTAATGTTTGCCTACCCCCAACCCCCCCTCGTCATTTGCTTTTCGCTTCGAATTGTTCTGTCTTCACTTGAAGGAAGAGAGGAAGGGAGTGGAAGAAGAGATGGAGGAAGGGGAAGAAGAGGAGAAAGAAGATTCATGAATTATTAAATTTCATTTATCTTTGTGTGCGTTTGCTCTCTCTCTCTCTCTCTCTCTCTCTCTCTCTCTCTCTCTCTCATGTTCCCGAGAGTGCTTTCGAATGCGCGATTTAGAAAGTAATCCATTTCATCGAATTTTCTCGTTAAGGAAAACATTGTATCCGGCACTAGGTGTGAATTATGCAGGAATATATTAAAGCTAACGAATATATTCATGTTTGGAAAGAAGTCAGTGCTTCTGCCGTCAGCTTTCTTTTCGGTCTCCGAGCAAACAATTTGATCAACATGAATGAATTCGCGAGGCGATGCTCGTGCAAATGAAGTTGCTAGTTGCCGGCGCAACTTTTTTTTTATTTTTTTTTTTAATCTCTTGACTTAAATTTGTTACTTTTCTGTCATTGTTTGTTTTTAATTTCATGTTTATGTTATATCCTCTTGATAATTCGCAAGAGGGGGAGCTAGGTGCTTTTTGGGGTTTTTATATTCGTACCAGTTTGTACTCGGAAATATTTCTGGCTTGGCCATATTCCTTTTTATCTTATTATACTCTGTAAGTGTGTTTTTCTGTGTGTAATGTTGGTTCTGTTGTCATTTTGAAGATTATACTTGCACGTTAATGTTGTATGTTAAATAAAAGGAAAGCAGCAAAAATGACAGGTGAAACGGATGAATTGTAGTCGGCCGAAAATCTTATTCAGAATAAGCTATCCTTCAGTTGAGAACTTCCGCTGTAACCTGCAGTCTACCTTAGAGATAAAGCAGACTACTCTTAATTGTAAAACTATGAGTGCCATGTAATGGGGCATACCTTGACATCAGTCATGCATTCGAATAAGAAATTTCTGATTGTTTCTGATAGTTTCTGTTCATATATTCGAATTGTAATAATATCTTGTTCCTCTGATCATTCGGGCTCTTATCGTAATAATGGGTCATATTATGTCAAAAGTATCTTATTATCAGTCAGAGGTTACGACAGTGGTTTTAAAACGGACCTTGGTTCTGACCAAGACGTAAAGACAACTGTAGGTCTTTGTTCTGACCGTCTTTTATACTCTCGTTCAAGCGTATGCCCACATTGTCACTTAATTAATGGGAACAAATCCTCCTCCTCCTCCTCCTCCTCCTCCTCCTCCTCCTCCTCCTCCTCCTCCCGACTTCAACCTTCATGGTGAGTCTACCAAGTCAGATTTGCCTTTTTGAGGATTTCAGATGTATTCTTTATTGCCAGTGGTTGCCATTTTGTTTGGCGGCTTCAGATGTTGACATTAAGGTCCTTGGTAATAATTGCTGTTGACACTAAAGTGATAAAAGCAGTGACAATCACGATTGTCTATATTTGCATTTGACATCATGGCCAGATACTGCCATTTTCAATCTTTTGTAATTAGCGATTTGGCCACTGACGACTATTTGCTTTTCAAACTCGAGTAGACTTCACTCGTAACTTTTTTTCTGTTGAAAGATGACCACTGGCAGACATGTTTGTGCTTCACTTGAGTAGATATCACACGTGACAGGCAAATTGTTCTATCGTAATGGTTAAAAATATTGCCACCGGCAACCATTTTTGTATTCACGCAGGTATTTCTTTTGACTGTCGTTTAATGTTTTAATTTTTACTGTCATCATTTATATGTACAGTTTAAATCCTGGCAACTGCTAGCCATACATTTTCCACCCTAGTGGTGTTAAGGCTTTGTCTACTTTATTTGTTAACACCTAGTACTTGAAAATATGAGTTATACAGGGTGTCCATAAAGTCATTCCCTGATTGAAAAAGTTAATAACTTTAAAATTCTTGTGGTTATGACCGTACAACTTTCACATTCTGTTGAGCAATTACGAAAGATTCTTTTGTTTGCCTACAGTTGCCACTGTGATATCACTGTCCGCCAGCCGAGTTAAGAATAGCAGAACTGGTGTCATTGCAAGAGAAATCCCAGTGTGTGTTATGGTACCACGAAACAAAATCACCTGTTGCAGTTCAACGCAAGTTCAGAAATGAGTATCGACGAGATCCAACAGATGTTAAAAGCATTAAAGACTGATAGAAAAAGTTCACAGAGACTGGAAGTGTTGAAGACCGTAAGAGAAGCGGTAGACCCAGTGTGGTCTAATGCACGACAGGGTTATTGGACCTTTTTTCTTTGCTGAACCCACCATATCAGCAGTTGTTTATCTGGACATGCTGGAGCATTATGCTGAACCTCAATTAGAAGAGTTTCAGCCAAGGGTACTGTTTCAGCAAGATGGGGCGCCTCCACACTGGGGTTTGGTAGTTCGTAACTCTCAGGATGCAACCTTCCCCAACCACTGGATTGGGAAAGATAGCCCAACAGAATGGCCACCACGTTCACCAGACATTACCCCTCTTGATTTTTTCTTATGGGGTTATATCAAGGATAAAGTACAGTACACCAGTACCTAATGTTGAGACCTTAAAAGCAAGGATAACAGCAGCTCTAGCAACGGTAACTATGGATATGTTGGAGAATACCTGGCGTGAGGTAGAATTTCGCTTAGACGTACTCCGGGCAACAAAGGGGGCACATGTTGAAATTGAAGAAAACCTCATACCTCTACCTAACTTGGTTTGTGTGTAATAAAGGTGTGAAATCCAGGAAAGACTGCGGACACCCTGTATTTCATTCAGGTAGTGTCCCTCTGAGTATTTATTTTGTTTTTCATTTTTATCCTTATACAACAAGCCCAAAAGGGCTGTTATACCCGTTGTTATTAATTAGCCGAGTTGGTCTATTCTCTGGCCTCTGCGTCTACCTCACAACTGAAACACGAACGTTCGAGCCCAAAGAAGGGAATGAGGTAGAAGTGTTCCCTAAGAGCCCTACATGGCTCTATTGACATAGGAAGTGAATTGTGCAACTTCTTGTTAGTTGATTATTTAGTTAGTTAATTGACTTGTTTGCTGGTATAGCGGTTAGTGTCGTAATTAATTGACTGTTTGCTGTTATATCGGTTAGTTTCGTGAATGCCACTCAGATGTCGCGGGTTCGCGTTTCCTCCAGGGCTATGAAAAACCACTGGCTTTGTATCATGATCAGTTACTGCTACAGTGTGGGGTCTGTGGTGTGAGGTTGAAACCAGCATTTCAAGTCAATGGTCCCTGTGTGCTTGGTACCATGTGAAAAGGTTCATCTACTGAAGTAATAATAAGAAAGAGAGAGAGAGAGAGAGAGAGAGAGAGAGAGAGAGAGAGAGAGAGAGAGAGAGAGACACGTGGTGAGTAGATATCATAAGTAAAGATCTGTAACAACCTTGATGAGGTCATCTTCATCCCAACAGAGTGAAACCACTCACAAAGTTATCCACTGTTGGGTGTACATAGTCTGTAGGACCACAGTAGAGGCCTTCTACTCCCTTTTAGCTTTGCCATTTTTAGGGCAAGGACCCATGCTGCTACAGGCCAGCCTAATCTGAAACAGCCCCCCCCCCCCCCCCCCCCCCCCCCCCCCCCCCCCCCCCCCCCCCCCACCCCCATCTCTCTCTCTTCTCTCTCTCCCCCCACTCCTCTCCTCTCTCTCTCTCTCTCTCTCTCTCTCTCTCTCTGTATCCGTTTCTAAAAGAGTTGGGTTTTTGAGCTCAGACACGTCGAATACTATACAACTTTTCCACAGGGAGTCATTCTGTTTTCCACATCAATTTGCTTTACATGTGACGTCGTTGCCTGGTGATTAATTTTTTTTTTTTTTTTTTCGTCTGTGCACAGGGCTTCCAGACGGACATTCTCTTCCCCGATTTCAGCTCTAAGCAACTTGGCCAGTAACGACCATTTCTGCTTTCCAGACTACGGGGTGATCTCTACTTCATGTAACATGGCCAAATCATTCTTTTTTTTATTTCTTGTTTTTGATCTGTGATTTGCATTTGCCTCTATTTCTCTTTTTATTCGATCTGACGTGGCCCGGAGAGGGGGCGACGTCCAAATATTTATTTCCGCTTTACACTTCATCATTCGTCAGTGACTGTGCCCTGTTTTTCCAGTCGGAAAGCATTTTCTTTCCTCTTTCGGTTCTCTGGACTCTATCGGCCTTGAGTTCGTCATAGAACGTGATCGAAGGAGGACGTTTGACTTGCAGCGTTCCAACTCTGTGATCGGTATATTCATGACCGACTTCCAGTTATTTCGGTCGTCTCCATTCATTTGTATATGGCTTAGCCGGCACTTTTTATTTGTTGATTCATTTACATGGATTAAACACACACACATATATAAATGTTTATATTATGTATTATTTCTTCCCCTGATCTTCACGTCGTTTTAATCATGGAAAGATGTTTTTACATTTTGTCATGCATATTTAATTGCGTGGTACGTATTGCAGGAATAATTTGCGACTACATCTAATACCTAAATATTTCAATATTTCAGATATGAATTTATCAGAACATAGTTTTTAAATGAATTCATTCGTTCCTCCCTTTTCTCTGCGTCGGCGAAGGGGAAAAACGTTGTAAACCTGATTAGAAAACAGGTGTGCTAGAATTTCATTTCAACGGATAATGGATTGAATTCAATTTTACCATTTGTATGATTAGGGGCTTGGAATGAATTTTATTATCGCTAGGAACGTTGTCATTGCTCTTTTACTTAGCGATTCTTAACTAACATCAAGGTTGTTTTTTTTTCCAGTTACGAATGAAACGGACCTGTTTTCGTACCAGGAACGCAAAATATTTTATATCTTAGCGGTTGTTTGTTAGTAACCATACTTTTATTCTTGCCAGGAAAGTAATTCATTTTCCTCAGTACCATATGATAGGGACGTAACCTTATTCTATGAATAACTATAGTAACGTCATGTTTCAATGCATTTTGTTTACGCTGATAATTGTTGATTTCTTGCGTTCGTTTTTAATGTGTACGGTACCAGTGCTGTTCTACTATTTTGTGAATGTTGGCATTTTGCTTTTGGATAAGTAAAGTTAATCTTGCATGTTTTTTGTTGTTGTTTCATCGCGTTGACTATATTTCATATGTATATGTGTATATATATATATATATATATATATATATATATATATATATATATATATGTATATATGTATAGACATGCGTATATGCTATGAATATACACACACCTATATATATATATATATATATATATATATATATATATATATATATATATATATTGTGTGCAGTTGCATTTATCTTGACAAGAGAGAGAAGAGAGAGAGAGAGAGAAATGCACACAATTTTCAGTTTGCTTGGTGTACTAACTTATGTTTTGGCTCTGTGCATCCATTTTAAGGCGGTTTGTGAACGTCAGAAGACGTTCTTTCCACTTTAATATATGAAGTATGTCCGTTGTACTCGGTGTAATGAGGGATCTCCAAAGTCGTTAAGCAGAGAAGTTAAAATGAGAGAGACGGCCAAAGGGGAGGGACGCACAAGGCTTATAAAAGGGAGAGAGTTGAAAAGGAGGAGAAGGAAACAAAGGTCGAAAAAACATCATTTATGAGAAAAGAAATTGCTCCTGAATACGAGATGTTATCATAAACAGTAAGCGATGGTTGCCATATGCTTTCATTACAAGAGCTCTCTCTCTCTCTCTCTCTCTCTCTCTCTCTCTCTCTCTCTCTCTCTCTCTCTCTCTCTCGAGGACTAGTACAAAGCGAGTGTCCGTTCGTGCTCGCGCGTATATGATTAACGTATGTAAATTAATGATGAAGGAGAAGGGATTTTGTTTTCTTTATAGATGTCATAAACAAGTGATATTTGGTGCCAATATTGATATTCCATCGAGATTTATTTAGTTGAATACATTGAAAAGTGATAAGGTGATTATGATATTTTATGCTTTCGTGCTCTTTTTCACGTTCGTAGTTTAATCCTGTCTGTAGGTTTGGTCATTATTTTGACGAATTTCTGCTGTTCCTTTGTAATGTTTGTGTATTTGAATTTGTTTGAAGATGTTTCACAGCCATGTGTTTATTGAACTTTTCATAATTTTTTTTGTTATTAGTTTTACTCTTGATATTTGCACTACATCCAGCAGTAAAATGTTGTGTATATGCACGTGTAAATGCATGCGCTGATACTCACAGGTTCTCATATATGTTGCCTAAGTCGTCTATTTGGTCAGGTTCTCATTTGTGTTGCCTCTTTGGATGACGTTTTATTCATTTACTGCTAAGTTATAAAAGTATGACTCTGTTCCTTTGATTACAATACAAGGTTTTTTTTATAGGGGTTTGATCAGGGTCGGAAAGTTGCGGGGTGGGGGTGGGGGGTGAAAATGAAAGACCTCAAGAAAATAAGATTTTAAAGAAAATAAAATCAGAGGGGAAAAGTCCTGGAGAAGGAGAGAGCAAATAAGGGAAGTTTGAAGGAGAGAGAGAGAGAGAGAGAGAGAGAGAGAGAGAGAGAGAGAGAGAGAGAGAGAGAGAGAAGGTTGCTATACATTTATCGGATTTGCCTGCTTGTAGGGTACTGATAGATTTAGCAAGAAAGGGAAAGAAGAGCATTAGTATGAGCTGAAAGTAACGCGAAACTAATTGTACAAGAAATCACGGTTCCTTGTTGTTGTTCGTTTTTAAACGATGTTGCCCCTTTTCCCCGTTTCTTGTAGAATGGAGGATGTCATTTTTTCTACCAGAGGACTATAAACCAAATAGGTTCTGAGTGACAGAAGGGCTAAGGGAAGGAAACAGAGAGAGAGAGAGAGAGAGAGAGAGAGAGAGAGAGAGAGAGCCCCAAGGCGGTGGTTGTCCCTATGTGGGAGTAAAGTGTTTTATTTCCCTTCTCTCTCTTCTCTCTAGGAAGTTTTGAACGTAGTCATTTTTTTTTCCATTATCTTTTTTTCCCTTTTTCCATCTTTTTCCCCATTGGATTTTCCTCTTCCGCTTTTTCTCCTCTTCGTCTCCCTTCCACCCTATCCACTTATCTATAGTGTTCTTTCTTCTCCGTTTCGATTTTGCCTCTTTTTGCCTCCCATCGTTACCCCTTCCTTTCCCCTTCTGTCTGTATTTGCCCTGTCCCCATTTCTTACTTTATCACTTTTTGTCCGTCTCTCTCTCTCTCTCTCTCTCTCTCACTGCAGTGCCCCCCCCCCCCCCCCCCCCCTCCCCTCCATTTTTCCTCCGCATTACCCGGTAACCATTTCTACCGTAAAATATGGATTTATATGGCTCTCTCAATTTCATAATACAGCGTTTTCCCTTTGTGCCTGGAAGACGTATGTCGTTGGAATTACATCCCTTCTTCTGCGGCCGACTCATATTTTTTTTCCCCCGATCAGTTTCCTATTACGGAAAAGTAGGATTTTGTGCTGCTACTCTATGGGTAAAAGGAAGGTTATTGGTACAGGCTGCCCACGCTACAACTGTCGAGTGTGTTGCAGCCCCAAGGTACACTGTGTTGGCTTGCTTGACCATACCATTCCGTTTGCCGGTCCGTTAAAGGCGAGCTACTTCTTCTAAAGGGATTTATATATAATATATATATATATATATATATATATATATATATATATAGATATATATGTGTATACACATTATATATTATTATATATATATATATAATATATATATATATATATATAATGAGTGTATATTTATATATATAGTGTGTGTATATATATATATATATATATATATATATATATATATATATATATATATATATATATATATATATATATAATGAAGATACCTCAGTTTATGCCATCTCGCGCGTGTGTGTGTGTGTGTGTTTGTTTGTTTGTTTTATGCGAGCAGGCTATGGTGTTACTCCACTACGCTAATACAGCGGTTCTTTTTCGTATCTAAGTATAGCAGTTCTTACGCTGTCGAATGTGCAATACTTTGTTCGATGCTTTTTTTTCGCTCCAAATATATCCTGTTAATGTACTTCCGTTCAGATTCTCGTTCTTCCATCTTCCTCTCTACCTTCCCCCAACAATTGAGTCATGTTAGAATTTTCAAACCATTTTTACAGTCTGTTTCTGTTTCAGCGCTGAGTGACCTTATAGGTCCCAGCGCTTGGCCTTTGGCCTAAATCCTATATTTTATTTATTCTACTCCAAATTGACAGTGTTTTACTACCTTTACAAAAGTGTTTTGGTTCTAAACCAAAAGACTAGATTTAAAACATGACTCGCTTCGTTTCACTTTGTAAATTAACATTTGTATAATTTTCGAAATGTGATTTTGTTACGTAATCCAGATGTAAAGCATCGAGCATCTGTGGCATTTTCTGACTAATCCATCTTAGGGTCACGAGCCTCCGTCCCTTCCTCGCTGAGTGACAGAATCCCCCCGTGATGACTGTGAAACGCTGAAATGCTGTGGTGGAACCTTTGTCAGTTACTTTGATCTGATCATTTTTTAACGTCTCTAGAGCCTTGAAAACTAAAGAAAAAATAATGAAGTCAGTGAATTCCACATCTCTTCTTCAAGTCGACGATATTTTTGTATTAGCGAGTACACAGAATTTCCCGGTTGAAGAGGAACTTTAAAGTTTAGCCTCGGATGAAATTGGAGTCTCGTTGGTGAACAGATAAGACTATTTCTTATTGTGGGTCTAGGAAGAAAGATTCATGGCATTTGTCAAATGGAGGCATCTTTGATTTCCTTATAGCTAGACAGAAATAGTCGAAAGTCTCTCTCTCTCTCTCTCTCTCTCTCTCTCTCTCTCTCTCTCTCTCTCTCTCTCGTAATTGGCTTATGGTAGAAGTGATTTATTTCTTTATCGAGGTGTTTTGACAATTTTACTTTAATGGTGCGGTCTCTTGGATGTTTTGCATATGCCTATGGTAAAAATATATATTTTCCACATTTTACTATCATGGTAGTATTTAGTTGATTGAATTGTGCTGCTGAAATTTTGGTCCTGAAGTAGTTATGATTGGAACTCGGTCTGCAGAATAGTGATGAGCTCAACCATAGATTATGCATACAGTCTACTGAATATTGTGGGTTTATCGGGTGGCATTTTTAAAACGTATTGATTTTTATTTTATTAAAATATATGTACAACTTTATATATGTATATATAGACATACATTCTTTATTGTTCATTCGTGCATGAGCTTGAGCGCACATAAATTAGGTGCTCATATTTTTTGTTACTTAAGTAAATCTATAGTGATAACATTAAGTTGTTAATGCTATCGATTTTTTCATGACCGACAAAACGAGTGACGTAGTCCCTTCATTCAGCTAAAACAAAAAGTGGAAGAGATGACGGTAATGGACTCTTACTTAGAATAAAATATGGACATAGATTTAAAATTTCGAAGTTGAATTGATACATGGGAGTCAGTAAATTAGGAGGTCGCAAAAAAAAATATATATATACGTATATATGTGAACTGTGTGTATTCATATATATATATATATATATATATATATATATATATAATATATATATATATATATATGTATATATATACATTTGATTTTAAATCACGAAAAGATAAAAAACATGATTATCCGAAAAAAAGTTACAGCCACGAAGAAAAGGGTGAAAAACGATGAGATGCCTAGTACTTTCATTACAGGTGCTGTGACCATGTCTTGGTATACGACGAAAGTACTTCGCGGCTTCGATTCTCGGCCATTCCATTGAGGAGTGAGAGATGTGTATTTCTGGTGATAGAAGTTCACTCTCGACTTGGTTCGGAAGTCACGTAAAGCCGTTGGTCCCGTTGCTGAATAACCACTGGTTCCATGCAACGTAGAAACACCATACAAACACTCTTTTCTCAGTGGCTGTAACTTTATGTGTATATATATATATATATATATATATATATATATATATATATATATATATATATATATATATATATATATATATATGTATGTATGTACACACACACATATTTGGACTGTGGTGTCAATATATGATTGTATGCCCGACTGAACAGAATGGCGTTTTTATCGTTGTGAAAGAAATGATTAGAAAACGCCTTTTGAAAAGTTGTTGGAGGACTCATACCGAAAGAATTTTCAGTCCTTCAAAGGGCGAGGGAGTAGAAAGAAAGAAAAGAAAGAAGGAAAGAAATGGAAAAAAGAAGTATATTGATTTCAGCTTAGGTTAAGGCTCCACGGATCCATTTTTATATACTCCTAACGATGTGGAATATTGCGATTAATTGGGAAGCGCGAAGGTATTATTATTAATGCTTTATGAATGGAATTTTCATCCTCCTCCCCCCCCCCCCTCCCTTTCCGCCATATTCCATTGGGCGAGGTTGGTGCGATTGCTCTGTATCAACTTTTGATTTAATGAATGAGTACAGATGCATATTGAACGCATCTCGGTATGTGCTTTACATATGTGCGATTTTTGTTATGTATGTATATGTAGGTGTACATATATCTATCATCTATATATGTATATTCGTGTGTGTATATACATACTATATATATATATATATATATATATATATATATATATATATTCCAAGTAAGCGTAACTCCAGATGTTGCCCGAATGTTTTTAAATATATAACTGCTACTGATGAAGTTGCTGAAACTTTTCACGGTGACCCCAAGTACTTTGGGTTGTAGCAAAATGTGTTCATATAGTTTGTTCTCGGTAGGGAATCGAACCTAGTTTATCTCTGTAGTGAGGTGACTGTCCTAGCGATTGATGAACACACAACACCCACACACACACACACACACATACACACACACACACACACACACACAGGAGGTGGTGCCAGAAGGGCGCAACATCTGGGGCTTCTCAGCTTGGCTATGGATAGGACGGTAGCTAGCGTAACAAATTTGGGCCGAGACATCCATATATATATATGTATATATATATATATATATATATATATATATGTGTGTGTGTGTGTGTATATATATATGAGAAAGAAAGAAAAGGAACAGTCTGTGGAAAGAAGGGTCAAATTTTGTCCCCATACTAAAGGCAGTGGCTGTAGAGGAAATCGGAAATAAAAGGGGATAGGGGCGAGCATCCCCTTCGATGTAAGTTCGGGTATTACTTCGAGGGCAGGAGGGGGTGGAATTTGGAGAGAGGAGTGTGTGTTTGGTCGACTGCGAACCGGCTCCGGCTCTACTTCTGTTAGATATTGTTTCCAGGGACTCTTTCATTTTGGGGTAGAAATCTAAGGGTTTCCAAAAGGTATTTTAGTTTGCTTTAAGTTGATGGGACGGGGACCTTCTGCTGTACTTTTCACGTGCTTAAAGGAAAGTTAGAAACAATATTTAGTCATAAAAAAGAATATTTTTGATGGAAGGGCCAGTTTTTCATATCCGGTACCGATTATTATATTTCTTCTTATCAAGAATTCTAGCACAAGTAATATTCCATGACTTAACTGTGTCAATCTGTGCTTTGCTTACCCGAGTCACAGAGGAGTGCGCAATTTGTTTTTAATTGGCTGTCTTTGCCCAAGCATGTTCACACTATATCTCTGTAGGTTGTTGAGTCCAGCGGTCCACACCAGGCTTTCCACTTTTAATCATACCTGAACACCTTTACGGACTGCCACAAGGCAAGGCTCGCCATTCCATTCATTTTCCAGTCTTAGCAGTAACAATCGGTTTCCGTATCCTTTTTGTGTCTTGTGGGTACCTGAATTACAATTGTACCTGCATAAAGGTAACCTTTTTCACGGCCCGCATACTGTTTATCCTTCCTGAGAAACTGGAATTTGTAATGCAGGATGATTCTCAATAAATCGGTTCAAGGAAGAGATACGGTGTAAATACAGTCACCTGACATTCAAGAGTAAATTTTTCTCGCAATTCAAGAAAAGGTATCAAGAAACTAAAAGAAAAAGCCATTTATGAGACAGACTAAAGATCAGTGAATCCTATGAATTTGACCAAATTTGAATTATGTTTTAATATATTTGTTGTTGTGCCTAACCCCAGGTTATCATCGTGTCAGATGAGAGATTTTCGCTTTGTTTCTTGTCCACCGAAGACCACAAGAATCTGCAGTCAACTGACAGATTTTGGAAAATCTGTAGAAGAATTATTGTTCTTTCATACAAAGGTTATGGTTGTCTCCGGATTTTCATATTATCTGTCTTTCAATTAGTAACATAATTGGCTTGTTTAAAACGTTGAAACTGTATGAAACGGTGAAACATTATTATATACTCCTCATGTTTGGATACACTCTCTCTCTCTCTCTCGGATGAAGCCAAGGTAATATCCGGTGTGCCGCAAGGTACGGTGTTAGCTGCAATACTGTTTGTTATTATGATTGCAAGACATAAGACAATAATGTTAAGGATTCGGTAGTGAGTAGTTTCGCAGATGACACAAGAATAAGTAGAGAAATTACTTGTGATGAAGATAGGAACGCTCTACAAAGAGACCTTAACAAAGTATATGATTGGTCAGAGGTAAATAGGATGGTATTTAACTCTGATAAATTTGAATCAATAAAATTATGGAGACAGAGAAAGAAAGCTATATGCATATAAGGGACTAATAATGAGACCATCACAATAAGGAAGCAGTTAAAGACCTTGGTGTGATGATGAATAGGAACATGTTATGCAATGATCAAATAGCAACTCTGTTGGCAAAATGTAAAGCAAAAATGGGGAATGAATTGTTTTTACCGGCACTTTCAAAACAAGAAAACTGAACACATGATTATCTTTATAAAACATATGTTCGTAGTCCACTTGAATATTGCAATATGATATGGTACACTATCAAAGGATATTGCACAAATAGAGAGTGTACAAAGGTCCTTTACAGCTAGAATAGAAGAAGTTAAGGACCTAGACTACTGGGAAAGACTACAATTCTTAAAATTATATAGTCTAGAAGGAAAGAGAACGCTACATGATAATTCAGGCATGGAAACAGATAGAAGGAATAGCAGAAAATATCATGGAACTAAAAATATCAGAAAGAGCAAGCAGAGGTAGATTAATAGTGCCCAAAACTATACCGGACAAATAAGGAAAGCACACAGGACATTAATCCACTACGCACCAGCATCGATAATGCAGCGTCTATTCAATGCGTTGCCAGCTCATCTGAGGAATATATCAGGAGTGAGCGTAGATGTGTTTAAGAATAAGCTCGACAAATATCTAAACTGCATCCCAGACCATCCAAGATTGGAAGATGCAAAATATACCGGAAGATGTACTAGCAACTCTCTGGTAGACATTAGAGGTGCCTCACACTGAGGGACCTGGGGCAACCCGAACAAGATGTAAGGTCTGTAAGGTAAGGCTCTCTCTCTCTCTCTCTCTCTCTCTCTCTCTCTCTCTCTCTCTCTCTCTCTCTCTGCCCATTCAAATGTTCATGAGGCTCCCAACTCAATAATTATTGAATAGAAATAAGGGAGAAAAAGCTTCACTGGAGGGTTACTGGTAGCTCAAAGTTAGGAGTGAAAAGACAGAGGGAGATTAAATGGGAAAAAAAAAAGAATTTGGTGGACCCTTCGGTGGCCTCGTATTTTTCCCTGGAATTTTTGAGTCCACTGTGTTTATGGTCACGATTCCTCACACCCCATACTTCTCAGAGATCCTTTCTAGGAAGTTTTATTATATATATTTTTATTATATATTATTATATATATATATATATATATATATATATATATATATATATATATATATATATAGAGTGTATATATACATAATATATATATATATATATATAATGTATATATATATGACCTGTAATTTTTTTTTCATGCCTTAATCATTTGTGTTGGTGTACGTATTTCCTTTTCTGTGTATTTCTTAGGTCAGCTTAGTCTAACGCCCATTTTTCGTTAACTGGTTTGGTTTCATTTGTTATCCTGGGATGTTACTCTTTTATTGTGTGAATTTGTAGTGTATAGACATTGATTTCTTTAGTTTCTTTTGATCATATAAATTTTATTCATATAAGGCCCCGTATACTTTCTTAACTGGTTTTACAACTCTGCTTATTAGGACTTCCATATGCACCTCACCATGCTCCGTTCTCCCTGCTTCTTTTCATTGTAATTTTCTGTAGTAGGTCATTTGCATCATTTGTTGAAGCCACGGTGGTCCCCTTCGTCTCTTGATTCTAGGTGATTTATTTCAGAGGCCACCGAAAGTCGGGTTATGTCTTGCTGTTGCTTTGCTGATCTACTTTCATTATAACTAGTGCTGCGTGATGAGTAGCACGAGTTTGGCCAGTCACTCTTCGTAATAGTGATATCGACTACGGATATTTACTGTTAGTACTCTTCCCCACCGAAAGAAAATGATAAGATTATATATCCAATAAAAAATTTTTGTTCTCCCGTCATTGGATATCTCTTGGCATTATTATTGATGCCGATTCATTCAAGTTTATACTACGTTAAAACTTTGTCCATATGGTGTGTGTATGAAGAGGTTTTTCTTCGTTTATAAATTTGTCCTCGGCATTATTCAGTTTTCTATTCTCCTTTTCATATTTCACATCTGGAACCTGTTTTGTCTGGTCCAGTAAGGGTATTCATTCATTTTCAATGATGATGACTTTAGTGATAGTCTAATAATGATTATTTGCCTTTACTCTGTGCGCGCGTGTGGTGATTTAGCTTTCCTGATCATACAAGCCTTGCCTTTATTATTTTCCTTCTTTTCCTGTTCCCTTTCTTTTTGTGGTTAGTTGCTGGATTTCCAATAGTGCTTCAGAAGTTGGCAAAGGAACATAAAGGTACAAACTGAAAGATGGAATCGTACTTGTATCTATTTTTGCTTGTGGGCGTTTTAGACAAACCTAGTTATTTTTTTAGGCGTCGTTCAGTATTTAAATTGGTTATATATAAGAGATATATATAGTATATATATATATATATATATATATATATATATATATATATATATACATAATATATATATATATATATAATTATATATATATATATATATATATTATACACACACACACAATTTTAATTATGCGTCTTTTCAACTCTAGAGGGGATGTCCTCAGAGGCTTTTAACTTAAGGTCTCATGATAATTCCTTCTGTATGATTTTGCTAGTGAGCCCTATGCTAGTTCTC
>NC_087217.1:7215353-7233121 GCF_015104395.2 Macrobrachium nipponense
GGTCATTTAACACTTGGACGTGTAGCTGAATTAGCAGTCCATGATTCATTTAGACGAATTAAACTGCTTTTATACATATCATCTGATTGCCCAAAACAAACCCTCCCCCAATATTATCAGGAGCCCCTTTTCAGGTCGGTGTACAATTTATTCATAAACCAATATCATACTGTATTAACCTCCCCCCCCCTCCCTTTGCTCCCCACCATGGGCATGCATCCAGTTGTGTAATATATCAGCAATATGATTAACTCTTGTTGTCCCCCCTCCCCCCCTCGGGCCGAGAGCATTTCGATATTGAATGCCTCCTATATACTGTTTGGATATTTATATCGGTGGTCCACCGTCGATATGTCTGTTCATTTGAAGGCATCTGAAGGAAATCATTCTCTTCTTCTCTCTCTCTTCTCTCTCATCCTCTCTCTCATCGACTCTCGGAAGTTCTCTCTCTCTCTCTCTCTCTCTCAAGCAAATCTCAGAGATATGATATTTATGAAAGAATGATAAACAGTCATATTAAATATGAGGAATTTATTTTATTTCTATATGTATATATGTGTATATATATACATATACATATATATATATAATATATATATGATATATTATATATATATATATATATATATAATATATATATATATATATATATATATAAAAACTACAGACACGTACGCATACTTTTGCTGCACGCCATGGTGACAGTACATACAGACAGCTGAAAAAAATATACGCACATTACAGGAAGAGTAGGAGCCGTACCTCATTTTCCCCGAGGTCTGTGCTCCATTTACAGTTTCTTGGTTTTCCTGCTGCCCTGAATACATTGTTCATCGCAGTATCTAGATATTTTAATGTCTGATTGTATTCCAGGTAGCATATATCTCATCATCAAGATATTCTGGCTTATATTTACGTAATGACCCTAAAGACATGGGTGTGAATACTGATTTCTTCACTTACATACTGTATATAACCTGGTACATGATCATGATTAAAATGGATATCTGTCTGACCATTGGACGACATTCCTTTCCTTCGTTCGCGGTAATGTGGTTCTTATGCCTTGCTTATCACCTTGATCACCTTGATCACCGTGCAGGATTAGACAGGCTGATGTAAGAAGGAGAAGAAAAAATCTTTTTGTCAACTGAATTCCATGGCACACCTAGCTGATGGCAACAAGAATTCACGGCTCTGAAGGAGGCTATTTTGATTTTAGCCACTATTTTCTCATAATATCATCATATGCTTTTCACCTTGTCGTTACATACCTTGAAGGTGTCGGGGCTTGCATATAAGACTTTTTGTATTTTTCAAATGCTTGTGTCGTGTTACTTTTATCTTCCAAGTAGTTCTTTGCGAAAGTTCCCATTTTTTAGGTGTTTGTCATGTTTTTATGTCTTCATTTTAGTTCTTTTTAAAGGTTCCCATTTTCCAAATGTTTGTGTCTTGTTGCTCATATATTTTATGATTTATGTAAGTGTCCGTATTTCAAATGTTTGTACCTTTTTTCTTGTATCCTTCTTTTAGAATTTCCCTGCAAAGTCCCCATTTGTGAATTGTTTGTATCATGTTCCAAATATAATCTTTTTATTGTTTTTTTTAAGCAAGCTCTGTTTTTCAGATGCTTGTCATGTTTTATATGTACAATCCTTTTATTTGCATGATTTCCATAATTTAAGCATTTTTTCAGATGTTTGTCATTTTTTTATATATTTATTTACTATTTGTGTGCAAAGCTTTGCATAATTTAACTTTTTACAAGTTTTTTTTTGTATCGTTTAGTTCTTTGGAAAAGTTTCCATTTTTCAAATATTTGTTTCCTATTTCTAATATAATTCTGTTGATGCCTCTTCACAGTAGTTCCCATTTCTCGGATATTTCTGTCAAGTTGCCGATATCTTCCTGTAAATGCTTGTTTGCAAAAGTTGCCATATTTCAGATGTTTCTTCTACCACGTGTTTTGTAGCTTCCTTTGAGTGCTTGTTTGCAAAAGTTGCCATATTTCAGATGTTTCTCCCCCTGTAGCTTCCATTTAGTGCTTGAATGCAAAAGCTCCATTCTTCAAGTATTCGCCTTGATACTCATACCTTCCTGTTAGTATCTCTCAGTAAAACTTGCCATTTCTAAAATTTTGTTTCATGTTTTTTTCTTTCATCTTCATTTCAGCTCTTATATGAAATATTTCCTATTTCTCAAATGCCGGTGTCATGTTTTTTGTATATTCCTTTTAGCCCTGCTTTGCGATAGTTCTCATTTCTCATATGTTTGTGTCATGTTTCCTGTATCATCCTGTTAGTGCAATCAGTTCCTACATTTCAGCAGTTTGAATGATTTTTATTATTCTTCCTTATGATGCTTTTTTGCAAAAGCTCACATTTTTTTCAGATATTTGACAAATGATTAATATGTGTTCATTAAATAACTGCAGTAGTTCTTATTTTTCAAATGATTGCGTCATGTTTCATATCCCTTCCCCCTTGAAGAGGCAGTCGTATCTTTTCCTTCATGGTTAGGCCTCAAACTTTTCTGTCCCACGTACTTTTTTCTCCCTCACGTCTTGGCTGATAAAGGCATTAGGTGGTCCGTCACACCGGCCTTTGCATAAGGAATAGCAATCGTTGCTCTTTTTATGTCTTGGGAAGTACCACTGTTTCTTTGCTCTTCATTTCCAGTCAGAGAAAAGTAAGTTTTTAAGTTTTTATTGTGCTTCGCTGACGTGTTCCTGTATACCTGAATATACATTTTTAGCCTTATGATTTCTTACCGTTAATTAAAACCGTT
Organism: Macrobrachium nipponense; assembly: GCF_015104395.2. Lineage (NCBI taxonomy): Eukaryota > Metazoa > Arthropoda > Malacostraca > Decapoda > Palaemonidae > Macrobrachium > Macrobrachium nipponense. Next base: position 7,218,141 of record NC_087217.1, read on the forward strand.
CCTGGGTATACACGTTGAACTATGCTGTGTTTAGGCAATCATACCTTTTGTGTTTTGTTCTTCTATACATCTGTACTTGATCATATATTTTAATGTTGTGTTTTAATTTCCCTCTATACTTCAACATAGTTTATGATTCTTTCCGTGTATAGTTAATATTAGTTATTTTTTCCGGCATTTCTCAGTATGCATCTTGAATTGCGTTGTTTCATCATTTCCATACCTACCCGTTGCATGCTGTAACACTGGGCCACCATCGGTAAACTGAATCGTTGGGATATTGATGTTTTTGTGGCCGGCGCCATTAAATTTATTCGGGCATCGGGTTAATTTGCAAATGACCGCGTGCATGGGAATTTCAGATTGCAATTCGGCCAACTATTAGCACCATTATTTGGGTTGCTTTCGCTTCTCTCTACACTTTATATAATTTGTTTACCAAAGTGGTATTGTGTTGTTTTCATGATCAAGCCTGTGGCGTTTATATTGGTTCAATGGACGCCGTTGTTGTATTCATATTTTTTCCTTTTATCTTAATGAGTATCGTTTGTTGTTATATTACCTTTATTCTTATTTTGATGACTATCACTCGCTATGTATTCGCTTTGTAATTTAATGATCGTTGTTGTGACGTGTATACCTCGTATTCTTAGTCCACTTCACATTTCATTATTTTCTTATCTTTTCCATTTCCCATTAAACACCAGAAATATTTTTTAGTTATTCCACGCCATTTCATTCGTTGTTCGAATTATACTTCTCTTCAAGTCCTTTCTCTTCCTTTAGTGTGCACGCTGTTTCTTGCTATGTTTTTTCCATGAGTGATTAGATAAAATTTAAAATTTCTGATTTTGTACCACATCGTTTATTTGTTTACGGTGGCTTTTGCGGGCAATGCATTTACACTGTATTGTTAAGTGATTTTTTTTTTTTTTGTGGGGGGGATTTTTATTTTGGTCTTGTTGACCAAAGCAGTGAATTAGTTATATAACTGCGGTGCGTCAGAGACAGAGTAAAGAAAGGCATGGGGCTGGCGCCCTCATCTCCAACATTTTGATGAGAACCGAAATGTAAGAAGCTTTGGAGCCGCCTGCTCTGAGGCTGAGGTACGGAAGGAGGAGAGAAGGACGTGGAAAGGGTTGGGTAGATGGTGTGAAAAATGTATTGGAAGGAAAGGCCTTAATATCCAGGAAGATGGGGGTTAATAATCCTATTATATTTAGGGAAATCTTTGCGTTGTATATAAGCCTTCTGTGTAGTTGTTTGAAGCAGCTCGCGTTGAAGGTTGTACTCCATAGGTGGCTCATCCATGGTTTATCTGTTTGTGTATGAAAATCAGTAACTAATTTGTTGTTTATCTCTGGAGCCACCTTTTGTTAGGGATGATAGCTAATGTTGAAGACGTAATATATATATATATATATATATATAATATATATATATATATAATATATATATATATATATTTATATATAATTAATTTCATCGTGAAACCATTTTCCCTATCATACGGTGACTCTGGAGAATAAATTGACACAACGGTAACATTTGGTTCCATACTGAAGCTGCTGAATTGTAGGTGAACTCCATATGCAGAAACCCTCCACTTTGGTTTAGATACTTACGCAAGTTCATCAGTTGTGCATGCAGCGTTCACTTCTTATCTATCTTTCATTCATTCTTGGGTTTACTGGATATTTAATCCCTTCCTTTCTAATATCTCGTTTACACTATGGATTGTGAGGTTCAAGTTTGGCTTTTGGACATAAACGTCCTCTCCTGCCTCCCCCCCCACCTTACCCTTTCACCCATCCATTGTCCTCCATTCTTCTCCTCATGACCAATCCATCTCAGGATACACTGACCCATCCTTGCATTTATGCTGAACTTTGTACCACTCCTGCCTATTCCATATTGGTAACTCTTTCAACTCTTCTTATGCTATACATGCTACTCAAAAAGTTAAACTCAATAAATTGAATGATCGTTTATCTATTCCCGGCCAGCATTCACATTTCAACTCCATAAAATGGTTTAGATAACCATCCCTTATATATTATTACGATTCAAGGTCTTGCACCAGTCTTTTGCATGCTCTTTGCTACCTTCCATGCTTCACCAATGGTGTGATTAACCTATGACATCATCATTAGTTATATTTACGTCTAAGAAATCTTTATGAATCAACTGCTTTCATTCTTTTGCCATCTATCTTAACATACGTTACTCCCTCTTCCTAATGTCATGAAATTTTTGATCTTGAAAACACTTTTAAACTCATTCACTGGTTTGTACAGTTTCTCTTTATAATCTCCTATTGTTATTGTATCATCTGCAGGCATACCTGAGTCGAATTTTGGACCCACTTTTGGTGTTCTTCCTCTGCCTCCTCGCATTGTTATACAAAATTAGTTTTTCTTCAGTTTGTATATTCTAAGACACATTGGTTATAGCATAATAACTGTTGATTGATCTCGACAACTTATGCTCTTGACTGTATATCCCCAGTACCCTCCATAATAACCCCCGTCTATCGAACCTAACAAGTAACCCTTATCTAGTTGCTTGTATGCTGCATACATCTTTTTCCTCGCGCATTCAGATGTCTCATAAGTGTTTCATAGTGAATATTTGATGCACACTCCTTCCTTTTATCTCAGGCCACACTGTTCTTTTCCCATCAGTCCATCTGCTATCTGTCCTACTTTTTCGATCAAACGCCTCATCGTCTTTTAATATTTTTCCTTGTAACGGTATTCCCACATTATTCTGATGTGCGTCTTCTTTACCTTTATAGAATGGAGCAGTTATATATCTCGTCTCCTTCAGGGTCCTTAATTCATACATATATGCAATACAAACCCTCGTCAGTCACCTGAACACACGATCCCTTAGCATCTTATTTGTAATCTCATTCACTCTGTGTTATGCCTTTCCATTCCTTAGTTCTTGAATTGCTGTCCTTATAGTATCCTCAACATTCACTCCTTTCTCATGCTCAAGCTGATTGATTTCTGTTTTCAACTTTGTGTCTTTTATCATCTACAATCATCCAATCTCGAAAATTCTCTGTCCATTGACCCAGGACTGCATTAACTTCGTACAGCGTCTCTGGATGCGCATATTTTATTTTGAAGTTCATATGTTCATGAATGGTGCTAATTTTGTTTTTGTCCTTTCTATTCATACTCGCGTATAGCTGTACTTTAGCTTCTCTGTCGTGCAGTTGTGTCATGAATATTCTGCCATTTTCATTCTCCATACTTTTCATTTCCTCATCCAAAGACTTAATGTTTTTATTCCGTCTTCTTACCGTCATATATCAAGACACCCCCGTCACCATCGTGAAATGTTACGGCCTCCTCATATTCTTCTTTCACTTCATATCTTTAACCATATCCCATCTTTCATATTTTTTTCTTCCTTTTGCGCGCGTATACACACACACACATCATTCATTCATTCAGCTGAACACCATTGGTAATGAAGGAATAAAAAAAAAATTGTACCGATCAAGGAGAAAGGGTAAAATCTTTATATACGTATCTAAATATATGTATAATGTGTGTATATTCCATATAACGCAAGAATTAGATTTTTAGCATAGTACGTGTTTCAAGATCAGATATGGCTTCATTCTTGCTGGAAGGAGGCGTTTAATCAACGCCACCATCCTATTGAATGTTTTCACCACATTATTACCTTAGCCGCTTAGTCATTATTTTGTCCTCGCGCATAAATAAGGGCATTCATTGCTGGTGAATTTGATGTTGACGATGATCGTGATGACATATTTCACTGATACTCCTTTGAGAATGAATATTCATGGATACGAAATAATATGGACACGTGATTTTTCGTTACGTGGTCGGGATTTTCAGTCGCAGTTTTTACAGAGAGCAAAAGAGCGCGCTACTCGGAAAATGTCCGATGTTCCATTTCTACTTAAGTATATCTTAAGACTTTAACCAGACCACTGAGCTGATCAACAGCTCTTCTATACAGGCTGGCCCGAAGGATCAGATATTTTTACGTGGCTAGGAACCAATTGGTTACCTAGCAACGGGACCTACAGCTTATTGTGGGATCCGAACCACATGATATCGAGAAATGAATTTCTATCGCCAAAAATATATTCTCTGGTTCCGCGTTGGCCGAGCCGAGAATCGAATTTCGGACCACCGGATTGGTAGCCGAGTGCGAAATCCACTCGTCCAACGAGGAACTTCCATTTCTAGTACTCCAGGTTCTTGAGACAGCTGGCTGTTAATTTTTTATATGATTTTTGCTTTTCGTTTTGGGACAGTAGAAAGGAAATATGAAAAATAAAGTTGCTAAAGGTACGTTAATGCTTGTGCTTGAATGTGTGCTTATTTATGCTTAGTGCATTTGGTGCGCTCCTTATGCAAGAATATAGTATCTCTTTGTTTTGTTCTGATATGCTACATATGTATATATATATATATATTATATATATATAATATATATATATATATATATATATATATTATATATATATATGCCCTTTTAGTCGGAAGAATCATTTAGTTTCATTATCCGCATCTCATTCATATCCTAATTTTACACCTCTCTTTCATAATCATTTCTCATACTTATTTTAAATTTTATCCTCTTAGAGTGTGGAGACTTTTTACATCTGTTTGTGTGTATATGTATGTATTTGTCTATGACCTTTTATGTCGGAAATGAAGCATTTGAATTTGAATTGGAATTGGAATTTATGCATTTGGATATAAAGAAAAAAAACTCAAATTACCTTAATTGGCTCTCAAGTCAAATGTTTCCATTATTTTGCCTTTGAAGCGCTTATCATCATCAAAGAAAGTTTGTTCAGTGTTTTATATTCATAAGTGCTAATTCATCACAATGCAATTCTTATTATTTATTTTTATACTTTTCTTTTCGTTCCGTATTTTTCATATGTTTTTTCGATAGATTTTAATGATAAGCGCCTTGTCTAGTTCTCGTTTTACTAACACCCTTATGCTATAGTGTTCATTGTTTATATATTTTATTCATAATTCCTTTCCTTGTTGATAGGTATGCGTGCTTGTATATTTCGCCCAGCAATGTAGTAGTTTTCATGTGCATAGCGGTGCTGTGAATGTATATATGTAATTGGATAATGGTAACCATTTTGAGTGTATGTTATTTATTACTTATTTGTTATTGACGAGTCTCGATGCGGATTCTATTGTTGGAGTCGTGGTGGGACATGGAAAACCTCACAAGTGATGATTGGTTGATTGATTTCATGTCACAAATTGGCGATTCAATTGGCTTGGTAAACGATGCCGAAAATACCTTCTTTACTAATATGATTACTTATATTATTTGGATGGAGCAGTGAAATATTTATCAACCACTATCTGCGCGCTACTAGAGTTTGACTCAAGATTGGCTGTTTTCTTGCTTGTTGTAACAGTATATGACATCACAACAACAAAAACGAGGTGCACTGTAGGCATTATTTATATATGGCCCCTAGCTTCAACCCCTTTCGTTCCCTTCACTGTACCTCATTTCATATTCTCTTTCTTCCATCTTACTGCAACTGCGAGGTTTTCCTCTTGTTAGACCTTTCAATGTTCCTCGTTGGACGAGTGGGTTGCGTGCTTGTCTACCGATTTAGTGGGCGGAGTTCGCGCCCGGCTCTGCCAACGTGGAATCAGAGGAAGTTATTTTAGGTGATTAGAAATTAATTTCTCGATATAATGTGGTTCGGAGCCCACAAAAGCTGTAGATCCCGTTGCTAAGTAACCAATTGGTTCCTAGCCACGTAAAAATATCATATCCTTCAGGCCAGTCCTAGGAGAGTTGTTAATCAGTTCAGTGGTCTGGTTAAGCTGAAATACTTAACTTTTTTTTTACACCATTCAGACCTTTAATTTCCTTTCCAGCGCTGAACGACCTCATTGGTTCCAGTGCATGGCCTTTGTCCTAAATTATACATTCAGTTCAATTAAACAACAGAGCCCAGTTTGTGAGTGATGCAGTTTCACAGTATTTGCTGCCGGTGTGAAGTGCGCACCGCTGTTAATACTATGCTACAGTGAATAACATCAGGCAATACCGCAGGTCCCTTTGCTCCTATTGCTGTTTTCTGTGAGATGGGACATCGGCACAGCGGTGTCCTTTCTTTTGTAGATAACAGGGAGGTGATTGGCTCTTAGAGCCCAGGCGTTGTCCATACTAAGCAAAGAATCTGTGCTTAATGGCGCTGTCGCCTTGGGTGAAATTTAGAAGGTCTTCGTGCGCAGCTTGGGAAGGAGGCTTTTGTTTCTCTATTTGCTACAAAGAGAGAGAGAGAGAGAGAGAGAGAGAGAGAGAGAGAGAGAGAGAATGGAAAATAAAATTATCAGTTTTTTTTCTGTGTTGTCTATAAAGTATTGAACCAGAGAGAGAGAGAGAGAGAGATTTTAATTTTTCTACGTCTTTCAAGACTAGAAAGGGCGAGATTTATTGATAAGAGTAACTGGCGTTAGAAACCAATTAATGCAGGAAAGGATGAAAGAGATTGATATTGACCGTTTGCTACTTCCCCCATTGGTCTATGAATCAGAGATGAATGAAAAGTTAATTTCACGAAAAAAAAAACGGCGATAGTCATTCGATGTCACGTTCGTTACTTTTGTGGCTAATTATGCGTACAAAATAGATATATATATATATATGCATGTATATGTATATTTATATGTTTATATGTGATGTTCTTCATTTGTATATTCATATTGTTCTGTCCCTCGTCACCCTTCGTGTGTGTGTGTCTCCTCGTATCGCTTTTGATCTGTCGCTGAACGTTAAAGGTGAAGGAGCGACTTCTGATCCGATTACGGCTATAGCTGCTCATACGGTGGACAGGAGAGATTGAGAGAGAAATGAAACGTGTGAGAGATATATTATGTATATTATATATTTTATGTATATTATATATATTATATATGTGCCAACTTGTAATAACCACAATGGCCGCTTAACTTCCCAAATTCTTTGCTCTTCTTTGGATACGCTTGTCACTACAAAGCCTTGAGCTCCAATTTCAAAGAAATTTGAAGAAATCATGATGTCCGGTAGCGGGAAACGAACCCACTTTACCATATATATATTATATTTATGTATATATATACATACGTATATATACACTCATGCATACATAAGTAGATTTTAACACCTGAGCTTAAACAGGACTTATGTTTTACTTATCGGCTAAATTGTCATGAGTATTATTTGATATTGTTATATCACAGCTATGCGTTTAGAGAAATTTCAGATCGAATGTTCAGTGAAAGTTCAGGTTAGTTCAGGCGAGGAACTATGTGGAATTGCTGTTAGCTGTAAGGTGTTCAGAAAATATTTCAGCGCAGGCTATAATAAAAGGGTCTTTGTTACTGATCAGAAACTCTGCCACCCCCCCCCCCCTCCCCTCCCCCCAACCAGTCTGTTAAGTTGAGGTGGGTGCTATTCTATATATATATATATATATATATATATATATATATATATATATACACATGTGTGTGTTGTCCCCGCCGCGCGCGCGGGCGGGTGTGTGTATACATTTATGTATATATATGAATACAGATAGAAAGATATAGATGATATGTATAGCATAGGAAGACTGAGGTGTGTGAAATATGAATAGATTTGCATTTAATTAGATTGAACCAATTCTGATTTTTTTTTGTTTTTTTTTATGTATATAAAGTGCTTTCTGATATGACAGAGAGAGAGAGAGAGAGAGAGAGAGAGAGAGAGAGAGAGAGAGAGAGAGAGGTGGTATTTGTTTTTCCCCTTTTGCTCCTTGTCTCGTTCTGGATCCAGCCGTGAATTATGGATCATGTCCAGATGTTGAGCTGCAGAAGATTATGTTGTCTGCCTGGGAGCAAGAACTTGCTCTTCCCCTAAAAGAACTCTTATTTACAGTGTTGAATAAATAAGAACTTTGCCCCATTTACCTTTGGTAAAACACGCGCAAGCACTCGGCTGTTTTTCTCGCATTGATGAAGTCGAGTCTTTCTTTTTTATTTCTTTTCCTTGAGAGTTTGAGGGAGGTAGAGAAACCGAGGGGAAATGAGAGATTTTGGTCCGAATATAATATTGAAGGTTTATATAATTTACGTTTTAGAGTGCCCGATTTTTAATTTGTAGCCTTTAAATTGAGAAGTTGAAAAGAAAGTCGGACATTTTGTTTCAGGGGAAAGTAACAAGTTTTTAGTGAATTGTGTATTATTATAATGAATTTTTGTTGTTGTTGCTAATTTTCATTTATTATTTTTTGTCTATCGTTTAATGCCTAAATATTTATGGAGCATCGTGATTTAATTCTCAATTTCCTTCCCTTCTTTTATTATTTGAAACTTAAATCCACTTTTTATTCAGTTGGCATTACGGCATCGATGGTCGTCGGTGGCAGTTCCTTTTTAGTAAATTTCATTCCAGTAATTACCTGTCATGTCACATGTATCTCGAATGTGGCCTCTTCTGACCTCAAAGAATCTACCCTGCACACGCTTGCAAGAGGGTTCATGAAATCAAGGTATTAATATGGTAATTTTAATATACATACATACATAAATTTTATATATATATATATATTATATATATATATATATATATACATATATATATATATATATATATATATATATATATATATATATATATATATATATATGTATGTTTCTGTATATATAATATATCGAAATAATGTAAACAGGTGTGTATATATATATATATATATAATATATATATATATGTATGTACGTATGTATGTAACCTATGTATGTATATGCACGTATATACGTATATGCGTATTGTTTGTGTAGATGTTAAGTGTGACTGGAGGTAAAAGCGTTGAAGTAACGATGTGACCTGTGTTTGTTTAGCATATATGGTGTTCTAAGAATTGAACGGGAGAGAAATGTGGAGATACGCAGAAGTGATAAAACACTATTGTAAGCAAAAGTGTGGAACGGAGTGTTTGGAAATTGTTTATTCATGTGGAAAAAATGGAAGATGATAGGGTTGGTTAAAAAAATGAATAAATGGGAGTTTTTGAAGGGAGAGGGGGAAGGAAAGGTTACGCTGATAGTTTATTTCCGTGAAAAGCGGTATTGGAAAGGGAAAAAGGAAAGGCCTTCGTATTTCGGAGAGTGCTTTCGAGATAGAGGTGAATGGCGTCTGTGTATAAAGGGTTCAACAGTCTGATGATGAACTTTCAAGTGTAAGATTATAAAGCGGTTAATGATGTAGCTGGCACGTATCTTGACCAGAGATTCATCCAGGATTTAAAAGTGATATAGCATGGCTTTGACTAATGGTGTTGCTATTTTCCTGTAGCCAATACCCATGTTAGGTGTAACGGCTTGAATGATAATGTATATATATATATGTATATATATATATAGATATATATAGTATATATATATATATATATATATATATATATATACATACATACATACATACATCTACAGACATGCATACATGCTTATATATATATATATATATATATATATATATATATATAGATAGATAGATAGATAGATAGATAGAGATAGATAGATAGATAAATAGATAGATAGACATAGATACGAATATAGGTATGAATACATATTCGTTCTCTCTCTCTCTCTCTCTCTCTCTCTCTCTCTCTCTCTCTCTCTCTCTCTCTCTCACTCTCTCAACAAGAGCTACAAAGCTGGAAGGAGTCACTGGGCCGTTTTCCTCTGCACCCTGAGCGTCCACTTTGAAGGGATGAGATATATGGGTAATCCCTTTTCTTCTGGGTTGTACTGAGTGAATTACACGAGCAATCCATTTTCCGTTGCGTCCGCTTCTTCCTGTAGCAGTGAAATATAGTTTTAAAGAAGGCTGCGGTCATTGGTTGACCGCCCTCTCGCCCGCTTTGTTGGCACTATTTCTTCTTCTGAGTAGTTTTTTTTTTACTATAGTATATACCACTATTTACCAACACTATATCGTATCTACTTTGTTTTCTGCGTTGATAACTAGATCGACTAAATTAGTTTTTTGTGCCTAGATTTTGTCTGCGTTTATGTTACATGCCACTTTTTGCCTAAATCTTTTCTTGCCGACTTCCATTGCCTGTGTCATTCAGTTTTTCACTTAGTTTTTGTGTCAGTAGGAAACCAAACTTGATGAGATTTTTTAAAAATTAAAATTTCTGATAAAGCAGCCGTGTCAGTGTCTTTTAATTTGACAATATGTATAGAAAAGCTTGTTCACTTTTTAATGTTTTTCTGATTTTTTTTTTTTTTTTTTTTGCAGTTAAAATCTTATTTTTTGTACTTTGTATTGGAGTTCTGTATGGTTTGCTTTTCACTTGATTTATTTGTTTTGGTTTATGGTTTTGACGGAAAATTTTACGGACTGCATGAATATTTGTCGGTGCTTTTTTTTTTCTTTTAAAAATACCTTTCTCTTTGAGGAGTTTATGATTAAATTTGTTTAAAGCCTTTTCGTAGGCAAACAAAGTTGTACACTTCTAATTAGCTGGAATGCTGTGTAGCTCAGATCGAGGTAGTTTCTTCGAGTGATTATTTCTCGTCTTCGAGGGTCCCAGAAAGACGACTTTTATTATGAACCTGGGTACATTTTGAGAGCGAGAGACGGAGAAAGAAAGAAATTTAAAGTACCCTTGGGGGCTATTCCTGGGATTAAGGTACATGAGGACAAAGGACATGGTTTGTTTGTTCTTGATTTGAGTCGAATAAGACAGTGGAAAGAAACAAGCGAATTCTTAGATCTCTCTTCCACTATCTGACCCCTGGAATCGCAAATGTTTATAAATGTCACTCACTTTAATATTTATGTATATGTTTGTATTGTCTCAGTATATTCACAACATGTTAGTCAGTATTCCCGTTGCTGAAAGTAACCGTTACCTGCTATAATAACGTATTAAGTCGAAGAATAAAATAGAAGTGTATAGGTATTCTTTGGTTTCTTCGTCTCTTTCTCTCCGTCGTAGCTCCGACGTCCATTGACTTTTGAATGCAGTTTTCTCACACAATTTTCGCCTCATAAGGAAGTAAAACGTGACGGACCTTTTGAGAGAAAAGTTTCCGAAGCGCTTCTCAGTTTCTCTTCTTCCTGTTCGCGGTTTGCTTGACTTTGTTTTTAATATGTTGAGAAATGATGTTTATTTTTCCAATGGCGTTAGTTACGCAGTACATTCTTGTTGTTATTGATATATCTTCCTCTCTACATGAATCACTACCAGTGAATTTGGTATGTATTTTTCTGCCTTCGATTTTATTTGTATTTTACGATTGGGTTACATCCACATCTTTTCCAAAAGAGTACCCGGTACAAATCAGATCTTTTTAGTTCAGCCTTGAATGCACCCAGGGATTATTTGCATCTATATCAAGTTCCAAAGGAAAGAGACTTTTATATAAGAACCGTCTCATTTTGAGAGAAGGAAAATGAAAACGCCCTTTCGTTGTTTCTCCTGAACTCAAGGCGCCCACGAACAAGTAATTTTATACATTTATTTGCTCTTGCAGGTAAGAGAAAAGGACAGTGGAAATTTGCATGGAGGAATCTAGTAATATCAGTCTCTCTCTCTCTCTCTCTCTCTCTCTCTCTCTCTCTCTCTCTCTCTCTCTCTCTCTCTGCTTTTTTTGTATTATAAGATGGTGGTTAGTGTCTGTTATCATTGTTAATATAATCCACTCCGTTGTCAGTGTTGGTTAAGTTATTGACAAAGTTTGTTTATTTATCGTTTTCTATACCTTATAGCAAGTTTTTGTGCAAGAATTCTCAGCAGCACCTGCACCCTTGAAAAACTGCCAGTTTGCATTGGTGTTCATTGTTCTCTTATGTGGAGGCTCATGGTACAGACACTTTATTGCCCTAACCAAATCCCAGCCTAAGGTCAGAAAAGAATAGGAAGCGGTGGAGAAGGAGAAGAAGAAGAAGAAGAAGAGGAAAAAAAAAGTGGGGCTTTTCATTGAAAGAGAGAGACTCATTTTTCGTTTTAAAGGAGGGTGCGCTTGTTGTCTAACTCCTCCCACTCTTACCTTATCCCCCCTTGTACTTTGCTGACATTTTTGGTTTATACTATTTCTACGTTCTTCTCTTTTTCCGTCATTTTCTCGTTCTTTTCCTCATTCCTCGCCGGCTTCGTAACTCCTTCCTCCATTCACTTTGAATTAAGTTTTTCACACTCAATTTTTGTCCCGAAGGAAGCAAAACGTGACGGGCCTTTGCCGATAAAACTTTCTCAAAAGGGGAAGGATAGGCTACCTGCTTTTGTCTTTTTACTGAGTTCACGTTAAGACTTTCCCCTGCAAATTCCAGTACCTAGACGGGTTGATTTCCATGAAAGATTATATATCGCTTTGCCGTCCTCTTCGTTTTCACGGTTTTTCTTTCCTCTCTTCCTAAATTTTTGGAATTATGTACCACTTGTCTTTTTGCATATTATGTAAATGTAGTTTATAACTTCAAATTCTCATATATTTGTCTTTCGTTTATAAAATGCACCTCTATATTAGTGAAATTACCTGAAACTTCAATTTTTTTATATATGTATCTGTTTATTTCCGTATTATGGTTTGACTATTTATATATATTTGTGAGCGGTTTACGTTCTTTTTTTTTCTTTTTATATTTGCCTTACGCTTCCAATGTCATAAATTGGAGCGGAGTGAGCGTAAATCTATGGACATGAAATCTTGCGTTTCTTTCTTATTTTTTTTTCTTTTTTTAATTGTAATCTTCATTTTGTAAAAACAATTTTTGAAGTGCTTGTGTGTACTTGTATTTCAGTATAATAAGAATTACAGTTCCGATCAGGGTATTTATCATGTGTCTTTGTCAGGAGGAAAGACTTCCAATTCATTTCCCACAGAGAGAGAGAGAGCCGAGAGCGAGAGAGAGAGAGAGAGAGAGAGAGAGGGGTGATGGGGAGGGGGGGTTATCGTTGGGTTTTAATATTAATATGCCCATAAGCAATGAACTCTAATTGTTCCATTCGTAGTGAAATGGAAAATGCAGTGGGCAGAAGCAGGTGGAAAAAAATAAGTTCCAGCTATCTCTCTCTGCTAAGTTCCAGCTCTCTCTCTCTGCGCATGGAAGTGTAATTAAATTCCTACGTATGTTCTCCAAATTTATATATGTATATATATGCATATTAAATAGTAATATTGTATCCTAAATTGTACAATATAAATGTAATAGGTGAAAGTAAGTACATACGAATAACTAGAAAATTCGTTTATCAGTGTCTTATATAAGGAAATATGCTTATAGACATGAGGGTTGGTTACACACTCACGCACACGCACACACACACACACACACACACATATATATATATATATATATATATATATATATATATATATATATATTTATTTATTTATGTCAAACGTGCAAATAGAATTTTTCCTACTATAGCTACATCAGGCTTTGGAAGACATCATGACAGTCCATAAAATCGTTTTATTATGCATTTGTTTTCCTTTGGGTATAGTAAGTTTTACTGTTTTATAAAGTGATGTTTCCGAATTTATCAGAAACATGTTTCACAAGAGACTACATGCTCTAATGTATATAATTATTATTATTATTATTATTATTATTATTATTATTATTATTATTATTATTATTATTATATTATTATTAATGGTTTTGCTGTAGTTTCCTGAAAAGAATAACGCCCTAAGCATGCCGCAGTAACTGGTAATAGGGAAATATCGGAGGAAGTTTTGAGATTATAAGAGAAGTCCTGAGTTAAGAAGCGTTCTCTAACGATGCTGGTTTTCAGAAAGGATTTTTCCAGTAAAAAGGAATCTTGCGTTTTTCAATTTTGATGAACTTCGTTACACGGGATTTTCTGTCGGCGTTTTATGCTTATACATATATACTTCAGTGATCTTATTCATGATTATGTATACGAAGTGAAGTAAGTAGTATTTATTGCTCACCTTCTCAAGAACCATGAACCATGTATCTTTAAAAAGCCAAGAGGTTTCAGGGTTATTAGAAAATGTATCCGTACACTGCTTTCCTTTGCTTTGCAGACCTTGGTATTTTCGTAATGCTGGAGTAATAGTCAGCGGTATATCACATAAGACCAAATTTTATATCCATACGTGGCAGTACGTGTTTGTTTATGTTCCATAATTATTTGTTTTGTGCACGTTGTGTTACATAAACCTGTGCTTGAAAAAATATATAGCTTTAATTGCTGTAACCCTAGGTTATAATTGAACAAAAGCGTATTTTAATTGTGACTCCCTATCACATGAGTAGAGTTTAAATATGATTTCTTTCCTTTATTGTTATTATATAACATGATCAAATACATAAACGTCGTCCTTCATTTCTGTACGATATGAGCACATGTATGAAAGCGTGTGTCATTGCTTTGAGGCTGTTAGTAGTGGCGCCGTTCTCTTTACACCGAGACCATTGGACGGATGATGGCATCGGGGGCGGTGCCCCTTTAAGGCTCTCCTGCTTTATATATATTGTACATGAGCCCGACTAGGTGAGGCCAGTTTCCAGAAATAATCAACTGCGGAGCTGAGAATTTGTACGCTGGCTTTTTTACTTTTGTTTTTGCATTTATTTACTTTATGTTTATTTGTGCATTTGTTCATTTTATTTTTTCTATATTATTCATTAATATAGTTATTTTGCTCGTTTACTCTTATTTACGTGTTTGCTTATTATTTGAGTTCACATTTTTCCCCATTTTTTTATATCAGTAAAATTTAAAAAATGATTGCTGATAGCATCATATTACATACTTTGTTTCTTTTACTAAGGATTCTTTTTCGGTGCGAAAATTTTTTTTTTTATGGTGATGAATTAATAAAATGCAAATTAAAGACCAGAATTTTTCAGTCTTTACTGTTTGCTCGAACCTATATGAAAATACATAGGTAAAGATAATTCATTTATCCTCACGCGCACATTTTATC
>NC_087217.1:7233621-7260491 GCF_015104395.2 Macrobrachium nipponense
GATAAAATGTGCGTGAGGATAAATGAATTATCTTTACCTATGTATTTTTCATATAGGTTCGAGCAAACAGTAAAGACTGAAAAATTCTGGTCTTTAATTTGCATTTTATTAATTCATCACCATAAAAAAAAAATTTTCGCACCGAAAAAGAATCCTTAGTAAAAGAAACAAAGTATGTAATATGATGCTATCAGCAATCATTTTTTAAAATTTTAAATTTATGTAAAAAAAAATGGGGAAAAACCGTGAACTCAAATAATAAGCAAACAGGTAAATAAGAGTTAAAAAGAGCCAAAAAAACTATATTAATGAATAATATAGAAAAAAATAAAAGGAACAAATGCACAAATAAACATAAAGTAAATAAATGCAAAAACAAAAGTAAAAAAGCCAGCGTACAAATTCTCAGCTCCGCAGTTGATTATTTCTGGAAACTGGCCTCACCTAGTCGGGCTCATGTACAATATATATAAAGCAGGAGAGCCTTAAAGGGGCACCGCCCCCGATGCCATCATCCGTCCAATGGTCTCGGTGTAAAGAGAACGGCGCCACTACTAACAGCCTCAAAGCAATGACACACGCTTTCATACATGTGCTCATATCGTACAGAAATGAAGGACGACGTTTATGTATTTGATCCATGGTTATTAATAATAACAATAAAGGAAAGAAATCGTATTTAAACTCTACTCATGTGATAGGGAGTCACAATTAAAATACGCTTTTGTTCAATTATAACCTAGGGTTACTGCGATTAAAACTATATAATTTTTTTCAAGCACAGGTTTATGTAACACAACGTGCACAAAACAAATAATTATGGAACATAAACAAACACGTACTACCACGTATGGATATAAAATTTGGTCTTATGTAATATACCGCTGACTATTACTCCAGCATTACGAAAATACCAAGGTCTGCAAAGCAAAGTAAAGCAGTGTACGGATACATTTTTTAATAACCCTGAAACCTATTGGCTTTTTAAAGATACATGGTTCATGGTTCTTGAGAAGGTGAGCAATAAATACTACTTACTTCACTTCGTATACATAATCATGAATAATATCACTGAAGTATATATGTATAAGCATAAAACGCCGACAGAAAATCAACCGTGTAACGAAGTTCATCACAAAACTTTGAAAAACGCAAGCTAATCCCTTCCCTTTTACTGGAAAAAATCCTTTCTGAAAACCAGCATCGTTAGAGAACGCTTCTTAACTCAGGACTTCTCTTATAATCTCAAAACTTTCTCGGATATTTCCCTATTACCAGTTACTGCGGCATGCTTAGGGCGTTATTCTTTTCAGGAAACTACAGCAAAACCATTAATAATAATAATAATAATAATAATAATAATAATAATAATAATAATAATAATAATAATAATAACAGGTATCATCAGCGAAAGGCTATACAACTACCTAGAGGAGACAAACACCATCCCCCACCAACAGAAAGGCTGCAGAAGGAAGTGTAGGGGCACAAAAGACCAGCTCCTGATAGACAAAATGGTAATGAAGAACAGCAGGAGAAGGAAAACCAACCTAAGCATGGCATGGATAGACTATAAGAAAGCCTTCGACATGATACCACACACATGGCTAATAGAATGCCTGAAAATATATGGGGCAGAGGAAAATACCATCAGCTTCCTCAAAAATACAATGCGCAACTGGAATACAATACTTACTTACAAGCTCTGGAATAAGACTAGCAGAGGTTAATATCAGGAGAGGGATCTTCCAGGGCGACTCACTGTCCCCACTACTCTTCGTAGTAGCCATGATTCCCATGACAAAAGTACTACAGAAGATGGATGCCGGGTACCAACTCAAGAAAAGAGGCAACAAAATCAACCATCTGATGTTCATGGACGACATCAAGCTGTACGGTAAGAGCATCAAGGAAATAGATACCCTAATCCAGACTGTAAGGATTGTATCTGGGGACATCAGGATGGAGTTGGAATAGAAAAATGCGCCCTAGTCAACATACAAAAAGGCAAAGTAACGAGAACTGAAGGGATAAGCTACCAGATGGGAGCAACATCAAACACATAGATGAGACAGGATACAAATACCTGGGAATAATGGAAGGAGGAGATATAAAACACCAAGAGATGAAAGACACGATCAGGAAAGAATATATGCAGAGACTCAAGGCGATACTCAAGTCAAAACTCAACGCCGGAATATTGATCAAAGCCATAAACACATGGCAGTGCCAGTAATCAGATACAGCGCAGGAATAGTGGAATGGACGAAGGCAGAACTCCGCAGCATAGATCAGAAAACCAGGAAACAAATGACAATACACAAAGCACTACACCCAAGAGCAAATACGGACAGACTATACATAAACACGAAAGGAAGGAGGGAGAGGACTACTAAGTATAGAGGACTGCGTTCAACATCGAAAACAGAGCACTGGGGCAATATCTGAAAACCAGTGAAGACGAGTGGCTAAAGAGTGCATGGGAAGAAGGACTAATAAAAGTAGACGAAGACCCAGAAATATACAGAGACAGGAGAAAGACAGAAAGAACAGAGGACTGGCATAACAAACCAATGCACGGACATACATGAGACAGACTAAAGAACTAGCCAGCGATGACAATTGGCAATGGCTACAGAGGGGAGAATCTAAAGAAGGAAACTGAAGGAATGATAACAGCGGCACAAGATCAGGCCCTAAGAACCAGATATGTTCAAAGTACGATAGACGGAAAATAACATCTCTCCCTATGTAGGAAGTGCAATACGAAAATGAAACCATAAACCACATAGCAAGTGAATGCCGGCACTTGCACAGAACCAGTACAAAAAGAGGCATGATTCAGTTGGCAAAAGCCCTCCACTGGAGCCTGTGCAAGAAACATCAGCTACCTTGCAGTAATAAGTGGTACGAGCACCAACCTGAAGGAGTGATAGAAAACGATCAGGCAAAGATCCTCTGGGACTATGGTATCAGAACGGATAGGGTGATACGTGCAAACAGACCAGACGTGACGTTGATTGACAAAGTCAAGAAGAAAGTATCACTCATTGATGTCGCAATACCATGGGACACCAGAGTTGAGGAGAAAGAGAGAGGGAAAAAATGGGGATAAAGTATCAAGATCTGAAAATAGAAATAAGAAGGATATGGGATGGATGCCATGCCAGTGGAAATCGTACCCATAATCATAGGAGCACTAGGCACGATCCCAAGATCCCTGAAAAGGAATCTAGAAAAACTAGAGGCTGAAGTAGCTCCAGGACTCATGCAGAAGAGTGTGATCCTAGAAACGGCACACATAGTAAGAAAAGTGATGGACTCCTAAGGAGGCAGGATGCAACCCGGAACCCCACATTATAAATTACCACCCAGTCGAATTGGAGGACTGTGATAAAGCAAAAAAAAAAAAAAAAAAAAAAAAAAAAAAAAATAATAATAATAATAATAATAATAATATACATTAGAGCATGTAGTCTCTTGTGAAACATGTTTCTGATAAATTCGGAAAACATCACTTTATAAAACAGTTAAACAATACCAAAGGAAAACAAATGCTTAATAAAAAACGATTTTATGGACTGTTATGATGTCTTCCAAAGCCTGATGTAGCCTATAGTAGGAAAAATTCTATTAGCACGTTTGATATATATATTATATATATATTATATATATATATATATATATCATATTATATATATATATATATATATAATATGTATGTGTGTGTGCGTGCGTGTGTAACCAACCCTCATGTCTATAAGCATATTTCCTTATATAAGACACTGATAAACGAATTTTCTAGTTATTCGTATGTACTTACTTTCACCTATTACATTTATAATTGTACAATTTAGGATACAATATAACTATTTAATATGCATATATATACATATATAAATTTGGAGAACATACGTAGGAATTAATGACACTTCCATGCGCAGAGAGAGAGAGCTGGAACTTAATTTTTTTCTCACCTGCTTCTGCCCACTGCATATTCCATTTCACTACGAATGGAAATAAATTAGAGTTCATTGTTTATGGGTATATTGATATTAAAACCCACGATAACCCCCCCCCCTCTCTCTCTCTCTCTCTCTCTCTCTCTCTCTCTCTCTCTCGTCTCTCTCTCTCTCTGCTGGGAAATGAATTGGAAGTCTTCCCTCCTGACAAAGACACATGATAAATACCCTGATCGGAACTGTAATTCTTATTATACTGAAATACAAGTACACACAAGCACTTCAAAAATTTGTATTTACAAAATGAAGATTACAATTAAAAAAAAAAAAAAAGAAGAAGAAAGAAACGCAATATTTCATGTCCAATAGATATACGCTCAACCGCTCCAAATTTATGACATTGAAAGCGTAAGGCATATAAAAAAAAATAAAAAAACCAAAGAACGTAAATCGTTCACAAATTCATATAAATAAGCAAACCATAATACGGAAAGAAATACAGATACATATATAAAAAATTTAAGTTCCAAATAATTTCACATAATATAGAGGTGCATTTTATAAACGAAAGACAAATATATGAGAATTTGAAGTTATAACTACATTTACATAATTTGCAAAAAGACAAGTGGTACATAATTCCAAAAATTTAGGAAGAGAGGAAAGAAAAACCGTGAAAACGAAGAGGACGGCAAAGCGATATATAATCTTTCATGGAAATCAACCGGTCTAGGTTACTGGAATTTGCAGGGGAAAGTCTTAACGTGAACTCAGTACAAAGACAAAAGCAGGTAGCCTATCCTTCCCCTTTTGAGAAAGTTTTATCGGCAAAGGCCCGTCACGTTTTGCTTCCTTCAGGACAAAAATTGAGTGTGAAAAACTTAATTCAAAGTGAATGGAGGAAGGAGTTACGAAGCCGGCGAGGAATGAGGAAAAGAACGAGAAAATGACGGAAAAAGAGAAGAACGTAGAAATAGTATAAACCAAAAATGTCAGCAAAGTACAAGGGGGGATAAGGTAAGAGTGGGAGGAGTTAGACAACAAGCGCACCCTCCTTTAAAACGAAAAATGAGTCTCTCTCTTTCAATGAAAAGCCCCACTTTTTTTTTCCTCCTCTTCTTCTTCTTCTTCTTCTTCTCCACCGCTTCCTATTCTTTTCTGACCTTAGGCTGGGATTTGGTTAGGGCAATAAAGTGTCTGTACCATGAGCCTCCCACATAATGAGAACAATGAACACCAATGCAAAACTGGCAGTTTTTCAAGGGTGCAGGTGCTGCTGAGAATTCTTGCACAAAAACTTGCTATAAGGTATAGAAAACGATAAATAAACAAACTTTGTCAATAACTTAACCAACACTGACAACGGAGTGGATTATATTAACAATGATAACAGACACTAACCACCATCTTATAATACAAAAAAAGCAGAGAGAGAGAGAGAGAGAGAGAGAGAGAGAGAGAGAGAGAGAGAGAGAGAGAGCGAGAGAGACTGATATTACTAGATTCCTCCATGCAAATTTCCACTGTCTTTTCTCTTACCTGGCAAGAGCAAATAAATGTATTAAAATTACTTGTTCGTGGGCGCCTTGAGTTCAGGAGAAACAACGAAAGGGCGTTTTCATTTTCCTTCTCTCAAAATGAGACGTTCTTATATAAAAGTCTCTTTTCCTTGGAAACTTGATATAGATGCAAATAATCCTGGGCGCGACATTCAAGGCTGAACTAAAAAGATCTGATTTGTACCGGGTACTCTTTTGGAAAAGATGTGGATGTAACCCAATCGTAAAATACAAATAAAATCGAAGGCAGAAAAATACATACCAAATTCACTGGTAGTGATTCATGTAGAGAGGAAGATATATCAATAACAACAAGAATGTACTGCGTAACTAACGCCATTGGAAAAATAAAACATCCCTTCTCAACATATTAAAAACAAAGTCAAGCAAACCGCGAACAGGAAGAAGAGAAAAACCTGAGAAGCGCTTCGGAAACTTTTCTCTCAAAAGGTCCGTCACGTTTTACTTCCTTATGAGGCGAAAATTGGGTGAGAAAACTGCATTCAAAAGTCAATGGACGTCGGAGCTACGACGAAGAAACGAAGAAACCAAAGAACACCTATGCACTTCTATTTTCTTCTTCGAATATACTGAAAAAAAACAATACAAACATATACATAAATATTAAAGTGAGTGACATTTATAAACATTTGCGATTCCAGGGGTCAGAGAGTGGAAGAGAGATATAAGAATTCGCTTGTTTCTCTCCACTGTCTTATTCGACTCAAATCAAGAACAAACAAACCATTGTTCCTTTGTCCCTCATGTACCTAATCCCAGGAATACTTTAAATTTCTTTCTTTCTCCGTCCTCTCGCTCTCAAAATGTACCCAGGTTCATAATAAAAGTCGTCTTTCTGGGACCCTCGAAGACGAGAAATAATCACTCAAGAAACTACTCGATCTCAGCTACACAACATTCCAGCTAATTAGAAATGTACAACTTTGTTTGCCTACGAAAAGGCTTTAAACAAATTTAATCATGAACTCCTCAAAGAGAAACGTATATTTACTAGAAAAAAAAAGCACCGACAGACAAATATTCATGTCATGATCTTGACCGCAGTCCGTGGAAATTTTCCGTCAAAACCATAAACCAAAACAAATAAATCAAGTGAAAAACAAACCATACAGAACACCAAACACAAAGTACAACAAATAAGATTTTAACTGCAAAAAACTAAAAAAAAAAAACTACCATTCAGAAAAAAACATTACAAAAAGTGTACAAGCTTTTCTATACATATTGTCAAATTAAAATACAAGGACAGCGCTGCTCTATCGGAAATTTTCATTTTAAAAAAATCTCATCAAGTTTGGTTTCCTATTGACACAAAAACTAAGTGAAAAACTGAATTACACAGGCAATGGAAGTCGGCAAGAAAATATTTGGGCAAAAAGTGGCATGTAACAATAAACGCAGACAAAAACTAGGTACAAAAATTAAATTTAGCCGACCTAGTTATGAACGCAGCGACAAAGTAGATATGATATAGTGTTGGTAAAATAGTGGTATATACTATAGTAAAAAAAAAAAAAACTACTCAGAAGAAGAAATGGTGCCAACAAAGCGGGGCAAGAGGGCGGTCAACCAATGACCGCACCCTTCTTTAAAACCTAATTTCACTGCTACAGGAAACGGACGCAAGGGAAATGGATTGCTCGTGTAATTCACTCAGTACAAACCCAGAAGAAAAGGGATTACCCATATATCTCATCCCTTCAAAGTGGACTCTCAGGGGCCGAAAACGGGCCAGTGACTCCTTCCAGCTTTGTAGCTCTCTCTTGTGGGAGAGAGAGAGAGAGAGAGACGAATATGTATTC
Organism: Macrobrachium nipponense; assembly: GCF_015104395.2. Lineage (NCBI taxonomy): Eukaryota > Metazoa > Arthropoda > Malacostraca > Decapoda > Palaemonidae > Macrobrachium > Macrobrachium nipponense. Next base: position 7,240,966 of record NC_087217.1, read on the forward strand.
ATACCTATATTCGTATCTATGTCTATCTATCTATCTATCTATCTATCTATATATATATATATATATATATATATATAATATAATATATATATATAAGCATGCTATGCATGTCTTTAGGTGTATGTACGTATATGTATATACATATACATATATATATATATATATATATATATATATATATATATATATACATATCATTCAAGCCGTTACACCTAACAAGGGGATTGGCTACAGGAAAATAGCAACACCATTAGCCAAAGCCATGCTATACATACTTACACTTTTAAATCCTGGATGAATCTCTGGTCAAGATACGTGCTACATCATTAACCGCTTTATAATCTCACACTTGAAAGTTCATCATCAGACTGTTGAACCCTTTATACACAGACGCCATTCACCTTTATCTTGAAAGCACTCTCCGAAATACGAAGGCCTTTCCTTTTCCCTTTCCAATACCGCTTTCACGGAAACTATCCAGCGTAACCTTTCCTTCCCCTCTCCCTTCAAAAACTTCCCATTTATTCATTTTTTTAACCAACCTATCATCTTCCATTTTTTCCACATGACTAAACAATTTCCAAACACTCCGTTCCACACTCCTGCTTATAATAGTGTTTTATCACTTCTGCGTATCTCCACATTTCTCTCCCGTTCAATTCTTAGAACACCATATATGCTAAACAAACAGGTCACATCGTTAACTTCAACGCTTTTACCTCCAGTCACACTTAATATCTACACAAACATACGCATGTACGTATATACGTGCATATACATACATAGGTTACATACATATGTACATACACAAATATATATATATATATATATATATATATATATATATATTATATATATATATATTATATCCATATACCTGTTTACATTATTTCGATACATATGTATATTACAAAAATATGATATCCGTTTATATATATATAGATATATATATATATATATATATATATATATATATATATATATATATATATACATACATATCATATATATATATATATATATATATATATATATATATATATATATATATATATACATACATACATATATATACATAATAGTATATATATATATATATATATATATATATATATATCAAAATGACCAATTTAATACTTTGATTTCATGAACCCTCTTGCAAGCGTGTGCAGGGTAGATTCTTTGAGGTCAGAAGAGGCCACATTCGAGATACATGTGACATGACAGGTAATTACTGGAATGAAATTTACTAAAAAGGAACTGCCACCGACGACCATCGATGCCGTAATGCGAACTGAATAAAAAGTGGATTTAAGTTTCAAATAATAAAAGAAGGGAAGGAATTTTAGAATTAAATCACATTGCTGCATAAATATTTAGGCATTAAACGATAGACAAAAATTAATAAATCAAAATTAGCAACAACAAAAAAAATTCTATAATAATAAACAATTCACTGAAAGCTTGTACTCCTGACAAAATATCCGACTTTCTTTTCAACTTCTCCTCAATTTAAAAGCTACAAATTAAAAATCGGGCACTCTAAAACGTAAATTGAAATAAACCTTCAATATTATATTCGGACCAAAATCTCTCATTTCCCCTCGGTTTCTCTACCTCCCTCAAACTCTCAAGGAAAAGAAATAAAAAAGAAAGACTCGACTTCATCAATGCGAGAAAAACAGCCGAGTGCTTGCGCGTGTTTTACCAAAGGTAAATGGGGCAAAGTTCTTATTTATTCAACACTGTAAATAAGAGTTCTTTTAGGGGAAGAGCAAGTTCTTGCTCCCAGGCAGACAACATAATCTTCTGCAGCTCAACATCTGGACATGATCCATAATTCACGGCTGGATCCAGAACGAGACAAGGAGCAAAAGGGGAAAAACAAATAACACCTCTCTCTCTTCTCTCTCTCTCTCTCTCCTCTCTCTCTCTCTCTCTCTCTCATATCAGAAAGCACGTTATATACATAAAAAAAACAAATGGTTCAATCTAAATAAATGCATATCTATTCATATTTCACACACCTCAGTCTTTCTATGCTATTCATATCATCTATATCTGTCTATCTGTATTCATATATATATATATATATATATATATATATATATATATATATATATATAAATAAATGTATACACAAGCCGCGCGCGCGCGCACGCACGCACACACACATATACATATATATATTTATATATATATATAGAATAGCACCCACCTCAACTTAAACAGACTGGTTGGGGGGAGGCAGGCTTTCTGGATCTGCAGTAACAAAGAGACTTTACTATAGCCTGCGCTGAAATATTTTCTGAAATACCTTACAGCTAACAGCAATTCCACATAGTTCCTCGCCTGAACTAACCTGAACTTTCACTGAACATTCGATCTGAAATTTCTCTAAAAACGTATCATAGTTGTGATATAACATATCAAATAATACTCATGACAATTTAGCCGATAGGTACAGAAGTCCTGTAAGCTCAGGTATTAAAATCTACTTATGTATGCATGAGTGTATATATACGTATGTATATATAATACATAAATATAATATACATATGGTATAGCGGGTTCGTTTCCCGCTACCGGACATCATAATTTCTTCAAATTTCTTTGAAATTGGAGCTCAAGGCTTTGTAGTGACAAGCGTATCCAAAAAAGCAGCAAAGAATTTTGGGAAGTTAAAACGGGCATTGTGGTTATTCACAAAGTTGACACAATTGATAATTAATATATAATATATTATAATAAAATAAAAAAAAAAAAAAAAAACATAAAATATAATATTACATATATCTCCAAATTTCTTTGAAATTGAGCTCAAGGCTTTTGTGCTAGTGACAAAGCGTTTTATCCAAAAAAAGAGCAAAGGAATTTGGGAAGTTTAAACGGCATTTGGTTATTACATAGTTGAACATATAATATATATAATATACATAAAATATATAATATACATAATATATCTCAATCTCTCCTGTCCACCGTATGAGCAGCTATAGCCGTAATCGGATCAGAAGTCGCTCCTTCACCTTTAACGTTCAGCGACAGATCAAAAAGCGATACGAGGAGACACAACACACGAAGGGTGACACGAGGGACAGAACAATATGAATATACAAATGAAGAACATCACATATAAACATATATATATATATATATATATATATATATCTATATATATATATATATATATATATATATATATGGATGTATATATCTATTTTGTACGCATAATTAGCCATAACAGTAACGAACGTGACATCGAATGACTATCACCGTTTTTTTTTTTTTTTTCTCGTGAAATTAACTTTTCATTCATCTCTGATTCATAGAGCAATGGGGGAAGTAGCAAACGGTCAATATATCACTCTCTTTCATCCTTTCCTGCATTAATTGGTTTCTAACGCCAGTTACTCTTATCAATAAATCTCGCCCTTTCTAGTCTTGAAAGACGTAGAAAAATCAAAACTCTCTCTCTCTCTCTCTCTCTCTCTCTCTGGTTCAATACTTTATAGACAACACAGAAAAAACTAATAATTTTATCTTCCATCCTCTCTCTCTCTCTCTCTCTCTCTCTCTCTCTCTCTCTCTCTCTCTCTCTCTCTCTTTGTAGCAAATAGAGAAACAAGAGCACCCTTCCCAAGCCGCGCACGAAGACCTTCTAAATTTCACCCGAGGCGACAGCGCCATTAAGCACAGATTCTTTGCTTAGTATGGACAACGCCTGGGCTCTAAGAGCCAATCACCTCCCTGTTATCTACAAAAGAAAGGACACCGCTGTGCCGATGTCCCATCTCACAGAAAACAGCAATAGGAGCAAAGGGACCTGCGGTATTGCCTGATGTTATTCACTGTAGCATAGTATTAACAGCGGTGCGCACTTCACACCGGCAGCAAATACTGTGAAACTGCATCACTCACAAATTGGGCTCTGTTGTTTAATTGAACTGAATAAATAATTTAGGACAAAGGCCATGCACTGGAACCAATGAGGTCATTCAGCGCTGGAAAGGAAATTAAAGGTTTGAAAGGTGTAAAATAAGTTAAGTATATCAGCTTAACCCGGCCACTGAGCTGATTAACAACTCTCCTAGGACTGGCCTGAAGGATTAAATATTTTTACGTGGCTAGGAACCAATTGGTTACTTAGCAACGGGATCTACAGCTTTTGTGGCTCCGAATCACATTATATCGAGAAATTAATTTCTAATCACCTAAAATAACTTCCTCTGCTTCCACGTTGAAAGAGCCGGGAGCGAACTCCGACCACTAAATCAGTAGAGAAGCACGCAACCCACTCGTCCAACGAGGAACATTGAAAGGTCTAACAAGAGGAAAACCTCGCAGTTGCATTATGCATCAGTTGTTAGGAGAGGGTCGAAAGTAAGATGGAAGAGAGAGAATATGAAATGAGGTAGAGTGAAGGGAACGAAAGGGGTTGAAGCTAGGGGCCATAGGCACGCTGCAAAGAACCTTAAATAATGCCTACAGTGCACCTCACTTTTGTTATTATGATGTCATATACTGTTTCAACAAGCAAGAAAACCGCCAATCTTGAGTCAAACTCTAGTAGCGCGCAGATAGTGGTTGATAAATATTTCACTGCTCCAAATAATATAAGTAATCATATTAGTAAAGAAGGTATTTTCGGCATCGTTGACCAGGGCAATTGAATCGCCAATTTGTGACATGAAATCAATCAACCAATCATCACTTGTGAGGTTTTCCATGTCCCACCACGACTCCAACAATAGAATCCGCATCGAGACTCGTCAATAACAAATAAGTAATAAATAACATACATTCAAAATGGTTACCATTATCCAATTACATCTATACATTTACAGCACCGCTATGCACATGAAAACTACTACATTCCTGGGCGAAATATACAAGCACGCATACCTACCAACAAGGAAAGGAATTATGAATAAAATATATAAACAATGAACACTATGCATAAGGGTAATAATACTAGAACTAGACAAGGCGCTTATCATTAAAATCTATCGAAAAAACATATGAAAAATACGGAACGAAAAGAAAAGTATAAAAATAAATAATAAGAATTGCATTGTGATGAATTAGCACTTATGAATATAAAACACTGAACAAACTTTCTTTGATGATGATAGGCGCTTCAAAGGCAAGATAATTGAAACATTTGACTTGAGAGCCAATTAAGGTAATTTGAGTTATTTTCCTTTATATCCACATGCATAAATTCCAATTCCAATTCAAATTCAAATGCTTTATTTCCGACATAAAAGATCATAGACAAATACATACATATACACACAAACAGATATAAAAAGTCTCCACACTCTAAGAGGATAAAATTTAAAATAAGTATGAGAAATGATTATGAAAGAGAGGTGAAAAATTATGATATGAATGAGAAGCGGATAATGAAACTAAATGATTCTTCCCACTAAAAGGGCATATACATATGTAGCATATCATAACAAAACAAAGAGATACTATATTCTTGCATAAGGAGCGTACCAAATCCACTACGCATATAAGCACATATTCAAGCACAAGCATTAACGTACCTTTAGCAACTTTATTTTTCATATTTCCTTTCTACTGTCTAAAACGAAATGCAAAAATCATATAAAAAATTAACAGCCAGCTGTCTCAAGAACCTGGAGTACTAGAAATGGAAGTTCCTCGTTGGACGAGTGGATTTCGTACTCGGCTACCAATCCGGTGGTCCGAAATCCGATTCTCGGCTCGGCCAACGCGGAACCAGAGAATATATTTTTGGCGATAGAAATTCATTTCTCGATATCATGTGGTTCGGATCCCACAATAAGCTGTAGGTCCCGTTGCTAGGTAACCAATTGGTTCCTAGCCACGTAAAAATATCTGATCCTTCGGGCCAGCCTGTATAGAAGAGCTGTTAATCTGCTCAGTGGTCTGGTTAAAGTCTTAAGATATACTTGAGTAGAAATGGAACTACGGACATTTTCCGAGTAGCGCGCTCTTTTGCTCACTGTAAAAACTGCGACTGAAAATCCCGACCGCGTAACGAAAAATCACGTGTCCATATTATTTCGTATCCGTGAATATTCACCCTCAAAGGAGTATCAGTGAAATATGTCATCACGATCATCGTCAACATCAGCTTCACTGAATGCCCTTATTTATGCACGAGGACAAAATAATGGCTAAGCGGCTAAGGTAATAATGTGGTGAAACCATTCAATAGGATGGTGGCGTTGATTAAATGCCTCCTTCCAGCAAGAATGAAGCCATATCTGATCTTGAAACACGTACTATGCTAAAAATCTCATTCTTGTGTTATATGGAATATACACACATTATACATATATTTACAGATACGTATATAAAGATTTTACCCTTTCTCCTTGATCGGTACATTTTTTTTGTATTCCTTCATTACCAACGGTGTTCAGCTGAATGAATGGTGTGTGTGTGTGTGTATACGCGCGCAAAAGGAAGAAAAAAATATGAAAGATGGGATATGGTTAAAGATATGAAGTGAAAGAAGAATATGAGGAGGCCGTAACATTTCACGATGGTGACGGGGGTGTCTTGATATATGAGGGTAAGAAGACGGAATAAAAACATTAAGTCTTTGGATGAGGAAATGAAAAGTAAGGAGAATGAAAATGGCAGAATATTCACGACACAACTGCACGACAGAGAAGCTAAAGTACAGCTATACGCGAGTATGAATAGAAAGGACAAAAACAAAATTAGCACCATTAATGAACATATGAACTTCAAAATAAAATATGCACATCCAGAGACGTTGTACGCACATCCAGAGACGTTGTACGAAGTTAATGGAGTCCTGGGTCAATGGACAGAGAATTTTCGAGATTGTATGATTGTAGATGATAAAAGACACAAAGTTGAAAACAGAAATCAATCAGCATGCGCATGAGAAAGGGGTGAATGTTGAGGATACTATAAGGACAGCAATTCAAGAACTAAGGAATTGAAAGGCATAACACAGAGTGAATGAGATAACAAATAAGATGCTGTGGGATCGAAAGACCCTGAAGGAGACGAGATATATAACTGCTCCATTCTATAAAGGTAAAGATGACGCACATCAGAATAATGTGGGAATACCGTTACAAAGAAAAATATTAAAAGACGATGAGGAGTTTGATCGAAAAAGTAGGAGAGATAGCAGACGGACTGGTGGGAAAAGAACAGTGTGGCCTGAGATAAAAGGAAGGAGTGTGCATCAAATATTCACTATGAAACACTTATGAGACATCTGAATGCGCGAGGAAAAAGCTGTATGTGGCATACAAGCAACTAGATAAGCTTGTTAGGTTCGATAGACGGGGGTTATTATGGAGGGTGCTGGGGATATACAGTCAAGAGCATAAGTTGTCGAGATCCATTAACAGTTATTATACTATAACCAATGTGTCTTGGAATATGCAAATTGAAGAAAAACTAATTTTGTATAAAAATGCGAGGAGGCAGAGGAAGAACACCAAAAGTGGGTGCAAAATTCGACTCAGGTATGCCTGCAGAGGATACAATAACAATAGGAGATTATAAAGAGAAACTGTACAAACCAGTGAATGAGTTTAAAAGTGTTTTCAAGATCAAAAATTTCAAATGTGAGCAAGTGTAATGTTAAGAAGGTAGTACATGACATTAGGAAGAGGGAGTAACGTATGTTAAGATAGATGGCAAAGGAATGAAAGCAGTTGATTCATAAAGATTTCTTAGACGTAAATATAACTAACGATGATGTCATAGGTTAATCATACCACTGGTGAAGCATGGAAGGTAGCAAAGAGCATGCAAAAGATTGGTGCAAGACCTTGAATGTGGGAATATATTAAGGGATGGTTAATCTAAACCATTTTATGGAGTTGAAATGTGAATGCTGGCCGGGAATAGATAAACGATCATTCAATTTATTGAGTTTAAAATTTGAGTAGCATGTATAGCATAAGAAGAGATGAAAGAGTTACCAATATGGAATAGGCAGGGGTGGTACAAAGTTCAGCATAAATGCAAGGATGGGTCAGTGTATTCTGAGATGGATTGGTCATGCGGAGAGAATGGAGGACAATAGACGGGTGAAAGGGTTAAGAGGCAGGAGAGGACGTTTATGCCAAAAGCCAAACTTGAACCTCACAATCCATAGTGTAAACGAAATATTAGAAAGGAAGGGATTAAATATCCAGTAAACACTAGAATGAATGAAAGATAGATAAGAAGTGAACGCTGCATGCACTACTGATGAACTTGTGTGAGTATCTAAACCAAAGTGAAGGGTTTCTGCAAATGGAGATCACCTACAATTCAGCAGCTTCAGTATGGAACCAAATGTTACCGTTGTGTCAATTTATTTTCCAGAGCCACCGTATGATAGGGAAAATGGTTTCACGATGAAATTATATATATATATATATATATATATATATATATATATATATATATATATATATATATATATATTACGTCTTCAACATTAGCTATCATCCCTAACAAAAGGTGGCTCCAGAGATAAACAACAAATTAGTTACTGATTTTCACACACAAACTGCTAAACCATGGATGAGCCACCTATGGAGTACAACCTTCACACGAGCTGCTTCAAACAACTACACAGAAGGCTTATATACAACGCAAAGATTCCCTAAATATAATAGGATTATTAACCCCCATCTTCCTGGATATTAAGGCCTTTCCTTTCCAATACATTTTTCACACCATCTACCCAACCCTTTCCACGTCCTTCTCTCCTCCTTCCGTACCTCAGCCTCAGAGCAGGCGGCTCCAAAGCTTCTTACCTTTCGGTTCTCATCAAAATGTTGGAGATGAGGGCGCCAGCCCCATGCCTTTCTTTACTCTGTCTCTGACCCACCGCAGTTATATAACTAATTCACTGCTATGGTCAACAAGACCAAAATAAAACCCCCAATCACAAAAAAAAAAAAAATCACTTACCAATACAGTGTAAATGCATTTCACGCAAAAACCACCGTAAACAAATAAACGATGTGGTACAAAATCAGAAATTTTAAATTTTAACTACAGACGCTAAAACTAATCATTCATGGAAAAAACGTAGCAAGAAACAGCGTGCACACTAAAGGAAGAGAAAGGACTTGAAGAGAAGTATAATTCGAACAACGAATGAAATGGCGTGGAATAACTAAAAAATATTTCTGGTGGTAAATGGGAAAAGGAAAAGATAAGAAAATAATGAAATGTGAAGTGGACTAAGAATACGAGGTATACACGTCACAACAACGATCATTAAATTACAAAGCGAATACATAGCGAGTGATAGTCATCAAAATAAGAATAAAGGTAATATAACAACAAACGATAATCATTAAGATAAAAGGAAAAAATATGAATACAACAACGGCGACCATTGAACCAATATAAACGCCACAGGCTGATCATGAAAACAACACAATACCACTTTGGTAAACAATTATATAAAGTGTAGAGAGAAGCGAAAGCAACCCAAATAATGGTGCTAATAGTTGGCCGAATTGCAATCCTAAATTCCCATGCACGCGGTCATTTGCAAATTAACCCGATGCCCGAATAAATTTAATGGCGCCGGCCACAAAAACATCAATATCCCAAAGATTCAGTTTACCGATGGTGGCCCAGTGTTACAGGATGCAACGGGTAGATATGGAAATGATGAAAACAAACGCAATTTCAAGATGCATACTGCGAAATGCCGGACGGGAAAAAATAACTAATATTAACTATACAACAACGGAAAGAATCATAAACTATGTTGAAGTATAGAAGGAAATTAAAACACAACATTAAAATATATGATCCAGTACTGATGTATAGAAGAACAAAACACAAAAGGTATGATTGCATAAACACAGCATAGTTCAACGTGTATACTCAGGAACGGTTTTAATTAACGGTAAGAAATTATAAGGCTAAAGATGTATATTCAGGTATACAGGAACACGTCAGCGAAGCACATTAAATACTTAAAAACTTACTTTTCTCTACCTGGAAATGAAGAGCAAAGAAACAGTGGTACTTCCCAAGACATAAAAAGAGCAACGATTGCTATTCCTTATGCAAAGGCCGGTGTGACGGACCACCTAATGCCTTTATCCAGCCAAGACGTGAGGGAGAAAAAAAGTAGGAGGGACAGAAAAGTTTGAGGCCTAACCATGAAGGAAAAGATACGACTGCCTCTTCAAGGGGGAAGAGATATGAAACATGACGCAATCATTTGAAAAATAAGAACTACTGCAATTATTTAATGAAGACATATTAATCATTTGTCAAATATCTGACAAAATGTGAGCTTTTGCATAAAAGCACCATAAGGAAGATTAATAAAAATCATTCACACTGCTGAAATGTAGGAACTGATTGCACCAACAGGATGATACAGGAAACATAACACAAACATATGAGAAATGAGAACTATCGCAAAGCAGGGCTAAAAGGAATATACAAAAATCATGACACTGGCATTTGAGAAATAGGAAATATTTCACATAAGAGCTGAAATGAAGATGAAGGAAAAAAACATGAAACAAAATTTTAGAAATGGCAAGTTTTACTGAGAGATACTAACAGGAAGGTATGAGTATCAAGGCGAATACTTGAAGAATGGAGATTTGCATTCAAGCACTAAATGGAAGCTACAGGAAAAATGGCAGAAACATCTGAAATATGGCAACTTTTGCAAACAAACATTTACAGGAAGATATCAGCAACTTGACAGAAATATTCGAGAAATGGGAACTACTGTGAAGAGGCATCAACAGAATGATATTAGAAACAGGAAACAAATACTTGAAAAATGGAAACTTTCCCAAAAAACTAAACGATACAAAAAATAAAACTTGTAAAACGTTAAAATATGCAAAGCTTTGCACACAAATAGTAAATAAATATATAAAAAAATGACAGACATCTGAAAAATGCGAAATTCTGGAATCATGCAATAAAAGGATTACATATAAAACATGACAAGCATCTGAAAAACAGAGCTTGCTAAAAAAAACAATAAAAAGATTATATTTGGAACATGATACAAACAATTCACAAATGGGGACTTTGCAGGGAAATTCTAAAAGAAAGGTACAAGAAAAAAGGTACAAACATTTGAAATACGGACACTTACATAAATCACTTAAACAAATATATGAGCAACAAGACACAAACATTTGGAAAATGGGAACCTTTACAAAGAACTAAAATGAAGACATAAAAACATGACAAACACCTAAACAATGGGAACTTTCGCAAAGAACTACAGGGAAGATAAAAGTAACACGACACAAGCATTTGAAAAATACAAGAAGTCTTATATACAAGCCTCGACACCTTCAAGGTATATAACGACAAGGTGAAAAGCATATGATGATATTACGAGAAAATAGTGCTAAAATCAAAATAGCCTCCTTCAGAGCCGTGAATCTTGTTGCCATCAGCTAGTTCTGCCATGGAATTCAGTTGACAAAAAAGATTTTTCTTCTCCTTCTTACATCAGCCTGTCTAATCCTGCAAGGTGATCAAATGATAAGCAAGGCATGAGAACCACATTACCGCGAACGAAGGAAAGGAATGTCGTCCAATGGTCAGACAGATATCATTTAATCATGATCATGTACCAGGTTATGTACAGTATGTAAGTGAAGAAATCAGTATTCACACCCATGTGTTTAGGGTCATTACGTAAATATAAGCCAGAATATCTTGATGATGAGATATATGCTACCTGGAATACAATCAAGACATTAAAATATCTAGATACTGCGATAAACAATGTATTCAGGGCAGCAGGGAAAACCAAGAACTGTAAATGGAGCACAGACCTCGGGGACAAATGAGGTAACGGCTCCTACTCTTCCTGTAAAGTGCGTATATTTTTTCAGCTGTCTGTATGTACTGTCACCATGGCGTGCATGCAAGTATGCGTACGTGTTTGTAGTTATATATATATATATATATATATCATATATATATATATAATAATATATATATATAGTATATGTATATATATATATATATATATATATTATATATATATATAATATATATATATTATATATAATATACATATAAAATAAAATAAATTCCTCATATTTAATATAACTGTTTATCCTTCTTTCATAAATATCATAATATCTCCGAGATTTGCTTGAGAGAGAGAGAGAGAGAGCGAGAGAGAGAGAGAGAGAGAGAGGAGAGAAGAGAGAGAGCGAGAGAGAGATGAGAGAGAATGCTTCAGATGCCTTCAAATGAACAGAGACATCGACGGTGGACCACCGATATAAATATCCAAACAGTATATGGAAGGCATTCAATATCGAAATGCTCTCGGCCGAAGGGGGGGAGGGGGGGGACAACAAGAGTTAATCATATTGCTGATATAATTACACAACTGAATGCATGCCATGGTGGGGAGCAAAGGGGGGGGGGCGGGGGGGGGGGAGAGGTTAATACAGTATGATATTGGTTTATGAATAAATTGTACACCGACCTGAAAAGGGGCTCCTGATAATATTGGGGGAGGGTTTGTTTTGGGCAATCAGATGATATGTATAAAAGCAGTTTAATTCGTCTAAATGAATCATGGACTGCTAATTCAGCTACACGTCCAAGTGTTAAATGACCTCGGAATTAAAATTCATCAGACTTTGTCATTCATTCATACACTTATTCACTGACCTAATGAGATCTTTAATTAGTCACTTATTAATTTGGCGACAAACCAAAGGTATTATTATTCACCCTCTATGTCCTTCGAATGGTATTATCAATCACTCGTTCATTCAAAGATCCTTGAATGATAATAGAAATTATTCAGTTACTCATTCCGTGATTTCTGAATGACACACATTAGCCGTCATTTATCGTCTTCCGAATGACAATATCCACCACTAGGTCATTCCTTCAATGAGCTCAGAAAAAAAAAAAAAACTTCATTATTTGAAACCGTAAATACTTTAATATCACTAAGATACTCACTCATGACCTCTCAGTCACAATAAAACCCATCACGCAATAATTTAATGATTTTTAGTAACAGTATCAAATATTAAATGACCTCTTAATGTCACTATCCATCACTGGGGGTAGGGCACTCACCCGCTAAAATCTTTCATCCCGTCCTTTACTCCGTGAACGGTGCAAGATATTTCCAGTCCCGATTCTTTAGTTCAAAGGAAAATATAGGACCGACCGACAAATCTTCTATTGCAGACTGGCGTCATAACGATCAGTTATCGACCCGGATATATAAATCTGCATGGAAGCTATTTCTTCACCGTGGAAGAGCTGTGCGCGTCCACCCACAAATATATATATATATATATATATATATATATATATATATATATATATATATATATATATATACACATATATAACATACATACACTATATATAACGTGTGTGCGTGTGTATGTACGAGAGAGACCTTACAGACCTTACAGACCTTACATCTTGTTCGGGTTGCCCCAGGTCCCTCAGTGTGAGGCACCTCTAATGTCTACCAGAGAGTTGCTAGTACATCTTCCGGTATATTTTGCATCTTCCAAAATCTTGGATGGTCTGGGATGCAGTTTAGATATTTGTCGAGCTTATTCTTAAACACATCTACGCTCACTCCTGATATATTCCTCAGATGAGCTGGCAACGCATTGGAATAGTCGCTGCATTATCGATGCTGGTGCGTAGTGGATTAACGTCCTGTGTGCTTTCCTTTTATTTTTCCTGGTATAGTTTTTGGGCACTATTAATCTACCTCTGCTTGCTCTTTCTGATATTTTTAGTTCCATGATATTTTCTGCTATTCCTTCTATCTGTTTCCATGCCTGAATTATCATGTAGCGTTCTCTTCTCCTTTCTAGACTATATAATTTAAGAAGTTGTAGTCTTTCCCAGTAGTCTAGGTCCTTAACTTCTTCTATTCTAGCTGTAAAGGACTTTGTACACTCTCTATTTGTGGCAATATCCTTTTGATAGTGTGGGTACCATATCATATTGCAATATTCAAGTGGACTACGAACATATGTTTTATAAAGCATAATCATGTGTTCAGCTTTTCCTTGTTTTGAAGTGCCGTAACAACATTCCCATTTTGCTTTACATTTTGCCAACAGAGTTGCTATTTGATCATTGCATAACATGTTCCTATTCATCATCACACCAAGGTCTTTAACTGCTTCCTTATTTGTGATGGTCTCATTATTAGGTCCCTTATATGCATATAGCTTTCTTTCTCTGTCTCCATAATTTATTGATTCAAATTTATCAGAGTTAAATACCATCCATATTTACCTCTGCCCAATCATATACTTTGTTAAGGTCTCTTTGTAGAGCGTTCCCTATCTTCATCACAAGTAATTTCTCTACTTATTCTTGTGTCATCTGCGAAACTACTCACTACCGAATCCTTAACATTATTGTCTATGTCTTCAATCATAATAACAAACAGTATTGCAGCTAACACCGTACCTTGCGGCACACCGGATATTACCTTGGCTTCATCCGATTTCTCGTCGTTTGCAATAACTATCTGTTTTCTGTTGTGTAAAAATTCTTTTAACCATCTTCCTACTTTATCCACGATATTGTGTTTTCTAATTTTCTTCGCTAATATATTATGGTCTACTTTATCAAAAGCTTTTGCAAAGTCTAAATAAACCACATCTGTTTCATTTATTTCCGCTTTTCATATTTTTGAATATGTTCTCACGGTGGACTAACAGTTGGGTTTGTGTACTTTTTCCGGGTACGAAACCATGTTGTCCTTTATTAAACAAATTATTTTTTATTAAATGTTTCATAATATTTTTCTTCATTACCCTTTCATACACTTTTCATAATATGTGATGTTTAGACTCACAGGCCTATAATTACTTGCCTCTAGTCTTGATCCACTTTTGAAAGTAGGGGTAATATATGCTAATTTGTGCTCATCATATATCTTGCCTGTATCTACACTTTGTCTTAATAATATTGCAAGTGGCTTTGCGATAGAATGAACTACTTTCTTTAACAAAATAGCAGGAATTCCATCAGGCCCTGCAGCAGCTCCATTTTTAATTTCATTAATAGCCTGCACAATATCAGCTTCATTAATATCTATGTCAGCTAAATATTCACTATTTTCATCCCTTACTTCTATATCATTATCTTCATTTATCTATTCTAGGGTGAATTCTCTCTTATATCGTTCTGCCAGTATGTTGCAAATTTCCTTTTTTTCATTCGTTAATCTCCCTTCAATTCTCAGAGGGCCTATTTCTATTCTTCTTTTATTCATCTTCTTCGCATATGAGTATAATAGTTTGGGGTTTTGCTTGATATTTAATAGGGTTTTTCTTCCAAGTCCTGTTTTTCATTTTCTTTTGATTGTATAATCTTTTGTTCTGCATTTTTCTATCTTACTTTTTAGTTCTATAACTTTCCATGCATTTTTTTCTTTTGCAAGACCTTTTTTCCACTTTCTGATTTTCTGGAACAAGATCCTTCTGTCTCTTGGTATGCATGAATGATGTTTACTTTTCTTCTTCGGTATATATTTTTCCACTATTATCTCCAATATTTTATATAATATCTCCGTATTTACCCTTATGTCATCACTTACGAAAATGTTATCCCAATCTTTGTTTAATTCTTCATTAATTTCTGACCATTTTATATTTTTACTGTAGAAGTTGTATTTTCCATATCCTTCCCACTTTTTCATTTCTTGCTTATCTCTATTTTCACTTGCTTTGGTTTTGGAATGAACTGTTAATTCTATGACATTATGGTCTGAAATACTCGCATTATAAACTATTTATTTCTTTAACATAATTCATCTCGTTCACAAATACTAGGTCTTAAAGTATTTTCCTTTCTTGTTGGCAGGTGATTTATTTGTTGAATGTTGTATTCTAGTAGCATATCTAATAGCTTTTTCGAATTGCCTCTTATCTTCTGCACTACTATTACTCTCTTTTTTATATGTATAAGTACAACCACAATCTCCTATTCGTTCTTTCCATTCTACGAAAGGAAAGTTGAAGTCACCAGATAGGAGAATAGTCCAGTCCTTGTGATTTCTACATATATCATCCAATTTTTCAATTATTAAGTCAAACTCTTTAGTATAGGAGGTCTATATATTACTATGTTCATCAATTTTTCAGATTCAAATTCTACCGCTATTAGTTCACATTCTGAGTTACTATATTTCTCATATATTTTTCCTTGTTTTTTGTCTTTCCCATATATTGCGGTTCCCCCTTGATTCCTATTTTTTCTATCTGATCTATAAGTTTGGAACCCTTTTATTTGATCATCATTCCCAGTCTCTTGGGAATACCAGGTTTCACTTATATTCATTATATCTATTTTCTTTTCATTTTGGTTAGTTCTTCTAAGTACTCTATTTTTCTTTTTGAGTTACTCGTAACTAAACCCTGCGCATTCATCACTATGATGGTTTGCGTGTTTTTCTCCTTCATTTAATACTGGTAGTAATAAGGATTTTCCATGTCTCTTTCCTGTTCTGGTATGTTGTTCTTTTTTCATTTCCAGAAATTCTGACATTAAAAAATCCAACTTTTCCATAATATTTGATCTTCCTTCATCATAATTATTAATTTTGTGTCTGAATCTGCAATTTTCTCCGTTTCTGCAATATCCTCTTGCATAATAAATACAATTATTATCTCTTGAGTAGAATTTCGGAGCTGATGCTTTGAAATTTTTTTGCTGACTCTGCATATCTCATGGTGTTTTGTTTTCTCTTTTACCTGATATTCATGATTTCTCTCTTTATTTGTTTCTTTCTTATTTTGGATTTTATTACTTGGTTGGTTATTTATTTGATTATGATTCATGGCTACAGGGTGCATATATTTGCATTTTTTGTCGAACTTACATCCTTTTCCTTCTTTAGGTTTTTACATATTTTTGGATGCAGATCTCTGCAATCATCCCCATATCCATCTAAGTATGCACATTTACCATATATTTCATAGTTTTGACATATCATAGGATGTTTGTAGTAACATCTTTCTCCAAATCTGCAATTCCCTCTTTTCAAAAGGTTGCAGATTTTGTCTTTCTTGTCTATTTTTTCCTCTTTCCCGTCATTGTATAGATCTGGGTAGAGCCTCTTCGGGATTTGCTTTTCTGTTGTCATATCGTAATTTATTTCTTCGTAGGTATGCTGCTTTATTGCCTCATATGTAGTATCAATGAGTATCTCTGCATCCATACTTTTATCTTGTTCTTTGTTTTCCTTATTTTTTTTCTGTCATTTCATTTTTGTTTACTTCTCTTCCGTTTTCCTCTTCTTCTTTTTTTCTTCTTCTTCTTCTCTTCCTTCTCTCTTCATCCTCAACTATTTGTACATTCAATCTTGATTTAATAACATTGTCTATCCATGATAGACATGTTGAACAAAAAATTCTTGTATCTTTTCTCAAATCTTGTATTACCTCAGCACACTGTGGATGGGTCGGAATGTTGCATGCAGCACATTTTCTGATTAGGTTTGTGGATTGACTATGCTATACCAAACCTTACACAGTTTGCATGCTTTTGGCATTCTTTTTTCCTATGCATCAATTAGGATATTCACAAGATTCACCTTATTCATTTTCTTTGTCGGAATATGTTGGTTTATGTATATTTTCTTTATGAGTCTCTTGACCACTTGGATTTTATTTGGAACTTCTTCAATTATTTTCAAGATGTTTTCATTAGATTTGTTCCAGTTTGAAGGATTATATCCTTCTAATATATCTATGAAATGCTTTTGTATCTTTTTGGTTAGGACTGTTGCTGATTTCATAGATGAGAAATGCCAGTTCCCTTCCTGCTACCTCATCGTATTGCGAATCTGCTAAACACGCCAAATTACGCCACCTCTTCCCGCAGTTGGAACTTACTGCCATCTTGTTCTGATTTATAGTATTACACTTGATAAACTAACTTAGAAGACGCTTTATCGCGGGTACGTCTCACCAAGCAAGATGGCTACTACGAGAGAGAGAGAGAGAGAGAGAGAGAGAGAGAGAGAGAGAGAGAACTAACACAAAGCGTTTACACCATAAAGTAAAACGAAAAAATTTATAGAGCCATTCTGTACAACAACCTAAAGGGATCTCCAATATTACGAAATATGAAAGGAAGAAAACGAACTGTTGGCCCGTCAGTCTGGGAATTACGTCTCTACAAATTCTATCTCCTTTTCTTGGTATGAGGGATACGTCAATTACATTTCTATATTAAGCAGTAGATCACGAACGGTGGCGACATACATTCCGCCTCCCCAAAACGCGAGACATGCATGAAACAAAACATGACAAGCACGAACGAACACCTGTGTAAATTTATATGTATTTCATACTTCAATTTCCAAAACGTGAATGAACACCTTGTGAGGAAACTTACACAACATTAGTCGCTTCGGGGGCGAACCACCTACACAATAAATGGCGCCACTCATTTAAAGTGGACTTATTTCCGTGTAATTACTTATATTTACATTTATACAAATTAACTGTCTCACCAGCAATAAAAAATTTATAAAAATTAACAATGAAAACCAAAAATATGATGACATAAACTAAATAAGAAAAAAAAATGAAAATATAAACTGAAGTTATTCTCTTCGATGCACAAACATATACATTAACCCTTCCCCGTCCGTCTTCTTAATGTATCATTACCTATCATCCTTACGTTGTACCACTACCATTCGGCGTACTCCATCAATAACAAATTACTCATTTCTAGTCCCTTCGAATCTCTGCTGCTTTTGTGTTTGCATACACCTCGTAAATCACAGAACCCGCTGTAATTTGGCTTTTCGGCATTTGTTCGTAATTACGCACACATAAATATATATATATATATATATATATATGTAAAGAGAGAGAGAGAGAGAAAAGAAAGAATATATATATATAATATAATATATTATATATACGAGCTTACAATGATTAATTAATTCGATCCCTGATAATAATTTTCATATATGCTTAACCGAAGATTTTTTCGATAATAGATTTGCCTGACCAGCGACCTATGGACCTTTCAAACCCAGAACGTCAGTGAAGCTTTATCCTGGTTTGAAAGATCCCATGTTCGCCCTGGTCCAGCATATTATCGAGATTCCCCTTCGAAGCAAATATGAAAATATATTAATTCGAGGTAGAGCGATGATAGGACGAAGGCAGACTCTGCCACAAAGGTAATTTATTATATATTATATATATATATATATATATATATATATATATAGGGTGAGAGGAGAGAGAGAGAGAGAGGAGAGAGAAAGTCACATCGAAGCAGACTTTTTGCCACCAAAGGGGGTGGGTACCCCTTTCTACCTACAGTCCTCCGGGCCCTCCTCCGAACCGCCTCGTCGGCGCCTCCTCTACCTACATCCAAGCGTCCCTACCCACCACCTCCGGAGAAGGCTTATCGGAGGGGTCAGCTTCCCCCTACAAGAGACACACAACTTCCCTCGTCTTCCCATTCCGCGTAAATGCACATGGCTT
>NC_087217.1:7260991-7285991 GCF_015104395.2 Macrobrachium nipponense
CGCACATTTTATCAGTGGTTATTTTGGGAAGATCTCGTGAGGATTACCAGATCTGCGGTTAAACGTTCTTGACGTAAGGATGACTTGGCAGTGGATTGTTTGTTTAAAAATTAAACAACAGCAACTGTTTTTGTGCACATCTGTTGGATTCACCACCTCCATATTATGTGACTGGAATATTATTATTATTATTATTATTATTATTATTATTATTATTATTATTATTATTATTATTATTATTATAAATGCGCTGTTTTATTTATCGGTGAAGTGCCTTACTTCGAGGGGGGGGAGTGACATTTTGTTCGTTATATACATATATGCATAATGTTACTATTATTGTTCTAAAGGGTCCACAATAATACAAAGTGTAAAAAGTCCGTGTATAATTTTGAAGACTTTACAGAAAGCTTTCGAACCCTTCCCTGGGTTCATCTTCAGTCCAAATGAACAATAAGTTACAACAAGTACAGAGGTAAATTGTAACTTATTATTCATTTGGACTGAAGATGAACTCAGGGAAGGGTTCGAAAGCTTTCTGTAAAGTCTTCAAAATTATACACGGACTTTTTACACTTTGTATTATTGTGGACCCTTTAAAACATTATATATATTCTCGTGATAGAGAGTTTTTCCTTACTAGTTACTATTATTATTACAAGCCAAGCTGCAACCCTGTTTAGAAAAGTAGACTGATAGAATCTCACGAACCCAAATAGGAATACCGGTCCTGTAAAGAAAAGGAAAATAGAGAAGTAACGATAAACAAGAGAAACAATAAAGGCTGAAGTGGACGGTTGTGCAAACTGTCGAAAGCTCCCTGTTTTTAGCCTTTCTGTATTTTGGAAAAATAGTCACATATGTAAATTATTGTGGCTTTTGACTCAAAGCGAAACACGAGATAAATAACAGCAGATAAAGTAAAAAAAAAATGAATAAATAAAAAAAAAAAAAAAAGAAAAAAAAAACATGAGTGACGCACGTGTCATTCTGCTCAAAAATGACACATTTGCAGAGTACTTTTCATATTTGCATGTCTGATCAACTTTCAGGATATGTTATTGATCTCTAGTAATCCAGCAGGATTTTAATATAGGGTTTCCAATATGGCAAGGACTATAATCATAATACAGAAAAACTTTATTGAAAGATAATACTGGTTTTCGCTCTTATTTAGAGAGCATATATATAATTTTTTTTTATCAAAGTTTTTTTTTCTCACACTGGTCACTACTATGATTATGGTTTACGTGGTAAATAATTTGATGTTTCAATTTGTTGCTCTTGAGAGAGAGAGAGAGAGAGAGAGAGAGAGAGAGAGAGAGAGAGAGAGAGAGAGAGAGAGAGAGAGAGAGAGAGAGAGAGCAATATGTGGTTATTACTGGAGCAATATTTAACTATTGATGCTTATAACAGCGCTTCATCAAAATATTGTACTTTCTGTCATTTTTATACATATGAGGGGTCCGTACAACAACTTATCCTCCTCCACCATACTTTTTGTATTTTTATTTTGGCTTTGTTGTATATATTTTGTTTCTCTAACTGGGTTTTACCATTTTGTCAATCCATGTCGACATTTGAGTAATAGATATACCGATACATTGAGTCTCGTAATCCGTGTCCAGCCCTCTGATCTTTCTCTATTCAAAAGGAGGGATTGTTATTATTAAAGTGAATAGATCGCTTGAAGCGATATCCAGAAGAGAAGTCAGACAGGGTTAGTTGAGGTTGTTCGTGAGTGTGTGTGTGTGTGTGTGTGTATATATATATATATATATATATATATATATATATATATATATATATAATCAATGTTTTTATTAACCACAATGCACTTTCAACTAATTGAATTCTTCACACATTTGGATACACATCACTGCAAAGCCTCAGATCTAGTTGCAAGAATATGAAGTAATTCTGATGTTCGTAGCAAGATTCGAACCCGCATCCAGAGTATCAGAGCGAGGTCACGCTGCCGACCCGACCACTAGAATGATAAAAGTTTATTGCCACGCATATACCTGTAGAATTCAAATTAGAGCTGGAATAGACAAATATACTTACCATCGTTGCCAAGTTGCCAATCGTTTTTATGACTGTTTCTACCAGTCACTTTTTTATCAAATATGTAATTTTAATAACCATATGCTTGCTAGGTACACGCGAATCTGATCAAAGTGACCAGTAGTTTTATATGTACTTATAGGTGAGACCGGGACTAGTTGCTACAATTTTACTATTTTTACCTCAAATTCATTATCTAATGAAGGAAACTTAAACAAATTTATGCTGTGAAAAGGTTATATGTGTTATCATACTCACGTAACAAAAGGGTTATATACTTTTTAATTCCTGTAATATAACAGAAAATAGCAGAAAATCTTTTCGTATACAACTTGCCCCATATGTAGGGCAAGTTGTTACAGTCCATGAGGTATATTGTTACAAAATATAAAAAGATCCACATCCTTTAAAAACCTTAGGAAATCAGTTAACACTTCAGTGTACACAGGTCACATAGTATATACATAATGACAAATTGCATTTGTGCAGCGTTTATAATCCTAAACTTTGCATTTGATGCATTGCACCCATTACTCCCCTGAGGCTGTATTTGGCCATTTCGCCAATAATCTTCAATGTTCTTTTTGCTTTTATTTCCACCAGACTTCAGAAATTTTTGTTATTCAGATTCCTTGTACTGGTTTTACTCTTGAGCGTTTTTCCTTGTGAATCCTCGTTGTCTTTCTGTAGTTTCATCTTCCTTTTTTATATCTTTGTCTCTTTGGAGGGCTAGCCTTTTTAAAAGGTAGTAGGTCCCCTTTGGGTCTGATATCTCGCTCTGTCTTTAGAGAGAAGGAGGTGATTTGTATATGTAAGGCCTATCTAAACCATCCTTGCTTGTTCTTGTAACAGGGTCTGGAATCATTTTCAAAGGCTTGTCGTGTACTGGGGAGTTAGATGGTCTTGAGGAGGTTCACAATGTCTGCCCCCAACAGCCCACTCTGCTGGAGCATGGCCAGTCATGCATGCAAGCAGTAGAGACGCATTAATCCTAAATCAGCCAGAGCAGTTATGCTAGTGAGCGACATGGCATCCACACCACATATTTGAGGACCTTGGACTGCCACAAGCATTTGGGATGAGAGACTGCCCACCCTCCATGAGCACGGCCATTCATTGTAGCCGACATAGGATTCCACATCTCCATGCTCATCATGCCCGACCGCATCCGTGCAACAGGGAGCTTACCGCCAGCGGCTTGTACGAACAGACAGTGTCTGCCCTCAACAGCCCACCCTGCCGAAGCATGGCCAGTCATGCAAGGAGTAGAGATGCAGCAATCCCAAATCAGCCAGAGCAGCTACGCCAGTGAGCAACAGGGCATCCCCACCACATATTTGAGGACCTTGGACTGCACATAATGCCTGAATGCTCTCATGCAAAGGTACCACTGCCATATCTATCTATCTATATCTATCTATCTATTCATCTATCTATCTATCTACTATCTATCTATCTATCTATCTCTATATATCTATCTAATCTACTCTATCTATCTATATATATATATATATATATATATATATATATAATATATATTGACTTGTGACAGGTCAGGGTAGGAGAGAGAACGGAATATCTGTTATGTGAATTTAAAGATGGGTTAAAAATGGGATCAGACCTGAAAATATGGTTAGTTATTCTTGTAATGGCGATGATCATCTACATCTCCAGCTACTCAAGTCCCCATGATTACATTTAGTAGTTTATTGTACCTTCTACTTAGTATTAATATGATTCCTAACAAGTTCTTTATATCACTAATATTGAAAACTTATTTACTATAATAATAATAATAATGATAACCTCCTTCCCACAGGACAGATGTCAAAGGAACAATAGACGTTACAGGCTGGATGTGCTTCTGATGGGGTTTCTTGCCCAGGGAGATGTAGCTTATATTATATGTATTTTTTTTTCTTTACATAAAATCTACTAAGATCATGTATTTAAAAAGGCAGGAATTTTCTTTTGCTTGTGTGCATTGTATTACAACCCCTGCAGAAGTGTATAGTATGGCTGATTCACCCTATGGAATAAGCAAAATATAAAACCTATTATATGGATCCTCTTTTAATTTGTGACGCATATAGTAGAATAGCGCACATTCACCACTTTGCATTAGATACAAAGATATTTGTAAATACTCTACTGATATATGTATATGCACGAGCACACCGATTTGAACATACACTGTAAATTTTTGAAATAGGAAAATTCATTGAAGTTAGATAACTACAAGCGATATTTTTTAACGAATTTCTCAAGCGATTGTGCAACGGTAAGAGTTAGCAAAATAAGAATGGTATGTAAGTCTTTCTGTCTTAGAGGAGAAATTCGGTTATCAGTTGAATATATATGATAAAGAGGCATTCATAGTGCGCCGCTTGACGCTGTTTCATTGGAATTTAATCTCAACGCATGGGTACCTTTTGGACGTTCAAAGGGGAAATGCATCTGAAGAGTGGCAGCGTCTCAAGCCGGGGTTAGGGGTTGGTTACCTCTCGAAAAAGCGCCCCCCCCATTTTTCCTTTCGCTTTTTTTTTTTTGTTGCTCCCCCCCCCCCGTTTTTTTTTTTTTTTTTTTTTTTTTTTTTTCGACGATGTACCGATCGGCTTTGACTGCTGAGTACTACCTGTTACTCCTCTCTAGATCTCTCTGCCTATGACTCCAGTAGGACTACCAGAGGCAGGGAGGATTAGATGAATGACTTCACCCTTTGAGGGGCTACGGATTATATAAGTACTAGTATGCAGGAAACTGATATGTTGTGACCAGAGAGTACTAAAATTATACAAGGAAAAATAGAGATAATTTGTTCTTGTAATTTTTTACCCAGGCTAATGGAGATAATCAGTTTCCGGGTCGAAAAATTCTAATGAATGCAATTACTGGCTTATATGGAATTGAAATGTGGATGTTGACTGCGAAAGTATGTTGAAGGCGTCGAGACAAATTGCTTTTGGAGCACATTTGGGGTAATGAGAATGGAAAAGGTTACACACGTATAAGGGCATTCGTGCAAGTGGTGATAAAGATGTTGTATTAGGTGAAAGGTCGGATCTTAGAGTGTCTTGAGATGGTTTCTCCATGTGGGGGGCGGGTTGGGGGAGCGTCATTCGGAATTTTAAAAGGGACAATGACCTCAAATTCCAGGAAGTGCGAGAGTATGGTTAAGATACAGATCAATGGTTGGGCATTATTTATTCAAATTTTCGAGACTTTGGGTCTCATTTTCAGGGCTGTAAAATATACAAAATACAGCCCTGAAGATTTGAGACCCAAGTCTCGAAAATTTGGATAAATAAATGAATAATTGCTACGGCTGGTATCCTTGTTTTTATTTAAAAAAAATTAAAAAAAAATAATTATTTTTATTGTTTGTTATAATAATATATATATAATCCTATATATATATATATATTACATATATATATTATATAGAAAGGAGAGAAGGAGAGAAGAGAGGAAGAGAGGAGAGAAGATGAGACCCAAAGTCTCGAAAATTTGGATAATAAATGAATAATGCTACGCTGGTATCCTGTTTATATTAAAAAAAAATATATGTATATATGTATGTGTGTATATATATATATATATATATATATATATATATATATATATTATATATATATATATATATATATATATATATATAGTATATATATATATATATATATATATATATATATGAGAGAGAGAGAGAACGTTTTAATGGGCATCAGCAAACCAACTCGCATGAAAAGTGTTTTCAAACTTGCAAATAAAATTTTTTGGGGAAAGTTCTGGAAAGTTCTTTTTCCAGTTTTTTTTTTTTTTTTTTTTTTTTTTTTTTTTGTTTTTTGGGGGGGGAGGTTGTTCGTGGAAAGATAATGGAGTTCTTTAGAGAAAGAATTTTTGTTTGGTTTTCTTTTGTTTTACGCTCCAGTTGATCGATGCTATTGTCGGGGGAAGATGGAGAGGAGGACGTTGCATGAGTTTTGATGCTGTTTCATGAGGGGAAGGAATCTTTGGAAGCGTTTTAAGCTATGATGTTCGCACACACATACACACACACACACGCGCGTATATATATACATAAACTGATCCGTTTTATTCCCTTAGAGTTCAAAAAGTTCTTGCACACTTGCGATGGTGTGAAAAAGTTGTAAGAAGCTGACTCCACTTCACTTGCATCAGATATAAATGTATTATTGATAGTCTAAAGCACTTAACTTCAAGGTTGTTGCATTGCGAACTAAATTGTTGTCTTAATCATTACCTTTCTGGGGATGGAATTGCACCTCGAAAGGAAATGACATCCGTATATATATCATACGTCCTTTAAGGCTTGTAATCATATGCATATCCAGAAAATATCAGAAAATTGACAAGGGAAAAGGTCGTTGTAGTTATATACAGTATTATAGATTATAAATGCGTACATACATACATACACACGCACATTATATATATGTGTGTGTGTGTGTGTGTGTTTGTTTGTTTTTATATATTAAAGACATCTTTCTAAGATTTATACCAGTTCTGAAAGTGCGTCTTCTCTTTTGCTCTCTTATGAATACAAATTTGAAAAGTGTTCTTGGGAGGTGCTTTATAAGCCTCCGGTCGTTCTGTAACATTTTTAGCAATATCCTGGTTTTTAGGGAATTGCGATCCTGATTTGCCTTTTGTTGAATTTGTATTATTCCGGGTCAGCATTTATGCGCTCTCATTTCCTGTTCTCTTTGCTTTTCTATTCTACTTCACACCAGCCAAAGAACTCAAATTTATGCATTCCTATCCCTTTTAATGATGCTTAATTAGTATCATCATTCATGTAAATACATTATACTGAAACGAGACGGAATTGGGCTGTCGTGTCCGGTGACCGTTGTCTTAATCTTGCTATGGATAGGGATTCTTTCTCTCTTGAGAAATGTTCCTTTTGGGATTACTGTTAAAAAAAATGTTCGGCTAAAACCACCTTATGTTTTTAAAAACTACTTTTTTTTTCATATGTATCAAGTCCGGGGTTTCAGTCGGTTTTTTTTTTTTTTTTTTTTTTTTTTTAATTGATTGTATCCGTATTTGGAAGGCAAAAAATGCAATATTATCGAACTGCCGCCGTAGACGACATGCGTCTATACTGAGACAGCATTAAAGTTCACTAATCTTAAGATTATGATAATCATGGAGACCGGTATAACACAGCTTTTTTTTTATGCCATGGAAAATTAAATTTTAGGCTCTAGATTATGAAAGTTCACAGTCATTATTGCTAAGGAATAATTGAGGAAGGATAGTTCTTTTACTGAAGCTTTATTGTATCGTTTAAGACGGATTTTGCAAAGCAGGATGTGGTTTATGAGGAAAAGCTGGCCCAGTTGCATATTGACAGGTATACAAGGAAACTATGGCCATATGTACTATATACATATGCTCACGAAGAAAGGGAATTGTAGAAGTACTACTGTAAACCGCATTCAGCGAGATTGTTAGTCTCACCGGTTTCCTCTTCATGTGCATCTTTAGTACCCATTTGTGCCAAGGAGTTGAATTAGATTGTCGTCTGTGTCCCCTGGCTATGTCTTCTTTAGGGCTCCATAATACAAATACAAGAGTTTCCCCTCAATTACTTCTGTAATTGATTTTATAATTGGATTGTGCACCGACAGCTATTTACGACGCCCGAAGAGTAGATTCTGGGAGTAATTGCCGGTTGCTCTCTTGCTCTGGGCTTATTATTCATCTGCCTTTGTTTAGCCCGGTTGGAAGTGACGGTTTTTGTTATTTTCTTTTAGAGAATCAGTCCATCAGCTCTTATTGTCATTTGTCTGTATTTGATTTTAGACATTCATTTTGTCCTTAACCTTGTTCTAGAATGTCGGTGACGTTGATGTGTGATCATATTGTGTTGTTTTCATTTAATTTTTTCTTAACCTTTTGCTGCTAAACATTGCCATGATTATTAATTTCTAATATGTATGTATGTATGTATGTATGTATGTATGTATGTATGTATGTATGTATGTATGTATGTATGTTTGTTTGTTTGTTTGTTGTCACAAATAAATATACTCATAACATTGAATTATGAACCAACTAAACAAGTGTGAATATTTCTGTGGGTTGTAGATGTATTCTTAGCTTTCTTTTGAGATGAGGCAGAGCGTACCTCTTGGCACTGAAAATAGAAATTGCTTTGGCTCTATCAGTCTATTTTATTAATTTACTTTGCAGAGGATAAACGTTATTCCTTTCCCGTTGAAAATCACCGTCAATAACTAGGATCTGAAGTCAAGAGATTAATTAAGTAGCTATCAGAATATTTTCGATTCATGCTAATGCTGTGTGAAGTTGCCTTTCATTTTGTTTATTTGTAATCAGTGATTGGCTGGCTTCCTTTGGCCAGAAATTTGCTGTTTTTAAAGGTTAGTTACTTTATTTATTTATAGTCAGCTCTTATACCTGGTTATTTTGAATTTAGATGAAACCTAAGTCATTATGAATTTCTGGTTATAGGTGAATTGTTATGAATATGGTATTTTCCTCATAGAAACACGTGGCAGGTGCGACTTCGTGGGCCAGCACATTTCTCCAAGCATTCAATGAGAAATGTGAGGTGTTTTACTCCTTTCTTCGTTTAAAAAGTTAAAGGATTGTCATCTTTGTATTTTTAGGCGACTTTATTCATCATAAGAGTTTAAGGCAGTCGTCGTATCACTAGTAGATAAGAGAGCTTATTATCTTATCACGACTTGTAACATTTCTGGGAACTTCGTGCACGTTATAAGTCCAAGTCTTCAGACGGTGATATTGCATTCAAGTATTTTTGACAAAGAGAACAATGTTATGTAAATGTTTATTACATGATTAAACCAGTATCTAGTTCTTAGTTAAGGACCGCAAAAAGGATTAGGAAATGTGGATTTTGCACATACATGCATACATTGCATACATTATATTTGTCTATATATATATGTGTGTAGTATATGTATATATATTACATATACTTATATATATAGATATATATATATATATATATATATATATATATATATATATAGATAGGTAGACAGATAGATAGATAGATGTGCATACATCATAGTACAGACGTTTATATATATATAATATATATATATATATATATATATATATATAATATATATATATATTCAGTGTAGCATGAAACTTCACGTGCTCGAGAATATAAAATCCACGTTGGAAGGCGAATTCTTAATCTACATTTACGTTATGAAATGTATTTAGTTAATAATAGTCCACCCACTTCAAATAATATTGTATACAGTATCCCTTGATAAGATTGTAATAATATTCATTTTGGCCAAACCTTAAAAAAAAAGAAAAAAAAAAGAAGAGAGAAAAATATGCTCTTTCAAAGAGGCCTAATAAACTATGGCCTTTCCGATCATTGGCTTAAGCCGGGCCATGCTATTGACTGGGCTAATTCATCTATAATCTGCAAGGCCAACGACTTATCAGAAAAGAAGTCTTCTGGAACTGTACTCATTGAAGCCAGGGGTACCAGGAGTTTTTATCTCCGGCCTGGATTATCACTTGATCGTCTTTCCCTGTCCTTTCTGCTTGGAGAACATGCTGCCTGAATCAAGAAACTGTAACTCCGCCCATCACTACTCAGTTGTATATAAAGCTATGTAAACCATGTTTTTTACTCAGTGTGAACTAGAAAATGTAGAATAAACTACGAAAGCACTTGTTCCAAGTCCCTGTTTTCACTCGCCTTCTTACGTGGATTTTATGATATATGTATATATATCATATATATGTTATATATATATATATATATATATATATTATATATATATATATATATATATATATATGTATGTATATATGCAGAATTTCTGTAATTTCCCCTACTGTATTATTTGTTATCAACATGCCACCTGACGCCAAGTATTCTTCTTATGAATTTATTTTCAGTTCGACAAAGTCTTTTAGGTACAGTTACTTTGTCATGATTCATGTTCGCATTGCATTATGTAACTTATTAGACTAATATACAAGCGTAGTGTTCGTATACTTCTTATGTATTTGATTTCCAAATCTTACTCAGCCTGCTGATTGCTTAAATTATCTTATTTATTATCTATTGTTTGAAAAACTCAACATCATTCTTCTGATTGTGAGTAGGTTACAGCCGAAGCTCGTCTTGCGCGAGTAACTCCAATTATGACAACATAGTTTTGTGCCCTAGGAAAAATACAAATTAATTTGAAAAATTTGACATTTTATTTCATACCTTTGTATATTCTCTGTCGTTAGTATTTCTGTTTTCCTAAGATTACATTTTGTTAAGCAATCTTTACAAATCTTGTGGCGTTTTGCTGACTAAGACAGCACCATCCCGACATTCTGAGTCTTTCAGATTTTTATTTTTAATGCAAAATACATCAATAACCACTTTTTAGTTTTCTGATAAAACTATTCAGATTTTTTTTTTTTTTTTTTTTTTTTTTTTTTTTGGGTGGGTCGTCTGTCCGCCATCCCCTCAGATCTGGAAAATTATTGAGGCTAGAGGGCAGCTAATTGGTATGTTGATCATCCACCCTCAAATCATCAAACATACCAAATTGCAGCCCTCTAGCCTCAGTGATTTGTATTTTATTTAAGGTTAAAGTTAGCCATGATCGTGCGTCTGACTCCGCTATAAGTGCCAATAACATAGGCCAGGCCACCACCGGGCTCTGGCTGAGAGTTACATTGTCTGCAGTTGAGTTTCATGGGCCGTGGCCGAAAGTTTCATACAGCGTTATACGCTGTACATAAAACTCGATTGTGTCGAGGGTTTTTTGTGCTTGTTTTATCATTAGAAATTCCCTGAGAAGGGCAGACAGTAAAGGGGACGTAACATTCTCTCGTAGCTTACAAATGTTTACTGCAAATTCACTTGACAAAACTTCCTCGGCATCAACTTTGCTCTGCTTCGCTCATGGACGCTAGTAATGTAAATCCTGTTGTCATATTGACCTGTAGATGCCCTCTCGTAATCAACAAAAGTCCTCGGAAGGGGATTACTAAATTCTGCACTGCTTCCCAGTATATATCCTTCCGCAAACATTTCATTCGAACATACGCTTTTTTTAAAACGAGACTGTTTATCTCCGAGCAACAAATTATATATTATATATATATATATATATATATATGATATATATATATATTATTACACCTTACATATATATACATATATATATACATATATATATAACATATATATATATATATATACACACATATACAATATATATATATATATATATACACATATGTATATATACATATATATACATATATATATACACACACACACATAGATATACACACACACATATATATAATAATGTATACACAATATATAATAATATATTAATCATAATATATATAATAATACATATAATATAAATAAATAATAATAAAATTATATATATTTATGTAAGTATGTATTTATTTATTTTTTCTTAATTCTCGACGGTAACCACAATACCCTTGTGGATTGGGAGTGTTGGGGGGGGAGGGTTAGGTTGAGAAAAGTCTAATACCTTCATCCTAGCTAAAGCCTACTACATCTACCAGCAATCAGGTATATAATACACCACGATATACTATGAGATGGACAGTGGATTTGACGAAATGTGCCATATTCCGTCATTTCTCGAGAGATGAACCCAGGTGTCCAGAATAGTGAAGTGCGTCTGAATTGGTATAGCTTATGAGATCCTTTAGTATATGTAGGAATTGCAGCGGCATAAGATTGTTTCATTGAATGAGAGTAGACTCACTGACGCGCAGTGTGTGTGTGGTGGCTGTTCGATACGCGTTTGGGTGCAGGGGTTTCTGATCGAGGTTTGAGGAAAAGCATCGTTGGTTCTGATAAGGAGAGTGGTATATTGAATGACTCATGTTTGCTACGAGTGTCCTTCGTTTACTAGATAAAGTTTACAAGTCATAGAGCGATGGGAATGTTTTCTGTACCGGTTTCATCCTTGCTTCAGAAGTGACCAATGAACTTGGTACTTTTTTTATTGATTTATTTTAAGTGTCCGCTGTCATGTAAAATGGTTTTTCTTGATAAGGTCTTTTCTTGATTAATTCACCCCCCTTTATTAACAGTTCTTTTATCGGCCGATACAAATGTCAGTGGAATTAATCCCGGACGCTGAGGTGCTTGCTCAAATAAACACACACACACACACACACACAGACACACACACACACAAGTTGTTCTCCCATACTCTTGAAAAGAAGAGAGAACACATTAAAGAGACTGTATCCATCCAATAAACAACCACGACAATGCCCTACATAATACTCTTAAAATAGCCTCCCATTTTACCCGACGCAATTCTGACAAACGATTCTTTATGTCGCTTTCAATTTTACAATAAAAGACTTCGGAAGGATTCCCATACAGTCCCTTGGATTTCGCGGCATCAAGAAAACCTTCCCCCATGAAGAATGGACCAATCGCCTTTGATAAATATGTTTTCCATTTACGGACGAAGGAGTTCTGGAAGGGATTTCTCTTCCGCAGGAACATGACACTTATTCAGATTTCAAAGGGCGCTAGGGGACCTGCTGTGGGGAGGGAGGGGGGAGGATTTCCGGGGGGGGGGGGGCGTTGGAACATCCAGCCGCATTCCAGGATGCCTCCGACCCCCAGCCTCTTCTTCGTTCACTTTATTGCATTCCAATATGCAAAAGTCCTTTAGAAAAAAGCGAGCTCGAATGCTGAATGAAGGATTTCCTCCCTTTTATGGATTTTCCGAATTTCCGAAAACACGCCATTCCATCAGCCTGCCTTATCCATTTCCCCCAAATCCCTCCAAGATACTTCCTGTAGCAGGCTAAATTGTCAAGCTTGTAAGCAGGTTATCTTCCCCAGGGGGGCGGGGGGGAGGAGGGAAGGGAGGGATGCATTTTGAATAAGGACAGTGACCTGAGGGAGTCCTCGCCACACCCCGAATTTAAAGGAAGATTGAACGTCAGACCGGAAAGAGAGAGAGAGAGAGAGAGAGAGAGAGAGAGAGAGAGAGAGAGAGAGAGAGAGAGAGAGAGAGAGTTATTCATTTCCTCGTTGTTTGTTCTGTATATTGATATATATATGGTAGCGCTAGAATTAATAGCTGTGCATCGGTATAATAGCGATACGGTGATTTTTACTCGCTTTTATTTGCCTTTTGAGAGTCGCGTGTCGCAGTCTACGTAATTCTCGAACAAAGGACAGGCGTCAGGTTTCACATTCTGATAAGTATTTTGTGAACTCTAATCATTCATTTGAACCGTTTTATCAATTCCTTATCCTTTAGATTTCTAAGAAGTATTGTGCTTGTTTTTTTTCCGCTCTGTCAGTGCCATGTTGACCGTTATCTTGATGCCTTGATACTCAGGGCTGCTATTATCTTGAGAGCGAATTTCCTAACTGACTTTCACCATTCGTCCTCTGTCTTTTAAATGAGAAAAGGAATGAGTCATACCTTTACTGGTTTGCAATTCTCATTTCTTTGCGCATCGGAAAAATAATTTCGTAAACATTATTTATTTATTATTAATATTATATATATATATATTAAAATTATGTATATATATATATTATATAATTATATGTATGTGTATATTATATACATAGTATGTATGTATATAGATGTATAGATTTTTATACTTGTTTATATGTACATACACATATAAAGATAGACAGATAGATTTTCCACAACAGAAGGTGACGTCAAAAAAAGTACTCACTGTAATTAAATTATCCTTACTTTAGTTATATATATATATATATCTATATATATATATATATATTATATATATATATATATATATATATATATATATCAGATACCTCACTCATGGACGGGTCCTTTAGAAGTATTTCTGAATTGATGACATCCTTGATTTTGAAGAATATCTTTATTTTATAGAATGATAAGGCTATGGAGATATGTTGTTTAAGATTAAGCTGGCCTTGTGCCAGCACGGGCTCTTGCTCACAGAGCAGCCCGTAAGTGGAGATATGACTGATGAGCGTATTCGTTCTCTGTTTTTAAGTGTGCTGTGCATGGTTCTGATAACTGCTAATACCTTTTGTCAATGCATACACACGTGTGCCGCATGCATATAGGTCTTTTGATCGTAAATGGTTTATTTTTTCATAAGTGTGATTCAAGAGAAAAGCAAGATATTAGTAACTGCCACGTTCGGCCGAACACTTTTTGCAGAAAATTTCTATAACATCAGTTGCATCTCTTGTACACAGAAGGCTCAGCAGTATGGTGTCGACCCACTCTGCCAAGGTGTACCCTTCATTTCCATCTTTTTTGCACTTTCGTATTTTCAGCTCTAAAGACCTGTCCGTTCTAACACTTTCCGCGCCCTCTAGCTAGCATTTCCTCGGTCTTTCTCTACTTGTTTTTCCGAAGCTTCCACACTGAAGACTTCACCAGCATATTATCCTTGTTTTTTTTTCTGATCCCTCTTTTCTAGTACTATGCGATTTTTTTTTTTTCATTATTTAAAGTATCACTTTCTTATTAGCTCAACCCTCCTTATTCCACATTTGGTAAATTACACTTCATCCGGCAGATTCCATCTTTTTTTTTTTTTTTTTTTTTCCACCATTCATTTGCACTCAACATCCAAGGTTCAGTTCAGCATAGCATCGTATCTAACAA
Organism: Macrobrachium nipponense; assembly: GCF_015104395.2. Classification (NCBI taxonomy): domain Eukaryota; kingdom Metazoa; phylum Arthropoda; class Malacostraca; order Decapoda; family Palaemonidae; genus Macrobrachium; species Macrobrachium nipponense. Next base: position 7,275,754 of record NC_087217.1, read on the forward strand.
ATGCTTCATACTTAATTTTTTATTCGGTGGGTACACACCTCTGCCAAACCTTTTTTTTTTTTTTTTTTCCCGAGATCTCACACCTTTCCTTGTTCCATCTATTCTGTGATCATCTTATCTCTTCCTATCATCACTGGCTCTGTTTATTCCTAAATATCTTCCATTCATCTGCCAACCGCGCTGCTTCTTTGCTCCGCATTCATGACTTCTTTTTACTTTAACATAGTCTTGCTAATTTCTCCTTTTAGTAGAGTGTCTGCTATTTGATATGCAATAGTACACCTGTAGTAAAAACTAATCTTTTTGCTAAAGTAAATATTGCCCAGAAAATAGTTTTTAGTGCGCTTGCGAGCACGCATGCACTCATACACAAGACAACATTGCCGTTCTGCGCCATAGATTTTTGCGCATCTTTAAAGATAAATGTCTTTTTCCGGGTGAATATTGCAACTAGAATAAATGGATAATTTATGAAAATAGACAGAATAAATATAATTTGTCTTGGCCTGTTTTTGAGAAATGTATATGATTCATATCAAAATTGTTTTTATGTTCCTCTATAGTAAGTTAAGCTTTTTCGTCATACTTTGAAATGGTAGCAAGAGTAAATTTAATATATATGGAAAATGAACGGATTAAGAATGTATTAGTGTTAATAGATCGCTGAGAACGAAATACAAGTTGAATAGTTATATTTCCACCACACCAGAAGAAATAGATTGCAGATTAACCTGGGAAAAGTCTCAGAATTTTTTATCTACTCATCATAAGGAAAATACAGGTATTTGATCAGTTGTGTTCTACTGATGTGGTTGGCTTTTCATATATATAATATTATATATTATATATATATATTATATATATATCCTATATATAGATATATATATATATATATATATACTATATATATAGGTAAAAAATAAAAATGAATATACGTATGCATATATGTATGTCTGTGTGTGTGTATATGTTCCACTCACACTTTGAAATGCATTGAGCAATTTCAACAAAACTTGATATACATACTACTTACCAGCTGAAAATAAACACTGTGAGATTAAGACATCACTGGCATCAAAGGGAGTGTGGCATGTGGGTAAAGGCGAAAATGTAATGATTATAGAAAACGACTTATATTAGTGCCTAACCCATAGTTTTAGAGGTCGCCGAGACGAATAGTGACACTCCAGATGACCTTTAAGTCCAAGTTCAGACCTGATTGGGAGAGGGGTGAGAAGAAGGGTGTGGGAAAGGGGTGAAATGTAAAAATAACAAAAACGACAGATATTTGTGTCTAATCCATGGTTTTCGAGGTTGCTGAGGTGAATAGCAACACTCCCCATACCCTTTAAGTCTTAAGTTCAACCCCAAAAGGGAGAGGTGTGAGAACAGGGTGGGAAGGGGGTGACAAGTAAAATTCATCGAGAACAGCATCCATAGTTTTCGAGGTTGCTTAGATGAATATTGACACTTCCGATAACCTTCAAGTTAAAGTTCAGTCCTGATAGGAAAGGGGATGAGAAGGGGATGGGAAGGAGTGACATGTAAAAATAACTGAAAACAGCATATATCAGTGTCGAATCCATAGTTTTGGGAGGTTGCTGAGAATAATAGTGCCACTCCTAAAGCCCTGAAATCCAAATGGCATTTATTCGTTTTAACCTCGACATATGAGACAAGATTATTTATCATTCATTCGTATTTAACCTTTGGATGATTTATTCATTCATCTCTTCTCATAAATGTTGAAGAATATGCTGGTAATTTATTCGTCTCGACTGAGACTCGTAGCAGAAAGTAGATTGGATGCACTGGAAGCTAGAGCGATAGGACGGGAGATTTCCACTTCCATTGCAAACGGGTTGTTGGTAAACCGCATCATGCTCCGCCCTGCATCCCCCTTTTTATGGATTGTGCCGGAGGAGAGCAGTACCATATACTGATAAGGTACCTCGGGGACCCTGGAAGAATAAGCTGCATCGACTCTGATGTTTATGTATGTGTGTGTGTGAGAGAGAGAGAGAAATATTTTATGAATGGTCTCACCCTAGTAGGGTGTGGATTAGGACAACCTGTTTTGTTGGCATATATTTTGACAGCAATGTGCACTCAAGCACTCTCTCTCTCTCTCTCTCTCTCTCTCTCTCTCTCTCTCTCTCTCTCTCTCTCACAACTGCGACCCACCACAGTCATCTAACTAATAAAGGCACATAATTCACTACTTAGGTCAACGGAGACTCTCTTCATTTTCAGCGAACCCTCATATGTCACTCCTCTCGTTGGATGTCCGAACATTAGGGGTTCCAATTGTAAGCTAGACGACTTACTACCCAAACTGCAAGACGAGAGAGAGAGAGAGAGAGAGAGAATGTTTTAGAGATGTCCGAGTGCTTGTGTGTAGGACTGACACCTTACCTTACCTTACAGACCTTACAGTTCGTTCGGGTTGCCCCAGGTCCCTCAGTGTGAGGCGCCTCTAATGTCTACCAGAGAGTTGCTAGTACATCTTCCGGTATATTTTGCATCTTCCAATCTTGGATGGTCTGGGATGCAGTTTAGATATTTGTCGAGCTTATTCTTAAACACATCTACGCTCACTCCTGATATATTCCTCAGATGAGCTGGCAACGCATTGAATAGACGCTGCATTATCGATGCTGGTGCGTAGTGGATTAATGTCCTGTGTGCTTTCCATTATTTTTTCCTGGTATAGTTTTGGGCACTATTAATCTACCTCTGCTTGCTCTTTCTGATATTTTTAGTTCCATGATATTTTCTGTTATTCCTTCTATCTGTTTCCATGCCTGAATTATCATGTAGCGTTCTCTTCTCCTTTCTAGACTATATAATTTTTAAGGATTGTAGTCTTTCCCAGTAGTCTAGGTCCTTAACTTCTTCTATTCTAGCTGTAAAGGACCTTTGTACACTCTCTATTTGTGCAATATCCTTTTGATAGTGTGGGTACCATATCATATTGCAATATTCAAGTGGACTACGAACATATGTTTTATAAAGCATAATCATGTGTTCAGCTTTTCTTGTTTTGAAGTGCCGTAACAACATTCCCATTTTTGCTTTACATTTTGCCAACAGAATGGCTATTTGATCATTGCATAACATGTTCCTATTCATCATCACACCAAGGTCTTTAACTGCTTCCTTATTTGTGATTGTCTCATATTAGGTCCCCTATATGCATATAGCTTTCCTTCTCTGTTCCATAATTTATTGATTCAAATTTATCAGAGGTTAAATACCATCCTATTTTTACCTCTGCCCAATCATATACTTTGTTAAGGTCTCTTTGTAGAGCGTTCCTATCTTCATCACAAGTAATTTCTCTCTATTCTTGTGTCATCAGCGAAACTACTCACTACCGAATCCTTAAACATTACTGTCTAGGTCTTCAATCATAATAACAAACAATATTGCAGCTAGCACCGTACCTTGTGGCACACCCGGATATACCTTGGTTTCATCCGATTTCTCATCGTTTGCAATAACTATCTGTTTTCTGTTGTGTAAAAATTCTTTTAACCATCTTCTACTTTATCTACGATATGTGTTTTCAATTTTCTTGCTAATATATTATGGTCTACTTTGTCAAAAAGCTTTTGCAAAGTCTAGATAAACCACATCTGTTTCATTGTTTCCGCTTTTCTATTTTGAATATGTTCTCACGGTGGACTAACAGTTGGTTTGTGTACTTTTTCCGGTACGAAACCGTGTGTCGTATATTAAACAAATTATTTTTTATTAAATGTTTCATAATATTTTTCTTCATTACCCTTTCATACACTTTCATAATATGTGATGTTAGACTCACAGGCCTAATAATTACTTGCCTCTAGTCTTGATCCACTTTGAAAGTAGGGGTGATATATGCTAAGTGCTCATCATAAATCTTGCCTGTATCTACACTTTGTCTTAATAATATTGCAAGTGGCTTTGCGATAGAATGAACTACTTTCTTTAACAAAATAGCAGGGACTCCATCCGGCCCTGCAGCAGCTCCATTTTTAATTTCATTAATTGCCTGCACAATATCAGCTTCATTAATTTCTATGTCAGCTAAATATTCACTATTTTCGTCCCTTACTTCTATATCATATCTTCATTATCTATTCTAGGGTGAATTCTCTCTTATTTCGTTCTGCCAGTATGTTGCAAATTCCTTTTTTCATTCGTTAATCTCCCTTCAATTCTCAGAGGGCCTATTTCTATTCTTCTTTTTATTCATCTTCTTCGCATATGAGTATAATGTTTGGGGTTTTGCTTGATATTTAATAGGGTTTTTTCTTCCAAGTCCGTTTTCATTTTCTTTTGATTGTATAATCTTTTGTTCTGCATTTCTATCTTACTTTTTAGTTCTATAACTTTCCATGCATTTTTTCTTTTGCAAGACCTTTTTTCCACTTTCTGATTTCTGGAACAAGATCCTTCTGTCTCTGGTATGCATGAATGATGTTTACTTTTCTTCTTCGGAGTATATATTTTTCCACTATTTTCTCCAATATTTTATATAATATCTCCGTATTTACCCTTATGTCATCACTTACGAAAATGTTCTCCCAATCTTTGTTTAATTCTTCATTAATTTCTGACCATTTTATTTTATTTTTATTTTTACTGTAGAAGTTGTATTTTCCATATCCCATTGCCCACTTTTTCATTTCTTGCTTTATCTCTATTTTCACTTGCTTTGGAATGAACTGTTAATTCTATGACATTATGGTCTGAAATACTCGCATTATAAACTATTATTTTCTTTATTTACATAATTCATCTCGTTCACGAATACTAGGTCTAAAGTATTTTCCTTTCTTGTTGGCAGGTGATTTATTTGTTGAATGTTGTATTCTAGTAGCATATCTAATAGCTTTTCAAATTGCCTCTTATCTTCTGCACTACTATTACTCTCTTTTTTTTATATGTATAAGTACAACCACAATCTCCTATTCGTTCTTTCCATTCTACGAAAGGAAAGTTTGAAGTCAGATAGGAGAATAGTCCAGTCCTTGTGATTTCTACATATATCATTTTTCCAATTTTTCATTATTAAGCAAACTCTTTAGTATTAGGAGGTCTATATATTACTATGTTCATCAATTTTTCAGATTCAAATTCTACCGCTATTTATTTCACATTCTGAGTTACTATATTTCTCATATATTCCTTGTTTTTTGTCTTTCCCATATATTGCGGTTCCCCCTTGATTCCTATTTTTTTCTATCTGATCTATAGTTTGGAACCCTTTTATTTGATCATCATTCCCAGTCTCTTGGGATACCAGGTTTCACTTATATTCATTATATCTATTTTCTTTTCATTTTGGGTTAGTTCTTCTAAGTACTCTATTTTTTCTTTTTGAGTTACTCGTAACTAAACCCTGCGCATTCATCACTATGATGGTTTGCGTGTTTTCTCCTTCATTTAAATACTGGTAGTAATAAGGATTTTCCATGTCTCTTTCCTGTTCTGGTATGTTGTTCTTTTTTTCATTTCCAGAAATTCTGACATTAAAAATCCAACTTTTCCATAATTTATTTGATCTTCCTTCATCATAATTATTCATTTTGTGTCTGAATCTGCAATTTTCTCCGTTTCTGCAATATCTTGCATAATAAATACAGTTATTATCTCTTGAGTAGAATTTCGGAGCTGATGCTTTGAAATTTTTTGCTGACACCTCTGCATATCTCATTGGTGTTTGCTCTTTTACCTGATATTCTTGATTTCTCTCTTTATTTGTTTCTTTCTATTGGATTTTGGATTATTACTTGGTTGGTTATTTATTTGATTATGATTCATGGCTACAGGGTGCATATATTTGCATTTTTGTCGAACTTACATCCTTTTCCTTCTTTTAGGTTTTTACATATTTTTGGATGCAGATCTCTGCAATCATCCCCATATCCATCTAAGTATGCACATTTACCATATATTTCATAGTTTTGACATATCTTAGGATGTTTGTAGTAACATCTTTCTCCAAACTCTGCAATTCCCTCTTTTTGTTTTCAAAAGGTTGCAGATTTTTGCTTCTTTCTTGTCTATTTTTTCCTCTTTCCCGTCATTGTGTAGATCTGGGTAGAGCCTCTTCGGGATTTGCTTTTCTGTTGTCATATCGTAATTTATTCTTCGTAGGTATGCTGCTTTATTACCTCATATGTAGTATCAATGAGTATCTCTGCATCCATACTTTTATCTTGTTCTTTGTTTTCCTTATTTTTTTCTGTCATTCATTTTTGTTTTACTTCTCTTCCGTTTTCCTCTTCTTCTTTTCTTCTTCTTCTTCTCTTCTCTTCTTCTTCATCCTCAACTTTTGTACATTCAATCTTGATTTAATAACATTGTCTATCCATGATAGACATGTTGAACAATTCTTGTATCTTTTCTCAAATCTTGTATTACCTCAGACACTGTGGATGGGTCGGAATGTTGCATGCAGCACATTTTATGATTAGGTTTTGTGGATTGACTATGCTATACCAAACCTTACACAGTTTGCATGCTTTTGGCATTCTTTTTCCTAATGCATCAATTAGGATATTCACAAGATTCACCTTATTCATTTTCTTTGTCGGAATATGTTGGTTTATGTATATTTTCTTTATGAGTCTCTTGACCACTTGGATTTTATTTGGAACTTCTTCAATTATTTTCAAGATGTTTTCATTAGATTGTTCCAGTTTGAAAGGATTATATCCTTCTAATATATCTATGAATGCTTTTTGTATCTTTTTGGTTAGGACTGTTGCTGATTTCATAGATGAGAAATGCCAGTTCCCTTCCTGCTACCTCATCGTATTGCGAATCTGCTAAACACGCCAAATTACGCCACCTCTTCCCGCAGTTGGAACTTACTGCCATCTTGTTCTGATATATAGTATTACACTTGATAAACTAACTTAGAAGACGCTTTATCCTACTATTTTCACACTAATCTTATCACCGATAGTTCACGAACACTTCTAGATATTTCTCAAATTCTAGTCGTATGTTAAACTTGTGATATCTGTTGATTAATCTGACTTCACGCGGGTACGTCTCACCAAGCAAGATGAGAGAGAGAGAGAGAGAGAGAGAGAGAGAGAGAGAGAGAGAGAGCTGGAAAGCCGTACGTGACTTGAAATTATAAGACATGACGTCTGCTGTAGAGGAAGAAAATTAGGATCCAGAGGAACAACAGGACGAGAATGATGTTAGTGTCAGTCTTTGTCTGGTCTCAGATGTATTGTTCTAATTACTTTAGGTATTTTTCTTTGTTTGAGGTTTGATTTCGCCATTGATTTGATTTTATTCGTACGGGCCTCTGCTTTACATTTCTCTTTAAAATTCAGGTTTATTCTTAGCAGTTGTTTTTTTAGCAATAGTGTTATTAATTAAAATTGTTGTTATTATTATTGATGTTGCGTTATTGTTATTTTTGTTACCCCGATCCAGGTATTTTACATTTCATAGCCCTTTGAAAAATGAATTTATAACACTTACTGTTTTGTTTAGAGCATCTGTTATCATAATAATATTTTTAATATTTTGCCTGTGCAACCGTTTGGCAGAAATTGCTATCCACAGTTATACAATAAAAGAGCAAACACGGTATTTTCTTTGTATTAGTCTGTAAACTGGAAATGGTGGTGTGGTGTTTCTGAATATACGAAAGCCTGAAGCTGATGAATGTACGGGAAAAGATGACAGTTATTATCCATAAGTCTTGAGCTACTGTGTGTACGGTGGGTCATCATCTTCCGATCCCGCAGGGGGTTTAGTGCCCTCAGTGCACCACATGCGGTGCAATGTAGGAATTACATAAAGTTTTTTCCTTTTACTGAACCTCCTTTCATATTTTTTCTTCCATTCATCTTACTTTCCACCCTCTCCGGATAGTTGATTCATTGTGCAACTGCGAGGTTTTCCCCTTGTTACACCTTTCAAACCTTTTTACTGTCAATGTCCGTTTCAGCGCTGAATGACCTCATAGTTCCCGGTGCTTGGCCTTTGGCCTAAATAGCATATTCAACTCATAATCTTCCTAGTATGCAGAATCCGGGTGACCCAGTTCTTACGTGTCAGCTACTGAATAAAGCAAAAACAAAAACGAATCAGTTACTCCATGAATGTAATGTGAAACTTGAGTAAACCGGATGAGACGTGAAATTCGAGATGATGAGTATCGTATGAAATACACTGCTCCTCTCCATATCTTCAGCTACTTGATCAAGTCTGAGGTTAGGAACCCCATTAAAGTTTGGAAGTAGATGCTGGTGTAAAGGATCTTGAATTATGAAGTATTTTTGCCTTCTGAAGCTCTAAACGTACGTGGGAGGTCTGAGGACTTTTCGACAAGCCAAGTACATTCTGTAGTATCAATATCACGCCACAAGGTTCTCTCCCGTAACTCAGATTTTCACAACAAAAGAAACTTCCATTCTTTGAAAGTAGTTTCGTCGCTGATGTAGTGTATTCTCTCAACAGAGGCATTACACAGCCTCTTTCGATGTCAGTAAAGAAATCTTTTAGCTCGTCGTGCCGACTAATTTCATTTGTTTTCCATAGTTATCCATATATGCAAGGCGCTTGTTTGTATAGAAGACTTGCTCATTAAAAAGCAGTTTTGTATTTTTTGTTTTGTCTTTTTGGAAGGCTTTATTTATTTAATAATAACATAGTGTAGAAAATAGAGCTATATTTTTTTCGGAATCGTGATTTCCAGAACGTCTGCTTTTTTGTTATTTGGTCGTTAAAATAACTCACTACTTTCTTTGGTACTTAAGTTTCAATCCTTTTCATACTGTCCTTTTTCTACATTTTTCATATATTTATTAGTTTAGTGAGAGATTGACAATTCTTTTGAGTCCTATAGATCTCCATCAATATTGTGTATGTACACACACACACACACACACATATACGTATATATATATATAGTATGTGTGTGTGTGTGTATATATATTATGTATATATGTATGTATGTAACCTTTTAGTCCTGGAAGGAAAGAATTCTTGTTTGGGCACTGTCATGATAAAGATATGTATGTAATCGTTTGCCCGTAAATAATTGGAATTCTTTGTGAAGTTAGAGAAAGTCCTGTTAGTTTACCAGAAAGAAGGTATATATGTTGTTATAGTCGTCTTTTCCTTGTGCCTGTGCAGTCTTGTTTTCTCCATTGAAGATTTCATGTCCCCAAACATCATAGGCAACACTTAAGGCAACAACACTTCAATGCACTCGAGCAGCAACCTCCCATTTCTATTTTTTTTTTATATACTTATCTCAGTGTTTGCAATACTGATGTTGGTCGGTTCATTGACGGGTTAACTGTATTTATGGCCTTAGAAATTCTGTTCATTTTTCTGCTTTGCGTTATTTGTATAGGCTAACCCGCCCCCCCCCCCCCCTCATTTAATGAGGCTGGCATATCACTTTTCTCCAGTATCTGGAGTTCTTTGTCTGGTCCTTTTGCTTTACATTTTCATTATTTTACCATCATTCCATTGTTCCATTGAAGCATTTAGCTGCTCGTCCATAGGCCTATAGTTGATTATAATGGAAACCTAACTTGTTTTGTACCATGCAATGCACGATCGTGAATATGTAGAGATTTGTTTGTTTATGCATATATTTACGTATTTGTGTTACCTCTGAAGGGCCGGTGTCTTGAATACATAGGAAATGGACAATAGTTTTTTAAACTAGCCCAGAAAATGTCAATGAGTATTTCATTGTATTTTAAACAAAATATTCATGATGTAGACCCGCGGTGAACTTACAGCAAGAAACGATGAATAAAGTAGTCTTAGCTAGTTAATTTAGAAGCGCTGGTGAAGGAAAAGTTTTTACATGTTTTTGTTCATTTCGGCTTAGCATGTATATAATCCAAGATTTATAATGGAAGTCACTTATATGTTTTATGCGTTTGCTTTTTATTTTTATTTTTTGTAAAAAAATATATATATGCTCAGAGAACTGACTTCTTTGCTCAGTCCTGGAATAAAGCCAGAGAAAAGAAAGGAGGGTGGTACTTCTCCACGATAGAAGCACTGAGTTGTGTTTTTGTTTTCTTTTGTGAATATTTAAAACGTCATTCTTATTCCTGAAGTTATATGATAAGATTTAACCCTCACTTATCTGAGATCAACTTTGATTAAGAAGTGACACTTCCGTGATTGGCTGTAATCAAAATGGTTCTGCCTGCTTAGCGCTGTTGTGCCTTTTGACAGGCACTGCCATATTG
>NC_087217.1:7290991-7293491 GCF_015104395.2 Macrobrachium nipponense
ACATACCTATATATACATACATACATATTTACACTATATATGCACATATAAATATATATATATATATATATATATATATATATATATATATATATATATATATATATATATATATATATATATATATATATATATATATATATATATATATTAGTTCCTTACTATTGCTACCATAATCATAGCTTCTGTTTCTCATCTGCTATACTTTGCTAATAGGAGGAAAGCCTTACAAATATTTGATCGCCTCTTTTATTTCCATTGGTTGTGCGCGTTTTTATTTTCTTTATGGCTTTGTGTCTGGCTCTTCTTTTCTGTTTTGACATAAAGCTGTGTTCCAAAGCGTTATTTGACTTTTCCTTCATCTGTGAAGGTTTTTGTTTTTCTCCTTGGAAGTGTGATTTGGTTTTACTCCTGGTGAGTCCTTTGTGTTGTACATTTTACGTTTGTTAAGAGCTTCTTTGTTTGCAGATGGTTTTTCCGTCTCTTGAGATAAATTTTCCAGAAGGCTTCCTCCTATCCGACGCTCAATCAATAAAGCTTAGTATATATGCTATTCTCATGTTCTTCCATACGCCCTTATTTTTTTTTTTTAAGTTGTTATTCGTTTCTCTTTCCAGGGAGGCTTTTGTGTTTATTGTTTCTACGGCTTTTGCTTTAGTTGTGACCTTAGCTTGTGTAACCTTCTCACTTTTGCCACTGTTTAGCGCCTACGTTTTTGTTCGCTGTGCTTCTACGTCATTCCTTCTACTGGAATCTTCAACTGCAATTCTTTGTTTTTCCAACCATTGTTATGCTCATGTTTAGTCCAACTTTTTTTCGATTTTTACGGCAGGTTGTATTGGGTAGACTACTTTATTTTTCGTTTTGCCTTTGTTGCCTCTTATGTAGCTATAGCCTTTTCTCTAGTTGGATTTGTTTTTGCGGTTTTTGCCTTTGACTAAGTTTACCGTTTAGGGCCTGTGCATTTTTATTCCGTTTCATATAAAGACTCTCTCTAGGATTTGACTTTTAGTCGTTAATGACTTAATGTTATCACTATTATTATTATGTAATTAAAATCCACAATGATAGAAGCAAATTGTATCAATGTGCAAAGTATAAAACAAAGACTCAGACATTGTTTTCGAAAGTCGTTGTTTTATCTTTTGCATATTAATGCAATGTATTTATATGATTGTGGATTTTTTTATGATATAACGGCTTATTACGATATTGAGAATATCTCAACTATTAATGTTATTATTCATCTCCTACTGTGAGAATTGGATTATTTTATCCGGAAAGAGTTAAATATGTTTCAGTCATGAGAATAATGTTTTCATATTTTCTGCTAAGAACACAACATTATGGTCGTTCCAGCGTCGTTGTTGCTGCTTTTTCATTGTCTATCTAAATCAGATTGAAATGTTTTGTATTCTGTCCTCTTTTCTTTTCCCCGTATTGGCTTTCGCTAACATTCATTGGAATGTCTGAGTCCTTAATAAGCCATGTTGTGTCCCCTGGGGTTAGTGAGTGCTCTATGGATTTCGTGTTCATAAAACTTCTGTATTTAATGATGTTTGGTAAAGCCGGTTGCTGACACCTGCTCCGGTATTTCATGCTGTAAGCTGGCACTTCTTTCCTCTGCATTCTTTACTTTTTTTTTTTTACTTAATGGAGAAGAGGCGATTCGCATGCAGCCAGTAGCCGAGAAAAGGATTCGAAGCTGGCCTGCTCATAATATAATTTTAATTTGGCTTTGTAAGTGATTGATTACTTGACCGGCAAACGAATTCAAGTTTCACGTGTTTCAAATCATTTGATAATTATCAAGGCTACCAAAAAACAATCTCCAAAACTCTTATGCAGGTATTTTATCTAGGGTCACGTAATTGACATACTATGGTGAAAAATATTTCATATTGAAGTATATTTTATTTGGTATAGATGCATAACAAAACCGAAACTGAACGAGTGTCATTCGAGTTGTATCACAGCAGTGCGCCTAATGTAAGCATATGCTACCGGGAGCAGTGCTTGTTGTATAGGTAAAAATATGGTAGAGTACACGCTGGCTTGGTGATGGCACCAGAGAGAGAGAGAGAGAGAGAGAGAGAATTTATGCTAATCCGAAAGCAGAATTGGATGCAAAAGGATAGCTTTTGGCAATGCACGAGATCGTATTACGAAATGTGTTGTCATTCTCTCTCTCTCTCTCTCTCTCTCTCTCTCTCTCTCTCTCTCTCTCTCTCTCTCTCTCAACTGTTTATAGAGGAGAGCTGTTGACATTTGATATTTTCAATAATCTTTTTAAAGTCGGAAGTTCCATTACAGAGATATGGGTATAGATAGAGCTGGTAGCTTTAAATTACCCAGGGCCCGTCTCTGTCATTAGAGTTGCCCTTCATTGTCGCACTGATGATTTAAGCACGAGACTAGTGGAACTCCCTAACTCTTCCCCTTCTCTTACGTGGTGTGCCCCTCGTATGTTTCGCAGTTTCCCATTTCACACCGATCATGT
>NC_087217.1:7298491-7375991 GCF_015104395.2 Macrobrachium nipponense
ACTGTTATTTACAAGGAGACATAACCGGCCCCGATCAAATTACTATAACCATTACTTAGTCCCAAAGCCCCCATCACCTACGAGACGATATTACCGTTGTTCAAACATCGCCGACCATTATTTCCGTTCAGAATCCACACCGTTTGTCGTGCTGCCGTCTTTAGCTGTTAATGATGCGTGGCAATAAAAGCCAACGTACTGCTGTGTTTTTTCCTTAAGCCTTTTTGTTTTGTTTTGATTTAATGGAAATTGCTTTCGTAGGAGATATTGTGGCTGAGATTCTGTTTATGATGATGATAATAATAATAAAATATTGTTACATCATGACCATTTACAGCTATAATATTAATATTATTATTTATCCTGCAGAAGAACTCGCGAAGTATCCTTTTTGTCTTCCGGTCTCACAGGGCGTCAAATTAAATAGTTATAGGCGAATATCAAAGAAATCTTATGGAGAGGCGGTTTATAACCAAGGATGATTTGACCGGATATTGAGTTGAATCCCAACGTTATTCTAGTTTCTTTTATTTGGAGATACGGTGACCCTAGGTGTTGTAACGCTAGTTTGTGGAAATAAACCAATCAGAAAACATACTCCGCGAATGCTTTTTAGGTATGATTATTTGGATGTTTTATTTGTAATTATGGAAAATATGAAAATGTGGATATATTTATGTTGAAAATAGCGTAAGAAAAAAGAGAAAATGGATAAATGAAGTCCTATATCTAGGCAAGAAAGCTTCAGCAGAATACCGATTGAAAAAGCGGGTAACGAGTAAACATAAATAAATCCCTCATTTCCCCGCTGCCGGGCTAATGATGCGTAAAAGTTAAAATGGCCTTTCCTTTTTTCGTCCCCCCCCCTCACCCCCTCTTTTTTTTCACCTTGGATAAAGAGCGGAGGAAGGGGGACTATTTTTTCCCCTTCATTTGTCCGTCTGGTTGTCTGTCCTCCAGGTGTCTACTGCACAGTTGGATGGATTGCACTAAGAATTCGTGCAAAGGTAAACCGTCGTGCATCGATGTCGGTATGAGTGATCGTCGTCCTTTCTGCCTGTCTGACCATCAGTATGCATGTCACTTTTACCTTCAACCAATCTTCAAAGTTGATACGAATTGATTTTGTGACCATAATCCCAACTATCGGTGGAGTAGGGGCTTATGCTGCCTGGTGTTGTGTAGTTCTGTAGCTTCTTCCCATTTATGTTTAGTCATTAATAGACCACCTGAGCTGTACGGTCAGATGAGTATCCCTATTCAAAGTTGTTTGTATGGTTGTCTTGTCTCTCATAACTGTTTCAAATTGACCTCTTCGGGATCACTGGATTGATTCCAACCAAATTTGGAACAATATATCATTGGGTGAAAGGAATTTAGGTTTGTTTAGTTAGGACCCATTTCCCTTTCCACTGAGAATTAGCAAAAGACCTTTTCTCTAGAATTAATGACCCATAGGAGGGTAGTGCGTTAGTGCACTTCACGTGGTGCACTGTAGGCATTACTTGAGGTTCCTTGCAGCGTCCCTTCAGCCTTAGCTGCAACCTCTTTCATTCCTCTTACTATACGTCCGTTTATATTATCGTTTTACAATCTGATTCACCATCCTCTCTAATAATTGTTACATAGTGCAGCTGCGAGGTTTCTCTCCTTTCAAACATTCTTATTATCAGTAGTTTCCCTTTCAGCGCTCATAGGTCCCAGCGCTTGTCCTTTGGTCTAAATTTTATATTACAGTTCCAGTTCAATTTCTAGAACTAATAGGCCAGAAATGAGTTTTATAAAGAAAAAAATAACAAAAATTTAAAAGATCATCTTCTCAAGAAAAAGAGGGTGGCAGATAGCATAGGTTTTTTTTTTTTTTATGTAATTAATCGCCCTGCATCTTTTTATTCTTGATCGCGTATTTCTCATTTCATTAGTTAATAGCAGCCCTGGAAAAGGGCCGATGGAAACTGAAACGGTAAAAGAACACATATTGAATATCTCGTTATTCCGTGAAGTAATTGATGTAATTCAACATTTAAATGTAAGTGCACCTTACCGTGCCTGGGTTTGAACCGGAAGTTACACTTTTGAGTTAATAATGGGTGATAGTGACTTGATCCTCTCAACTGTCAAGGGAATCCGATATTAATGGGTTTTTTTATTTTTAAGTATGCTGTATATAAATAACAGTAAGCCGTCAGCTTTAAGAACTATACTCTGTTTTTTTCCATCTGTCCACCCGCCAGTGGTGTTTGCGTATGATAACACTGCGTCCCGGGCTTTAGATAGTTACGTTATGTGTAAGTTAGGTAAATAAAAGGATATCTGGGTGTACAATTGCATCTGAAAAGTGCTTGAATAATTTACTGTATGCGAATTATACCGTTAATACTCGAAGTAGGATATTATTATTGTTGAATGTAGGCTGAATGTCGCTATCTAAAGCCCTGGACGGTGTTACCATACACAAACACCACAGGCGGGTGGACAGATGGGAAAAAACCAAGTATAGGATGTTGCACGGGCGTAGGATTGTTACCGTGAACAAATTGATGAATATGGTATTATGATTTACAGTTCAGGGGGAGATAGTGGCTGTGCTTAGGAATACATTGAGCGTAACAAAGCTAAAATCACCTTCCATTTCATTTCATCTTTGAAAATATAGTTCATTCGTTGAAAATTCACAATGTCAAGGCCATTTTTTCTTTTTTATTCATAGTTGGTAAATTGTTAATTAGAAAAAGCGTAAAATGCGATGGTATTGTTTACCAGATACAGTAAATGTTATGAATTATATATTTGACTGGCAAGAAAAAATCTTGTCATCCGTATTAAACAATAGCACTATTTTTTTATGCACAAATAATAAAAGCACTGCGATAATTGTATATGGTGATCAGCGTACTTTGGAATAGGCCTAGGTAAAGGGCCAATCAAAAGTCGAAATTACAGTGAAAGATATTTACTTACAATTGCATTTATTCACATTAGCAGCGACTAATTGTAATGGCATTTTAGTCCTTTTTAAGATAGACCCTTTGCTGTAACACACACACACACACACCATTGAAAAAAATGGAAAAGGTTAAAATCCTGATTGGTGTCTGCTTGTTATTGCTAAGCCGTCTTCAAAGGACTGATGCAAGGTGGTAGAAATTCAACACATATATATGTTAGCAAAACGGTTCATACGAACCTACAGGATTTACAACCGTTGTTCATTTCTTCCCAGTGGTGTTTGATATAGACTGTAATTTTGGGCTGTTTCTAGTTAACATTTTGCCAGTTGTAGATAGAGAAGAATAATAACTGTGACACTTGAGAATTTACAGTGAATGAATTACAATTTCAAAGCTGAAATGAAGTGGGAGGTGATTATGATTTTTTTTTTTTTTTTTTTACTGTTGAGCGAGCTAGTATCTCAAAATATCTCGTGCGAATTTGTAAAGTTTCAATGGATTCTTCAGAATAGCCACTCTCTCTCTCCCTTAACTCTAAATATAATTGCCATCTTCACCAATTTGTACCCATTCAAATATTTGAGTGTCAGTTATTTTCCTCTACATTGCCTTACTGTCCCTTCTGTTTCGTTTTTATTTTTCTTTCTCTGTCTTTACCTAGAATTTTGCATACTGACGTATTGCATGTCTGAGTAGTTTTACCGTACGTGATGTATGGAAATTTACTGTTGATTGAGTTTCCTGTACGATTAATTTGATTTTTAACACTCGTAAGCTCTCTTTAGATGGCTGTTGTCACGCTAATACCAATGGTATGCAGAGACGGTGGATATCATCATTATCATCATCATATTACTATTATTATTGGTATAAGTGTACCCATACCGTAAAATAATGACTGTAATTCAGACGGAAATTTTCGACCCTAAAGGGCGCGATGGAATGCCCCATAGTTTCATACTTCATAAGAGAGGCTTTCCCTGGACTCGGGGACGGAAAACAGGCGTTGAGCTCTTTACTCACCCAATGTGACACACTCTAAAAATCTAAGTGGGGTACGAGGTCCGTTTTCTTGGAAGTCAAGGCTTTTGAAAGATATTTATTCCATTTCTGTTTTAGGTTATCAGAGGACATTTGATTGTTCCGAACGGAATGATTAGTATCATCAATATCAGAACTTTGATTGAACGTTTGGAGATGAAATTCGCCAAAAGAAGAAAGAGCGTTCACAGGGGAGAGACGGGATATGGATTGTTAAATGGATAAAAGGTTATTGATGGATATTGATTATTGATTGAATTGGCCTTTGAAGGAGATTTTCTCGACAATCTTCTTCCCGCTATCAGTGCGCTCTTCTTGTATTATGTATGAATGTATTTTAGATACAGGCCTTATATTTGCGTCGGTTTCGCTCATACAAACATGCATATATATAATCGTCTGGTATATTCATTTTACAGTGATCCCGGGATAATATAGATAAGAATTTGTAACATAGGAAATGAGAAGACGGAGAGACCAAGACTGGATTTATTCTAAGAAGTTCTGACTTTATAATGATTTATACAACCGGGAGATTTGGTCACTTGGTCAATTCTTATTTCAAATAACACACACACACACACACACACACACACACACACACACACACACACACACACACACATAGCAGAGAGAGAGAGAGAGAGAGAGAGAGAGAGAGAGAGAAGAGAGAGAGTGAGTTAGCAGTATCATGGCCCCTCTCAGACGGTCTTGTTCATAAGGTAAGGATAACCAGAAGCTGCTCAACATTTCCATATTTATTGACAAAAGGCTATTTGGCTTGTGGAGCAGGTTTCCGGTTTTTCTGATATATGTACATATATACATTCATACATGCATACATACGTACATACATATATTCATTCATTTATATATATATATATATATAATATATATATATATATACACACATATATTTATGTATGCATGTATATTGTGTATGTGTGTATATATATATACGATATACTATATTTATATATATATATATATTTATATATATATATATTGTAAGATTATTATATATTATTATATATATATATTGAGAGAGATATAGAGAGAGAGAGAGAGAGAGAGAGAGAGAATGTGTATAACCATAGGGACTACAGGTTTTCCTCTACTTCATCTGTAGTGGGAAATTCAAGTTATTTTTTGAAATGTAAAGAACCGCTTGAATTGTATTTATTTAATTTTGAATGTTTGTTCTTATCAAGGTAAGATGCCTATACATGGAAGAAGCTTTGCCATCTCTCTTAGGAACTCCCAGTTGAGATGAATTGTTACTTCCTATTGCATGTCTGAACAGGAATGTTCTTTTTAGATTTGTCAGCGTTAATGTTTGTGCTAGAAAACAATCCCAAACCATTGTTTGGGATTCTGAGACTCATAGACTTGGATATGGGTTTTTTATGCGAGAGACTTGTCTGTTTTTGAGATTTTGGTTGTCATTGTTTTTCCTGTCTGGTTATTGCTTTTTAGAGGAGCACTTGAGGTTTACGGAGATAGTCTTGGACTAAAACTTTGTTGAATAAAAAGTAGTCTATTTCAAAAGCTATTGAACATTACAAAGAACATTTCATTGGATAATGAACGGCTCAAAGACTCATTCCCAGAAGGGTGTCGAAAGCAGCAATGTTGAAGTCCTGAAGTTATTTAGCATGAAGTTATAGACGAAAGGCCAATCGAATCATGTCCAAAAGGTTATCGAATGCAATAGTCATAGACCAAAGGGTTGGTGCCAAGGTCAGAGAGTTATCAAGCATCAAGTTCGACTGAAAGGTTATCGAACATAAGTCATAGACCGAAAAGTTACCCATAAAAAGATTCGAAGGTCGAAGTTCATTGTCCAGAGAGACTGTGAAAAACGATACGCACATTGCAGGCATCGTAATTGTTGTTCACTTTTTCTGTTATAAGCGTGACAGTAAGTAGACTTGTCTATCCCTCTTCACAATATTAGTCTAAAGCCTATACAAAAATGAGCAAGTGCCTAGCACAAATATAGACTCAAGGGATACTTTCTATGTATCCCAAGTTTTTTTTTCTGTTATTAAGTTAGGCCAGTCGTAACTGTTATTGATGCACAGCCACTGTGCTGTGTCGTAACTTTGGTTTGCTCGTTATGCAGAAATAATTTCATACTAACTAGGAAATTTATTTGTTTGTGCACAAATGCTCTTGCTTCTCAATAGGTTAAAAAATACACTTCTTTCGGAAAGCAGGGCCATTCTCTAAAACCTTAAAACTGAAATGTTGGCTGTAATCCATTCGTATCCCGTAGCCACAATAGTCTATAATAGCAAAACCTTTTTTTGTCTTATCGGATATGTGTCATCGGTAACCACACTGTCTGAAATCAGTCCTCATACTCTTGGGGACCATCATTCGAACCTTGACAACTCCGAATTTCTTAGGTGTCACCTCGCCGCATTTTGTTATTTAGTAACTCTCTCTCTCTCTCTCTCTCTCTCTCTCTCTCTCTCTCTCTCTCTCTCTCTCTCTCTCTCTCTCTGGTGTATGACTGCTAGTATTTTACCACGAATGTTATGAAGTTGAATTTTTATAGAGGACATTGTATTTAGTAACGTCGGTGTATTCAAAACTTTGAAGTAGTATTGGAATATAGTTTTGTTAAATACACGTACAAGTATATCAGTAATTTTCCCTTCTTGGAATTGAAGTAGATCTATTTGACGATAAGGAACTATTCGAAAAATAGTGCCTTATCGTCAAATAGATCTGCTTCAATTCCAAGAAGAGAAAATTACTGATATACTTGTAGGTGTCTATCAAAACTATATTCCAATACTACTTCAAAGTTTTGAATACACCGACGGTACTAAATACAATGTCCTCTATAAAAATTCAACTTCATAACATTCGTGTTCACTACAACATATACCACTGCTTCGAGTACTAATGGAGTACTTTTTTGTACTTTCCCCAAGATATCCTTGTAATTACGTATTTTTATTCCCTGACTCGGTTTTAACTTTTTTTAATCGGAACGCTTTTGTAACTGGGCAGTTACAGGAGGCGTTCACAATGCCCTTTTCACTCATTTACCTCGAATTCCGTGATTTTATATAATTGATTTCCTCAGAGTCTTATGAACGACGTTATGCTTTTATAGATATTGTCGCGGGTATTGTTTTTATCCCTAGTAGTTTATTTGACTCAAGTAGACATCATTAGATCTCATCAGTTAGTATTTTTCATTTAATTTTCTTGCACTGAGACGAAGGACATAAATATTGTTATAAGATTCAGTTATGCTGAAACAAACCGCTGCTCTATTACCTCAAGAACAGGTTTGCTTGGTTGAAATTAATGCATGTCAGAAGTCAGTGTATGTTGCATTAGAAAAACTTTGCATTGGATTGCAATGGTGAATATAGACGTTTGAAAATACCAATTAAGAGGGTAGCATTCAATATTGATAATGATAATATTTCTGAGTGATCTTTCTAACATTTGAGTATTTTGCGTGTGTTAAGCGAGAACAGTAAAAATATTCCTTATCACAAAAGAAGAGTCAAGTCACCAGTAATGCTATAAAAAAAGTAAAATTGAGGATTTTCATTAAATGTATAAAAGAAGCACTTTTAACAAGAAATAGTTACGTAAACTGTTAATAACTCATTCTAATATTATTCATGTCGTCCATTGTAGGTAGGATTTGCATATGTCATGAGTGATAGGTCAGCTGAATAAAACCCCTTATTAGAGAGAGAGAGAGAGAGAGAGAGAGAGAGAGAGAGAGAGAGAGAGAAATACTTTCATTTAGCCGAAATAAGAAAATAAGAAACGGAGCCACAGTAGATAGCGAAATGAAGCTGAAAAACTTACAAGTGTTTTTACTTGTTAGGAAACGGCTTGTCGCTTGCAAAATATTTCCTGAAATTCGTTTAGCAAAGCCACTTGAATTTTATTAAACAGCCGTATGATATTTCTATTTTAAAATTCATCTAATAACCATTTATAAAGTTTCTGTTACCAACTTCAGCCAAAAACCTTAAAATTATTTTAAACTTCAGATGGTCTCTCTCTCTCTCTCTCTCTCTCTCTCTCTCTCTCTCTCTCTCTCTCTCTCTCTCTCTCTCTCTCTCTCTCTCTCTCTCCTTCCTTATTAATCAAAGGAAATAGAGTATGGGGACATATTCTGTATATTTTGAACGTGAATTTTTCTTTGGGTGCTGTCATTTTTTTTATTTGACCAGAAGGTTACTTTTTTATGTTCTGTTTTATATGAGAACTAAAAAGAAGCAAGCCTTTGAATATCTTTTGTTTTTGTTTTGCGGGTGGCTTAAGGGCCTTTTTATCTTTATTTTCAATCTGGGTAAAAAATTGACGTTTTTCAGACGATGTCATTCTTTGTCCTTTTTATTTGTTAGTGTTCCATTCAAAGAACGTTTTTCAATGTATTCTCGTGTTTCGTTCGTTTTACTTGTAAACGTTTCCTTAAGTAGTGCCTGGCACATCCTCGATCCTACGCGCTCAATATTTCGTATTTTTGCACTAGACTTTTGTTTTTATGAGCAAAAGGCAATGAGACAGAGTGTGATGTCCTTTTCTAGCCCAGACCTGAAGGAAGGAAAAGAAATGAAGAGCCGACAGCAACAGTAACATCTTTAAAGAATGCCTTCAGTACCTTAACGTCCATTACATCCCCCTCCCCTCCCCCCCCTGAACAGCCGAGGATAGCGGAGCGTTTGAGTTCACCGTTTGCCTTTGGGAGGCGTCATTTTTGTTCTAGAATGTAAAAGCAATCTAGGTGCTTTTGGCGACCCCTCGGCCTTTTTCATTTTCACCCCGGTCCCTTTTACATCCTTTGTCAAGAGGCCATTGAAGCCGTTTTAACTAAGTGCTTGTATTATTATGCTGGAGAAAGGGTCTTACATTCACGGCTATTATTTTTTCATTCTAGGTAAAAAAGAGTGGTATAGTTTTCATTTCAGAATTCCACGCTGTCACTTACTTAATGTTAGCACACCTCTCTCTTGGGTGTTATGTTATTCCTTTCGGTGATACGCCCGTGCGACTTGATAATTATTATATATATATATATATATTATATATATATTATATATATATATATATATATAAATTATATTTTATGAGTGTCTGTTTGTGTGTTATCTTTTACTTTCCTTGATGGAGGGTGTCAGTGGAGTACAAGTAAACTGAACCCTTTGTATGTGGGCATAGAGAGAGAGAGAGAGAGAGAGAGAGAGAGAGAGAGATTCAGACGATGAGACTTTATAAGTAGATCTCTTGAGGGTAAAAATGGCGAGACTTCATAAATAGTCCTCTTGATTGTTTTTCTCAAAGAATGGGATATCGTCTCTTCACCTTTGTGCATGGAAGAATTCAAGTCTTGATTTGGAGGACACACAACTTCCTACCTACCACTCCTGCTGCTGTCTGGCCTTCTGCTGGTGGCATCATGCAGGCCGCTTCGAAGGTTTCCTCGTCGTGTCCCAGTCCTTTCTATCTTTTCCTTTTGTGTTAAGGACGGGAGACTCTCGTTCCTTCCATTCCTGTCTCCTATATAACTGTTCCTCTTTTTCTATTATCAAAGGCTTCCCTGATATGTCTTCTTATTACATTTAATATCATTCTGAAGGATCAAACATTTCCCGGGAATCTTCGGTCGTATCTCTCTGTTCTTTCTTTCATTGCCCTACTTGAGAATTTTCCAAATTATTTTCTTTATAAAGATTCTCTCTCTCTCTCTCTCTCTCTCTCTCTCTCTCTCTCTCTCTCTCTCTCTCTCTCTCTCTCTCTCTCTCTTACTATAAAGAAATTTCTTATGTCTTTTAGAAGTAATCACCTCTCCCTTTGTTAGAATCTGAGTCAGATTTAACGTCTCTCTCTCTCTCTCTCTCTCCTCTCTCTCTCTCTCTCTCTCTACTCTTCTCTCTCTCTCTCTCTCTCTCTCTCTCGTTGAAAGCCTAGGGTAAGATTTTGGAGGTATTTATTGCAGAAAAACGATTCCTTTGTAAAGGTTGCTTGGGAATGCCACGGTGAATTTCACCCCAAGACGGATTTCTTATGCATCGGGAAAAAGTTGAGTTTGTATAAAAGAAGGAAATGTACTATGTATTTATTTTTGAATTTCACCGCCTTTTTCATTTGATTTGTATTCGATATAATTACTATTACCTCTGTAGTATTTGTTGTTTAGTAGCTGTATCTATTATTGCTTATTATATTATCATTTGTTTATGGTGCTATTAGTGTTGTGGGTCATATGCTTTGTTTATTTATACTGTTCCCACGTATTCACTTTTAATTCAGACTAGTGACTGTTCCCACGGATACACTTTTAATTCAGACAAGTGACTGTTCCCACGTATTCACTTTTAATTCAGACAAGTGACTGTTCCCACGTATTCACTTTTAATTCAGACAAGTGACTGTTCCCACGGATACACTTTTAATTCAGACAAGTGACTCCCAGTTATTTGCACTTTTTAATTCAGACAAGTGACTTGTTCAGGATTCACTTTTAATTCAGACAAGTGACTGTTCCCAACGGATTCACTTTTTAATTCAGGAAAGTGATGTTCCCACGTTTTATTCACTTTTAATTCAGACAGGTGACTGTTCCCAGTCGTATTCACTTTTAATCAGGACAAGTGACTGTTCCCACGTATTACTTTTAATTCAGACAAGGGACTGTTTCCCAGGATACACTTTTAATTGCAGACAAGTGACTGTTCCCACGTATTCATTTTAATTCAGACAGTGACTGTTTCAGTATTCAGTATTCCCCACTTTTAATTCAGACAAGTGGACCCTTTTGATTCCCAAGGATTTTCACTTTTAATTTCATACAAGTGACTGTTCCCACGTTATTCCAACTTTTAATTCCAAGACAAGTGGGACTGTTCCCAAGCGTATTCCCAACTATAATTCAGACAAGTGACTGTTCCCACGTAATTTGACTTTTTTACTTCCCAGACAAGTGCTGTTCCCACGTATTCCCACTTTTATTCATCAGACAAGTGACTGTTCCCCACGTATTCACTTTGTTTAATTCCAGACAGGTGACTGTTCCCCACGTATTCACTTTTAATTCAGAACGGGAGTGACTTTTTCCACGTGACTGTTCCCACGTATTTCTTTTAATTAGACAAGTGACTGTTCCCACGTATTCACTTTAATTCAGACAAGTGACTGTTCCCACGTATTTACTTTTTAAAATTCAGCAGGTGATTGTTCCCACGTATTCACTTTTAATTCAGACAAGTGACTGTTCCCACGGATTCACTTTTAATTCAGACAAGTGACTGTTCCCACGTATTCACTTTTAATTCAGACAAGTGACTGTTCCCACGGATACACTTTTAATTCAGACAAGTGACTGTTCCCACGTATTCACTTTTAATTCAGACAAGTGACTGTTCCCACGTATTCACTTTTAATTCAGACAAGTGACTGTTCCCACTGTTATTCACTTTTAATTCAGACCAAGTGACTGTTCCACGTATTCACTTTTTAATTCAGACAAGTACTGTTTCCCACGGATTCACTTTAATTCAGACAAGATGACTGTTCCCCACGTATTCACTTTTAATTCAGACAGTGACTGTTCCCCCCACGTCCCTTCACTTTTAATTCAGGACAAGTGACTGTTCCCACGTATTCACTTTTTATTCAGACAAGTGACTGTTCCCACGTATTCACTTTTAATTCAGACAAGTGACTGTTCCCACGGATTCACTTTTAATTCAGACAAGTGACTGTTCCCACGTATTCACTTTTAATTCAGACAAGTGACTGTTCCCACGTATTCACTTTTAATTCAGACAAGTGACTGTTCCCAAGGATCCACTTTTAATTCAGACAGGTGGCGTACATGACAGGTACTGCAGCATCATTGATGTTATTAAAGCCAAACAATTCGTTATAAACCGATGTTATTCACGAAGTGATTGACTGAGTCCAAATTTGCTATAAATGCTCCATGTGACAGTCATTAGGCAAGGCGATGCAACTTTCACATGTGACGTGAGATCAGAGAGTATATATCTAATTACTCGTGGTTTTACTTTGCGGTTATTCGCTGCAGTTCTTAGGTGCTTGCGCAACAGCCACTGTTCGCTTCGCTAGGAGTATATTGACGTCATAAAGGCTTTATATATATATATATATATATATATATATATATATATATATATATATATATATATATTTTTTTTTTATGATTTAGTGTCGACTATTGTTCAGTTTTTATATTATCAGTTTACGATTAACTGTTTATTGCGTCTGTCTGTCTATTTATCTGTCAATATATATATATATATATATATATATATATATATATATATATATGTGTGTGTGTGTGTGTGTATAATATATATATTATATATTATATATATATATATATATCGTATATATATGTATATATATATATAATTTTTATATTATTAATATTATTATATATATATATCAATTCAAGCTACAAATGTCCTTTAATATCTAAATTCACTTACCTCCCAAATGATATATTTTCATATATGTACCGAAGGGGAATTTTTTTTTAATTGATAATAATTCCCCTTCGGTACATATATGAAAATATATCATTTGGGAGGTAAAGTGAATTTAGATATTAAAGGACATTTGTAGCTTGAATTGATATATAATGGATCACGGTTCGATGTGATAATTATTCATATATATATATGTGTGTGTGTGTGTGTGTGTATATATATATATATATATATATATATATATATATATATATATATATATATATATATATTACATATTTATTTATTTATTATAATTATGGCTTCGTCACAATTTCCTTTTAGACATGATTTGCTTAACATACTGATTATCTGTGATACCATTTGCTGCCTCTAGGTCATCACATTTGTCATATTTTTGTGCATAATGAATGGGTGACTCTACTACTAGTGTCCCCAGACCTCATACCTGTTCTTTCACTTTTTTGAGGTTTGGTATCCTTTGCTTTAGCGAATTTTAGTCGTTCGACACTCATTCGCTTTCTGTTGTTCTCACGTGGCCATTCTTGTCTTTGGAAGACTATATTGCTTTTTACTAGTATAGTAATGAGCATGAGTATACTTGTAGCAGTTTGATAGATGTTTTTGATAGCCATGCATGTTCATTAGTGCTTGCCTCTTGAAAATCTGAATTTCATGTTTCCAGGCCAGATCCTTTTACTTTCTGCGATTCACTGTGTCGTATCATGAGGTTTTTAGGCCTTGCCTTAATCACTCAGAAATATATAATTCTAATGAAATTCTCTCTCTCTCTCTCTCTCTCTCTCTCTCTCTCTCTCTCTCTCTCTGTCCACGGATAGGATATTAACCCTGTGTTATCCATTTAAAAACCACACACACACACACACACACACAGCTAAAGTACGAAGTGCAAGGAATCTGTATTTGCAGATACATGTGCAAACAGGAAAGTGGAACCAGAACAAAAGTAATATAGAGTAAGTTTTAAAAGAAGAATTCAAATGAAAGTTGAGGAATATAAGTTACAAATGGCTGAAAATGTAGAGAGTCAACAGACAGAATATAAGGAAATAAGGAAAAGAATACGAGGAAATGTAATAAAAAGGAAGAGAAACCTCCTCCCAAAGGAAATAAAGAAAATCATAGCGATTCACGGGTTTCATACCAGCGGGGTGAAATTGTGGATATCAGATAACGCAAGTAATATCGAACCTTTGCCTTCATATTCTCTGCAATTAAAACACTGGAAATGAAATGGTATGTCGGGAGTTTTAAAAATGCACAAAGGCCCTTTGACCCTCCGAACCCGAAAACGATTTATCAGCCGGCGAAATCACTTTTTCCATATAATGTTCGTGGGTAAAAGAGACACGGAGAAAAAAAAAAAAATAGGCGGATTCATAATCAATGCTTCCCTGACCCGTACCGATGATTAAAAGATTTCCGACCAACGTGCAGTGGTTTTCGGGAGAGAGAGAGAGAGAGAGAGAGAGAGAGAGAGAGAGAGAGAGAGAGAGAGAGAGAAATTGAATTTCACAGACGTCGACGTTAAGAGGGAAATGGAAAGAAATAATTTAAGGATTCTTGTGAGTGAATCTTTGTCGCTGATTCGCTGATTTCTCTGTAAATGGAAGTAAAATAGTATTTTTCAAATTTTATGAAAGAACGTCAGTAATTTTATATGACGATGATGTTTCAGTTATTCATGAGGCTTCCTCTTAGACTGCCAAAGTGACTTTGTAATTCATAATTCAATGGAGCAGCAGAGAGTGCAGTGGTCCTTGAGGAATTGTAAATCATTCCTTCTTAATCATTCAATACACTAATTCTCTCTCTCTCTCTCTCTCTCTCTCTCTCTCTCTCTCTCTCTCTCTCGTTGTTTGAGATTAAGCTGGCCTTATGCCAGCACGGTCTCTCTCTCTCTCTCTCTCTCTCTCTCTCTCTCTCTCTCTCTCTCTCTCTCTCTGTTTGATATTAAGCTGGCCTTCTGCCAGCACGGGCTCTTGCTCATAGAGCAGCCCGTAGGTCTCTCTCTCTCTCTCTCTCTCTCTCTCTCTCTCTCTCTCTCTCCAGGACACCATAGTCTTCTCATAAATGTGTGTGTTCTTTCGTGACGGTATTAGGAGCTGAGATGTTTTTGGCGAAGCAACTTTTGGAATTCTCTGAACTGAACTATTGTTCATTCATTAAACCTTTGGACTCTAACCATACACGATTACATAACGGGAAGAAAGATTTCAGGATGTTAACTTCATTCCTTTAGTTAATCTAATGTTAGGGGTCAGTTAAGAATTTTGAAAGGTTCATTTTTATTTATTCATTAAATCTTTTACTGTAATACCAAGGGTTAAGGGTCTTGTGAGGACCTTGTAATTATTTATCACTTCACTATTATGTGACTGAGAGTTGAAAGGTATCCCAGGGTTACCTCAGAAAATCAAGGTCCAGTTTGCAAGAACGCAGCCAGTGGTCGAATAACAATTTTTCAAAGGACGAATAGTTACTATAGCTATGCATAATGCGTTCACATTTTATGAAACAGGCCAGTAAACGTAAATTCAAGGATCTCGACTACTAAGTGTTTGCGGTTAGAATGCACTTTCGGGATTAGAAATGAGAATAAATTCGATCCAAGAGGATGGACTGGGAAGTAAAACAAACGATATAAGATAGAAGATAATCGAAGCATTCCAAGCTAAATACTATTGGCTTAAGGATTCGCGCATTATTCTTTCGGCGCACTGAATTATTCACATAATTCCGGGATTTTAAATTTTTGGATACCTTAGGACGTGGACTTGAGATATCATTAATGTAACAGATATTGTGCATGGTTGAATATGTTTCTAGATTCTGGTTTATATAAGCAATAGATTTCATACATATATGCATTATTATTATTGTTATTATTATTATTATTTATTATTATTATTATTATTATTGGATTATTATTATTATTATTATTATTATTTATTATATTCAGTAGATGAAACCTATCCATAAGGAACAAGTCCACAATGACCATTAACTTGAAATTCAAGCTTCCAAAGAATTTGGTGTTCATTAGAAAGAAGTAAAAGGAAGTAAAGGTAAATGAACAAGGAAACAGTATTTGGTCATTTTGATATGATGCCGAACAAAGTTCTGTTGTTATCTGCAGCTAAATTCGCCGGTCTGTACTTTCAGTGAATCATTTTAGGTTCATAATGAATTTTCCTTATATGAGTATTACGCAGTGTATACTGCAGTAATACGTAACTGTATGAAATTGTAAATTAAAGAGTAAAAAAAGAGAAAAAGAATCGTGGAAGAGCATATTGTAGCGTAGCTGAATACGACCCAGCAACAACTGCGGAAATAGTGATGAAATCGGTGATGGGACTTGGCGATTGAAATATAGAAATCGGGAACTGAGAACTATCTTTGATCGTTCATAGTGAAAAGACTTGTTAAAGGTATATGGCCAAAAGGATTGTAAAGGGAAATAGAGACATCAGATTTTGGACGCAAATAAAGAAAAAAATGACAAAGGAAAGCTTGCGTGTCCATGACATATTCGACTTCCTCGTCTCCTCGCAGTGTAAAGGTGAAGTTAATATAGAGAACAGGTATTGCGAAGCAAAACGTATGGATAACGAGAACAGTATCTTGAACGAAAATAGTGAAGGAAGGAAAATGGTGAATTCTTTGCAAAGAGCGAAGTGGAGTAATATTGGAAAGCAGAGAGCACATTTGGCGGTCGAAAACTCGTGTAGACTGAAAGCAGGGAGGAAATTTCCTTCTAAATTGTAGTTCGATGATGTTCAGAGGCCTCGAGTGAGCCAGCCCTCATAATTCGGGACGATTATCCAGAGAGTAAATGCCATTCGTGCCATTGCAGACGGGCTTAATGCGATTGCAGGAACTGCAGAGATGAAGGTGTCACTCTTATCTCAGCGGTGTAAATAGCTATCAAACCTCCCCCCCTCCCTCCTGTCCTCTCCTTTGAGATTGTTTTGGGGTAAGGAGTTGGTAGGGGGGGGGGGAGTGTGATTTGAATGTGATCGGAAATCCTTTTGTCCAAGGATTGAGGGTAGGGATTTGGTGGGATGTAAATGGCAATTGTGTTGTCTGGAGAGGGAATATTTGTTGGAATTCAGCTGCTGCTACTTCGTGGTGGGATTCTTGATTGCATAAATGCTGCTCTCTTTTCAAAGGAAGTAATTCATGACTAGTTGTAGGGAAGTGTATAAAAGAAGAAAAAGGTGAACGCAGCGAACGATATTTTGGTGAAGAGGATGGTGATAACATTGAAAAAATATGTCGGCAAAAAAGTTATTTTTATCATAGATATCGACTTTACTTTTGGTTGACCGATTAACAGTTTCAGCATTATCTTTTCTTTGGTGGGCTGGAATATAGAGTTGCTGTTTGGAACGAGACACAAAGCACGAAATAATGTGCCGGGTTTGTGTTTA
The DNA here is from genome assembly GCF_015104395.2 of Macrobrachium nipponense. NCBI lineage: Eukaryota > Metazoa > Arthropoda > Malacostraca > Decapoda > Palaemonidae > Macrobrachium > Macrobrachium nipponense. The sequence continues at coordinate 7,315,439 of NC_087217.1, forward strand.
TGATTACGTAGTGTTGAAGGAATTATAGTGATTTTATTTTTTATTCAAAGATAATAGAATTTCTTAATAAAATGCAGTGCATTGTATTTTAAGTACGATAGTCTCTAGTGGAATTTTTTTGAAGCCACGCATTATTAATCGAGGTTCAAGAGTTTTTTTTTTTTTTTTTTTTTTTTTTTTTTTTTTTTTTTTTTTTTTGGTGTTAAAGTTAAAGCAAATGAATGTATTGCTCATAGACTGAAAAGGGAAAATGCCAAAAAGTGGGGCTAAAGAGAGACTCCAATGCTGTAATTACATTAACAACCCATAAGATTCACACGGGCTTCTTTGGGAGGTTCCATAGAGGCCCCCTCACACAAACTTGGGTGGGTCCCTTGGTTCCTCACTTAAACCCGGAAAGAAACCATTTTTGTAGAACAGTGACCTCTGGCTTCGCTGGGAAGTTTCAGAATTGGGGGCTCTCTGCAGTGTCCAAGGCTTCCTCTGGAATCCTCAAAGCATTGCCTCTTACATTAAATTTGATTTATTCTAAATTTGAATCTTTGACTCGCGGGATTTGAAATTGGCTCCATTTCCAGCCTCATTTTCCAGGTGATAGAGTAACAGGGAGAATGGATCCCCTTCGTCTATAAGAAATCTCAGGAAATGGGAACAAATGTTTTCAATTTTTTTCACCGTTGAAGAAGTTAAGTATATCTTAGTTTAACTAGACCACGGACCTGATTAGCAGCTTTCCTAGGGCTGACCCGAAGGATTAGATACTTTTACGTGGCTAGGAACCAGTTGGTTACTTAGGAACGGGACCTACAGCATATTGTGGGATTCGAACCACATCGAGAAATGAATTCTTAATCACCAGAAATAAATTCCTCTGATTCCGCGTTGGCGGAGCCGGGGAAAAGAACTCGGACTACCAAATCGGTAGGCGAGCACGTTTCACCGCTGAAAAATCAAAATCGTTATTAGAAGCACAGAGGGTTTCAGAGGGAGCGTAGGGTCATGTTTGTCAGAGGAGCCCCTTTTGGTGCTTCCTACGGGAGTCTGAGGACATTCTTTCACCAAATGAGTCCTCCAGCGGTCAACCTGGGAGCCTAGAGACTCAGGTTCGCCCGAGGGACCCCCTTTCCAGGGCTTCTCGCAAAAGGCAGGGGGACTCTTAAGGTCAAGGAAAGCGATAACGTAGACTATGTCTGTGGAATCCAAAAAGGGCTGAAGGGAACAGACTCCTTGGGGTGCATTTGATGTTTTTTCTTTGAAAATATTTTCTAAAATTCCACGACGTGTAATTATCTTGAGAATGCAATGTACTTGCATTTGGATGTTAATCCATACTGGGGTTTGACTATCAAACTGCCTTTGCAGAATCAACGGTCAACGGGACAAGAGTTGATAAGTTGATGGCATCGTATACATTTTGTTAGTCGATTAGACGACTTACATGTATTTTGAAAAATGAAAGTAATATGGATATAATGAAACAAGGTTAATGTTGAATATGAATAGATCAATGTACAAGTCAGACGAAATGTTTCGTGGGCATGCCCCTGCCTCTTTGTTTGGTATAGATGAATTATATTCGACAATCATGTATGATATTGGCTTATTAATGAATTACATCAATAAAACTCAACGAGCCTTTGATTAATTTATAATTATATAAGTATAGGTTCGACGATATACCAATTGTTTATGAATTACTTCGTGGAAAATTAAAGAAATTTGGCCATATTTAATTACACCCTGGAAAAGCGTTTTATTGGATGTTGGACATATATGAATTAGGACGAAAACAATTTTAAACCATCGCTTTGCTGCGCGTTTGTATGTGTCTAGTAATGACACACCTGTTGTGAAAATTTTCAAGGCGACTTTTCTGCGAAAGTTGTGTTGAACTTAGGTTGTCATATTGGGGAACTTGATAGAAGAAGAAGAAGAAGAAGAAGAAGAAGAAATAAAGACTCCAGTATTGGGGAGTTTTGTGGACTTCTTTCATCGTGATTTTGTTTCGTATTTGGCTTTGATATCTATCCATCGGTTGTTATCAGGCGCTCTGAATGGTAGAGAAGAAGAAATTACAAGAATGTCTTGAACAGCTTCTGTTGTCTCATATGTAGGAAATTTGAAAAAACTGTACACTTGTGTTTATTATTAGATGTAATAATGTGGTGTTATTGGAGTACTTCCCTAAACAGTGCTCAACGGAAATAAAGTATATTGTTATTTAATATGTTGTGCTATTGGGAGTATGTTATTAGTTAATGTGTGGTGATACTGGAGCACTTCCCTAAACAGTGCTTATAGGAAATAAAGTGGCTTTATGCTCTTACGAGGTTTATGATTTTTCCCTGTTACATTTAGTCATTGTTCTGGTTTTTTTCCCCTTTCTGGTTTTTTCCAGATTATGGTCGATTCTTGTCGATAACCATGGATCATAAGAACCAAATTTGTATAGTTTATGGTTGACTTGGCACGAAAGATGAGTTGAAGTTATCAAAATAACACTCTCCACCAAGCTAGTCAATCTTTATTGTTTTCATGGAGCCAGAACTTATCAGGCCTGTCTTTAGACTTTCTAAACCAACTGGAATTGAGCTCTGCTTTCCAAATGAACGATTACTCATTGTTGCTATAGGAACGTGGATCTCTTTCATGTCTATCTTCTTGCAGTTATAAAAATTCAGCTTGAATTGTATCAGGGCTCGTAAAGGTAAACTATTGTTCGTTGTTTCTGGTTGTTTGAACCAATGAGCACTGCGGTTTCTGGTTGAACCAAATGGTTCTGCGTTCGTTTTATGTGTCTGTACGCAAAGTGAGGAAAGGTTCTTCGATTTTTCTAAATGAACGAATTATGTCCAAATTAATTACATCCTATTGCTTTCAACTCTTCCTCGGAGAGTCCCAAACTCCCGAAAAGTCATTTTGAAGGCGTCTGAAGGAAACTCAGACTTAGAGGGCGAAGGGACAGATACTTTCTGGAAAGTTTACGGGATCTGAAATAATACACAGCTTTCGTATTTGAATGTTGGTTATTCATCGTATTGTGTAATCGTAAGAATTTGGTGTTACTTAAATGGGTAATATTGGTTTTGCCATAGTATTTTTATACTAACATGTTCATCTCGTGCAGTATTTGTTAGAAATAATAATTTTGTAAAAAATTATTTTAAAATCAGTTTGGTTTTTTTCTTGGTCAAATGGTACTGTCTATCTGTCTATCTATGTCTTAGGCATAGGGACCTGTCCCCCACTGGCTGTCGGTACGGTATATATATATATATATATATATATATATATATATATATATATATATATATATATATACACATATATATATATATATATATATATATATATATATATATATATATATATATATATATATATTATAAACTGAACCTAGCAGAGGCCCAGGAGGACTTTAACTTAATTATATGTGTATATATATATACTATATAGTGTATATACGTGTAATATATATATATATATATATATATATATATATATATATATATATATATATATATATATATATATATATATATATATATTTATATATATATATATATATAAAGGTTTTTGCCATGAAGGAAAAAATGAAAAAGCGAGATAGCCAAGTACTTCGGTCCTGTTCGGACCCTTTGCCTCAGTAAAGGGTCCGAACAGGACCGAAAGTACTTGGCTATCTCGCTTTTTCATTTTTTCCTTCGTGGCAAAAAACCTTTATTTGTACATAGCATCACGTTTTATATACTTCGTGATCAATTTATTCATATATATATATATATAATTAATTAAAGTCCGCTGATCTTACTTAAATTATATATATATATATATATATATATATATATATATATATATATATATATATACACATTTTATATATTTCATACATTTATATATCCACACACCCACACCTCGGTTCAAAAAAAAAAAAAAAAAAAAAAAAAAAAGATCAGCGCCTGCCCTATGAGCCTAGCAGAGGCCCAGGAGGAGGACTTTAACTTTACACACACGCACACGCAATAATATATATATATATATATATATATATATATATATATATATAGATATATATATATATATACATGTTATACGATCACAAGTAACACATGAAGATTGTATATCAAAAGCCAGCAGGAAAAACGAGATCGCCAAGATTTATGATATTGCTTTTAAATTGAAGTATCCGGCATTTTTAGTTGATGTTGCTTTAAGAAAGGCTAAGAAAACATTTTATGCATTGGACCATGTACGGGCTTTTGACCCTAGTAATTTGCTTGTTTTACCTTTTGACAACATGTTTCTTTCTTTGCCAAAAATGTTGAAAGTTTTTTGAATATAATTGTTGTTTTTAGTAACACTCAGACTGTAAGATCATTTTAATAGGAACTCTCTACATTTACAAACGGGTTGCATTTACATAATTCCATGCCGAGATTGTGATAAGAAATATATTGGTCAAAGTGGCAAACTACTGGCATCAAGATTAAATCAACATGAATATTGTGTACGTGTAGGAAATACATCGAGTGCCCTTTTTTTTTTTTACATATGAATGATTTTAATCACGCAGTTAATTGGAAAAATTTAAAGAAAATTTTATTTTGTAAAAGATATTATTAAAAGAAACATTATAGAATCTAGTATATAAAATATAAGTCAAGCAGTGTTTTTAATATTAGCAACGGACAATCTAAAAACAGATAACTGGCTTACGAAAGGTATTGTTGACAACTTCGTAACTATGTAATGAATGCTTGGCAGTTCCATTTCCGTTTGTAGTTGTCCTTTAAATGTAATTCTAGGCTGTGGACCATTTGCTTCTTGACTAGTCTGTTTGATTGTTCTGTATTTTACTTTTTTTATGTTTACCTTTGATATTTCGAAGCTGCTTATCATTCTTTTATATATTGTACCCTGTTGAGGTGTGTCAAGAATACATGAAAGCGCTAGGTACTGCTGCTTTTCATTTTTCCTGCTGGCTCTTTATATATATATATATATATATATATATATATATATATATATATATATATATATATATACACGTATAAATAAAAGTTAAATTCCTCCTTCTGGGCCTCTTCGACGCTCATAGAGCAGGCACTGATTTTTTTATTTTTTTTTTTTTTTTTACCGGCGTGTAGGTTTGTGTGTGTATATAAAATGTATGTTTTAAAGTAATGGATACGATGATGAACGTGAAAGTGTAAATTTAACGTACTTTTAATTATGCTGAAAGAAAAAAAAATAGTTATGTTTTAGTAATAAAACTGTAAAAATCCATGGATTTAGCACTTCTACTTTTAACCATTTTTCAACATCGCACAAAAGGCGAACGGAAAAATATCAAACTAATTCTGCGCTCTCCATTGTAAGAGGAGGGCATGAAACCAAAACCCAATACTTAGGATGATGTTTCTTAAAGCTGTACAAAGCAGCGCAACGCCGTAGAAATAATCATTACAGTTGCACAATTGTAAAGCTTCCCATATTGAATGAGTGGTATTGACAGCTTTTCCTATAATTGCAAAATTCCTCCTGTCCTCACGAATTGGAATCGAGGTGAAAGATGAGGACGAGGGAGAGCAGAGCAGCGCAGAGGAGAGGAGAGGAGAGGAGAGATCGTCCCCAGCATCGAAAATATAATAAGTCGTATGAGTAATCACCCTGGAAGCTGATAAGCTTCGTTTGGGATTTTGGGGATAGATTATTGAGAGGGGAATTCTTCTTCCTCTCCAACACATGAAATAGGAAGTATGTCTTTGTTCGGGGGAGGAATTTCTAGTTGCCAACTTCCTGCTGAATTGATTTTCGCCCTGTTTGTGATTCAATTTCGCGTTCAGTAAGTGGACTGAAGTCAACTTCATTCATCTGTTTTTCTCTCGCCTCCAGGAGCCTGTGTTTTAGACTTACCTGATATTTATTTTTGAATTGAATCATATGTTCTTTGTACTAAATTTCTCCGACATTTTACATCCCTGGTGGTTTTTGTTCCGTCGTCAAGCTGTGCTTAACAAGATTTTAACTCAGGACGGTTTTGATGCTCTGCAATTGAGAGTTTCAAGAGATTTCCTTAGGTTTGATGAAACACTTTTGTGACTTAAGTCTTTTGTTGGATTGAATATCTGCATTCTTAACTAGCTTTGATTTATGTAATGCTTCCTTTTGGTAATGATGATAATTTAGTTATAGTACTAATAATAATAATATTATTAACCCATTTACCAGTCGTGCAGGAACGGTGAAAGGTTTTCGAAGCCGTAACTAGTATCAAAATGATTTTGAATTCTTCTAAAATCATCCAGAAATGACATTGAAAGTCCTTTGATCACTTTGGAACACATGAAATTCTCGTGGGACCACATTAAACCCTAAAAAATAACCGAATAATGTGTTTTTGACTCATTCTCAGTTACAGTAAATTAAACTTACGTTATCCAGAGCTGTCATAATTATGAAACTAGATTATAATTACCAAGCAGTTGTATACATTGTTTCCCCGAGATTGCTTAAGATCTTAATGAAACCACTAAAGGACTTGGCGAAGTCGCTTAGATCTTGATGAAACCACTTTGCAAATTCAGTATGAAACCACATGAAGCTATTTCGATGCAGCGTAGAGTTATGCAGAAGTTGGAATCACGTTGATTTTGACCAAACATTCCTTAGATTGTGCAGCAGTTGTTTACGGGGATTGCGCGTGAAACCAGAATAGCCAACACTTGCTTTTTGTGTTTTGAATGAGGTTAAAAAAAAAAAGTTCAGGTAAGATTTTTTAATAATTTAACTGACACGTAAAAGTTGAATGTCCATTATATACTGGGTTATGTGAGCAGCCCTGCAAAGTAGAATTCTCTTCGGCCGAAAGTCCCTTTTTCAGCTGAGTATCTATGAACGGTGGATTTCTTTTTATTTGGGTGACGATATGATGTAATTAATTTATTTATTGCTTTATTGCAGGCTGTGACGTCAGTACGAAATGTCAAATCGCTTTCACATAGCTTATTCTTATGATTTTTTTCGTTCGATTTTAGAACCACATCCCATTCTTATCGTCTTCGTACGACCGTGATACCGGTTGCCTATGGCATCGAGTGTCCCTCCTGAGGTATTTGAAATGTTGAAGTGTTTTTCACGTGTCAGGCAAGTTGATGTTATGTACTCTCTGGGAGATGGTTTTGTCTCTTGAATAAAATTAGTTTTCGAAGAAAAAAAAAAAAACGTTTTGTAAATGCATCCAAGAGATTTTCGATTTTGAACGACGGTTAAATGCTTCTGTGAATCGAAAAAAATAATGGAGAGAGAGAGAGAGAGAGAGAGAGAGAGAGAGAGAGAGAGAGAGAGAGAGAGAGAGAGAGAGAGAGAGCTTGATGATTTTAAAGTCGTTTCAATGTTCTGGTATCTTTTCCCCTTCGAAAGCACGGAATTACCCAAAAATCTGCAAGAGCTATAAATGTCCCCTAATTAGGAAATAATGATGGCATTACTTTTATGGCATCTCGTAAGTAATAGTTATGGGACCATACGTCGTGAAAAATAGCAGAGGGGGGACACTTATTTGACTGCCATTGTCGGTTTTGGGGAGAGATATTGGCTTTCGCCACAGAACACCAGACGAGGGGGAAAAAACCGAGGGCGTTTCGGGGGTGATGTTAAAAAGGGGGAGGAAGATAACGTACGACAAGAGCGATTGCCGTTGAAAGCGTGTGCAGGGGGAGAAGGGAACTGTTTGCTTTGTTATGAATTTTCCTGTTTTTCATACCTAGGGAGATATTGCTCTGGGTTTTCCTTTTCTGGCAGAGTTCAGATTTTCTTTGACTTTTGAGCCGTTTGAGCATCCTGGTGCTTTTGGATTGCTGTTTTCATTAACCTCAAGTACACCACCTGAAATGATATGAACATGAAAAAAAGTACCTTGAAGGGTATCTTCGAATATATTTCAACCGTCATTTGATACAGTTCTTTCCATTACTTGTTGTTTAGTAGAATTCTGCATCCTAGTGATACTTAGTGGTTTATACATGTTGAAGTTTGATCCAAATTTTTGTTTGCCATGTATTGTGAAAATAGCTACTGTTTTATTTTCAAGTAGAATAAATTGTAGCTTTTGATAATAATCTGAAATGTTTTAACATTTTCTCATTTACTTAGGACCGAAGTGATGACAATAAAATTATGAAGTTCAGTGCCCGAATGCAGTGTTCTTCTGCTGTGGCCGTTCGTAAAATTCACGAGTTCTTTTCCACCAGTTTTTGTTGTGTGGCAGCAGCAGGCAGTACAGAACAGAGAGATTTTCTGCTTGGTAATCTTTTTTCGGCATTCCAAGTACCTGATTTTGTATATGCAGTGGGACGAATGGGAAAGTAGCCATAAACTTTAATATTAGCGTTTTGTCCTTGCCGACGGCTTTTGATCAGTTTCGGAGTCATTAATGGATGACTAGACTCAAATTTTGTTGAAAGTCTTACCACCTAAGTTTCAAAGTTGCTCGTTTGGTAGAATGTTCTACTTAGAATGCTGCAAAGCTGTCTTGTCGTTTTATTACGATAAAGTTGTATCAAGATCACTCTTCATGAATGTTCCATGTGGAGGCAGGTAATTCACTTGGATTTTAATTTTAGATAGTTTATCTTGTACCACTACTTGAAAATAGTGTAGTATTATGTATCTGTCGTTCATGATACGTAGCATGTCAGGCTTCGGCTTACTGGTGGTTGTTAGTGTGCGAAAAATGTCACTTAAATATGAATTAGAGCGGTGGTTTGGATTAGTACAAAATTAGCCCATTAAGTATTGCAGTTTGAATTAGGTTTTGTTCAGCTCAGAAATGTTGTATCTGCATTCTAACAATTGTTTTATTCGATATATTAATAATATATATATTATATATATAATATATTACTATATATATATTATAATTATTATATATATATGATATTTATCTTCTATAATATTTAATATATAGTATAATATATATATATAATTATATATATATATTTCAAATTGCAAATACGTTAATGGGCTCTAATTTTGTACTTATCCAAACCCAACCTTAACGACAGGTACATATAATATATGATGTATTATATGTAATATGAATATTTTTTTTTTAACGTGTTCCCATCATAAAACTCGAGACAACCATTGTTTCGCTCATGCGGAAAACATAAAAAGTTGAAAACCAGCGGTGGTTCCGTTGGTTCGCGCCCATGAGTTCGACGAATTTATTGATCAAGTAAAACTAAAAAAATTTCCCATTCTGTTAAACATATATGAAAACATGTTATTAATTCCGATGGTAGAGCAAAACATTAGCATATGAAAGGCAGTTGGTAGTTTAATATGCCATATATAAATAATCTACATAACATACATGCCATTTAGGTATAGCTAACAACGTGGGTTATTGTAATAACATTTAATATTACATATTATGGCAAGTAGACTTATTAGACCAATGATGAATGATGTACCCGAATAATGAACTAGGTCCATCAGGTAAATGTGCGTGGGCCGAACTATGTCATTACAATTATGTCCCCACGATCCATTATCACAACAGGTACACACATTGTGTCGGTGATTAGTTTGAGCTAATGGGATTTGATGTGATATTTTAAGGGCGTTTTATATTCGATTCTGGGTGACGAAGTTTCTATTAGAATTTTTGAGTACTAGCCTTTAATCTACGTTAAGATCCTGGGTGAAATCGTCCTGTAAAATAAACGATTGATAGTCAGTTTCGTTTTGTAAACTGGTCGTCAATTATTTGTGTGTCAAGTTCCCCAAGAGGGTACCAAAAGTTGGGGGGAAACCATGATCTTTCCCACCCCTCTTTCCCCTCTTTTTGTCCATCTATATCGGGAGTTCTTAACCTCTTTGCTTAAGTTCACTCAAGTCCTATTTATAGGCAATATAACTTAATATACTTAGTTTAATACATACTTTATGTATGAATAGTTAGGAACAGAACATACAAGAATATCAAAAGCCTTTATAGTTGTATATCGTTATTTTTTTATTTTACAAAATCCAAAATATATACTCCATAAGATCAAGTCCCCATACCCCACTAGCCATGGGTTGGTTTCATAAACCCTAAGGGCTATGAATACTCCTGTTAAAAGAACCCCAACTGATACTATATGTTTGGTTTTATTGTTACTACCAACCCACCCTTTACCCTGCCGTTGACTAACTTATTCTACGTTGGTGGAAGGGGATTTCAGGGGGGACGGCTTTTGTTCTGTTGCTCTGTTATGGCAAAATAAAGGTATAACGGTCTCATTTGTTCGTTCGTCATTTGTAACTTTTAACTTTTTTTTTTTTCCTAAGTAAATTATGATCCCTCTTGGTGCATGAAGATATATCACCCGTGTCAGTCTGTGCTTTACTGTAAACTGAACGAGGTCCCACACTTCCCGTTCGGTGGATTTCAATTCAGACTTGTTTGTTTTACAAAGTCCAGTAAAGAAAATAGAGGCAAGAGCCTTCGTTTTACCTTTTGCCATATGCAGATTATATTTATGTATGTGTTTGGCAATCAAGCTACAAATGTCCTTTAATATCTAATTCGCTTCTACCTCGGAAATACCCCTTGTATAAGTAAAAGAGGGTTCCTAACTGTACGGTCCTGAATTCTTCGGTTTCCTTGGGTTCGCCGCCCATGAGTCGACGAATTTATATCACTAAAAAATTTCCCATTTTCTGTTAACATATATGAAAACTGTATTAATTCCGAGGTAGAGCAAATTAGATATGAAAGGCAGTTGTAGTTTAATATGCATATATATACATCTACATACATACATGCATTAGTATAGCATACAACGTGGTTATGTATAACATTATATTGCATATTATGCAATAGACTTATTAGACCAATGATGAATGATGTACCCGAATAATGAACTAGGTCCATCAGGTAACATGTCGCTGGGGCCGAAACTCTGGGTCATTACAATTAATGTCCCCCCACGATCCATTATCAACAAACAGGTAACAACACATTGTGTCGGTGGATTATAGTTTGAGGCTGAATGGGATTTGATGTGATATTTTAAGGGCGTTTTATATTCGATTCTGGGTGACGAATTTCTATTAGAATTTTTAGTACTGCCTTTAATCTACGTTAAGATCCTGTGAAATCGTCTGTAAAACAGATTGATAGCAGTTTCGTTGTTAACTGGTCGTCATTATTTGTGTGTCAGTCCCCAAGAGACAAAGTTGGGGAAACCTGATCTTTCCCCTCTTTCCCCTCTTTTTTGTCCATTCTATATCTAGGTTCTTAAACCTCTTTGGCTTAAGGCTTCATCCAAGTCCTATTATAGGTCAATATAAACTTAATAATACTTAGTTTAATACATACTTTATGTATGAATAGTTAGGAACAGAACATACAAGAATATCAAAAGCCTTTATAGTTGTATATCGTTATTTATTTACAAAATCAAATATATATCCAGAGATCAAGTCCCATACCCCTAGCATGTGGTTCTCATAAACCCCAAGGGGTATGAATACTCCTGTTAAGAACCCCTGATCTATATGTTGGTTATTGTTACTACCACCCTTACCCTGCCATTGCAACTTATTCTACTTGGTGGAAGGGATTTCAGACGGCTTTGTTCTGTGCGCTGTTTGCATAAAGGTAGACGGTCTCATTTGTTCGTCAGTATTTGTAACTTTCTTTTTTTTCTAAAGTAAATTATGATCCCTCTTGGTGCATGAAGATATATCACCCGTGTCAGTCTGTGCTTTACTGTAAACTGAACGAGGTAGAGGCCTTATACTTTATGGTCGGATATCTAACGAATGAGTTGCTGTAGTTGTCTTTAGTAAATTGTACCTGTTATATATTTAATACTTAAGCCATACTGGTGCCTTTTATGAAACTTTATCATTTGGAAAGCTCTTATATAATGTTACTTGAGGGTCGCAAGATTAATGCATTGCCTTAGCAATCCTTTCAGAATAGATTGTTATAACAGAAATTTGTATTACTTTAACGATATTATTATCATTATTATTATTAATTATTATTTATTATTATTAATTATTGATTATTATTTATTATTATTAATTAGTTATTAATTAAATTCAAACAGTAATTAATTTGACTTTGTTTTTCAGGTAAGTGGCTGGTGCATTGTTCACTCACTAGTGTCTGGTCTGGACATAGTTGGCAGTAATTTGGAGGCATCGTTTGTTACAAATGGACAGAATTCCAGTGGTAACTGGTGAGGTAACAATTCGCCCCTGCTCTCTCTCTCTCTGCTCTCCTCTCCTACTCCTTCTTGATCTCTCTCTCTCTCTTCTCCTTCTCTCTCTCTCTCTCTCTCTCTCTCTCAAACACATAACTCATATAGGTTGTAATCTACTTAGACCTCCTTTTTTCCCTTTGACGTCTGTCTGAATGCCTGTCTCGCTGTTTCTCTGCTGGTTTTGTCCATCGCTAATAGACAGGCTAATCAATAGAGTCAAACCTGAGCTTTAATTACCTTTCTTTCCCCTTTAGACCTGTGAGATGGAAAGAGAGAAAGAGAGTGAGTGGCGTTGAATAATGTTGTGTGAACGCACATTGAGAAGGGTCTTGTGTGTGTGTGTGCGCGCAATATTTTGTAACAGTTGATGCTAGTGTAAAATACCTGAAATAAAATCGTATTTTTAACAAAATTTTTATTTAGTTATTATTATTATTATTAATTATTATTAGTTATTGTTTTATTAGTTTTATTATTATTGATTAGTTATTATTAAGTAGTAATCCAAGGCGTCAAACTTACGGTTGGAAAAGTATAATGCAGTACTTCTAGCTATACGCCCAAAGGTCAACATAGAAAAAGCAGCCCAGTAAAGAGAAATAAATATAGAAGCAATGACTTTCTTTAAAAGAAAAATATAGCTTGCTCAGCAAAAGCCATTTGCTCCACGTTCCTTTCTGAAGTTCCAATAGTTCAAATGCATGATTATGAAAGTCATTCCACTTTTGGTCTTAGCATGAATTAAACTTATAAAGAAGTGGGTGATATTGAACCTCGCATAGGGAAGGGAAGACTTAGATTTTTTTTCACATATGATGAAAACGGTAAAAAGCAGCAGTCAGTCGAGTGCCAGAATACTATAACCCCGTTTCCTTAATTTGATGAACCACACGAATTGTCCAAGAAGTACGAACCCCTGCTGGTTAAATTATGATAAATACCAGACACCTTTGGGGATAATATTTTAGAAATAGTATGTGAGTAAGAAAAAATACCAATTAGAACTATGCTGAGGTGGATGTGTGATGTCACAAAAAGAGAGAAGGTCAGGAGTGAATTGATCAGGGGGACAGCCAAAATAGGAGTTTTCAAAAAAAAAAAAAAACAAAAAAAAAAAAAAAAAAAAAAAGCTCAGGAAAGAAGACTCCTATGGTTTGGTCATGTCATGAGGAGAGAAGATGAACGCATATGTAAGAGGGTTATGAACGTGGAGGTGGAAGGCAGACGCGGGAGGGGAAAGCCAAAGTTCATGTGAAAAGATAAATTATTGAATGACACGAAGGAAAAGAGTAAGAGAACAAGATGTACAGGACAGAGGAAGATGGAGAAGGCTGTCTAGAAACAGCGACCCCATATAGAAATGGGAAAAGCTGAAGGTAAAGAAGAAGAAGAAGAACTATACCTCCATAAGCATTAAAAAGGGTTTCTTTTAGATTTCAATTGTATTTATTTTCAGAAGAATCTAAATTTTCTTGAGCCACGGCCCCTGTCAAGTGATGAATATTCTCTTTTCATAGATCATAAGCTTCGAATTTCTCAAAATACGCATGTCGAAAATCCACATTACTTTTTCTTACGGTAATTAAACAAACGAGAAGAAATTCGCATTAAATAAAGAAAACAAAAGTAGTCTCTCTCTCTCTCTCTCTCTCTCTCTCTCTCTCTCTCTCTCTCTCTCTCTCTCTCTCTCTCTCTCTCTCTCTCTCGCGGACACACACTCGTATATATTTATTGATAATAAAATTTCTGTTCCCCTTTCTCAAAAATTAAAATAAACCGGATCCGATAATCTTCAGCTTCTTAAATGGCACAATAATATCTCTAAGTTCTTCGCCATTAAAAAAAAAAAAAACTACGGAATTATTGTTATGGCAAAGAGGGAAGCGATCTCGGCACTTTTACTACAAAGAGTCAGATTAGCTTTTACATGTGTTTCATTTAAAGGAATTGGAAAATGGAGCGTTTGAGTCCTCTTGGGGATGATGCTACTTACGTAAAATATTTGAGATTGAATTTGGTTACTTTTATGAAGAGAGGTTCATTTGAAGATCTCTGGATAGTATGGAAGAACTGTGTTAGGAAATTTGTGTCTGGGCATAGTAACAGTGATTGTGTTATTCTGTGTGCCCTTTTGTTCTATGATAAAATACAGTTCCATATCTAATTTTCTTTTATACCCATCCTTCCAAAACTAATACACACTTGAAATGTATTTTATATTATATGCATATAAACACACACACACACTATATATATATATATATATATATATATATATATATATATATATATATATATATATATATATATATATATTATGAGTGAAAGAAGACAGATGTTTTGGAAATCTCAAATCTCCGTAGGAAAGGAGCGTAGGTTAAGAGACACCACATTTTATTTGCGACGCGTTTCGTTGTGTCTTCATAACATTTTCAAGCCTAAAAGCGACATTACAGTATTTTAATAGCAACAATAAGATCATGGTTAAAATCATTAAAATAAATTGCAACGGCATACTAAAAAACAAAATAGATAAGATCTTTAAAATAAATTACAAACGGATTTACTAAAAACAAAATGGCGGGAAAGAGAGAGATGGAAAGTTTACACTACTAATGAATGACTGAATGATTTATATTAAAAGCAAGGGATAAGATGAATTGTCAAGGTTAAGATCTAGTTTCCTTAAAAATATTTCTATCGACTCAGAGATTCTCTAAAAGTACCAAGCACACTAAAATTTTCCAATCTTCTACCTGTATTACATTCCTGTGTGTGCTGTAAAATCGGTGATCTGTAGTGTAAACTTTCCATCTCTGTCTTTCCCACCATTTTGTTTTTAGTATACTGTTGTAATATATGTTAAAGATCTTATCTATTTTATTTTTAGTTTGCAATTTATTTAAAGATTTTAACCATAATCTTATTGTTGGTACTTTTACTCAGCCTTGTTAGCCAATAATTACATAATCTTTTAACTACTATTAAAATACTGTAATGTCTCTTTTAGGCTTTAAAATGTTGTAATGAAGAAACAACGAAACGCGTCGCAAATAAAATGTGGTGTCTTTTAACCTACTCTCTTCTTTTACTACTGATTTATGATATATACTATATATATATATATATATATATATAATAATATAATACATATATATATATACATATATATATATATATCATATCTATACTATATATTATTATTAGATTATATATACATATATATATACATATATATATATACATATATATATATACATATATATATATATATATACATATAACCTATAATTTACTATATATATAACACATATACAATAGTAAACATATATATTATATATATATATATATCTATATTATGCATATAATATAAAAACTGAAAATACATTTGCTTCAGTTTCTTAATATATTTCAAGTGTGTATTGATTTTGGAAGAATGGGTATAAAAAGAAAATTAGACATGGAACTCTATTTTATCGTAATAATTTTTGTAAGTTAAGAATGGTCGATTGGTGGTGAATAATTCCCTTGTGCTAGCACAATTTGCCAAAATCCTTTGAGCAGTAAGTAATAATGAGCTTGATTCTTAGTAAGAATTTATTGGGCAAAAGCGTCAGGACTGCGCTGGCAGATGAGGACTTAACAGATAGATATTCATCAGGCTCCGTAACGTGTTTTATAGTGTCTGTAATGGCGTAAGTAGTGTTCTGGTGTCGAGGAATTACTGTAATGATCTGTTTGGCAGTGCAAATTAGGTTGTAAGTCGCTAAATATAGTTTTTGTGTTAGTAATGTAAAGTAATCAGTTGTGAGTTAGTATGTGTTAGAGATTGAATGAGATATTGGTTTGAATTGTTGTAGATTTATCCCGTTGTTTTTTAGATTTGGTCTTTGTAATGACAATAGAATGCTTATGAAATTCAAATATTGGTAGTTTTTTGCAGGTGACTCAAAAACGTACGAAACGATTTTACTCGTATTTGGCACAAACTGGCATCGATTTCTTCAGCATTTTGCACACTGGCAATATGTTTTCTAAGCATGTTTACGACGACACACACACGCACACACACACACACACACACACACACACACACACACACACACACACACACATATATATATATATATATATATATTGTATATATATATATTGTATATATATATATTGACGCTGACCTAATTTTTTTTCAGCATTTTGAGCACAATAATATCACAATTTTAGAACTATTTTACAGACTTCCATTAAATTGTTCAACGTTTAAAACATCACTTTCAATTATTAACATCTTACGGTTCAGAGTCTACAATTAAATTGTGTGAATTTAATGAAAATATGCCAGCTGTGTGATCTTATTGTTGCTTAGCAATCAGCAATTAAGGTAATTGCTTTATTGTTCTCCTCGATTGTTATTAAGTGCGATCTCTCTCCCTGACTCAGATTGTTAATGATAAAAAAGAAATTGGGAATAAAAATAGAGCCCAAACAGCTGTTCCAAACCCTCGTCCTAAGGGCTTTTGTATTGATCTGAACCGGTTTCCCCTTCAATAAACGTATCTTAATCAGATGGCTATGCTGTCTGGAACTACTCCTAACCCCCTTTGCCTTCCCCATTGAAACCCCCCGCTTATTCTTCTTGTGCATATATAATGCTGTAGGGAACTGACTAGTCCTCGCTATCTTGTTAGTCTATCTTCTTTTTTTTTCAGCCATTGCTGCTGTTGTCATTGCGATTTTATCTTGGATAAACATGATCACTACCTTCAATGATGGTAGCAAAAGCAAGGCCATTTAAAAAAAATGTAATGATAACCATCTTTCCGGCTTCAAATTCTTTTTCAACACCATGCCACCGCCATTGCAGTTGTTCCTACCTACTATCGCACCTGTCATAAGTGCAATCACCAACATCGACATTATCACCACCAGCAACAACAACAACAACAACAACCCCTTCCTCTTTCCGATTATGCTTTTATGTACAACCTTTTGGTCCATCATCGTCATCCGCCAGATCATCACCATCGTTGCTGGTGATTCTTTTGCCTTCGCCCTACGTCATTGTCTAAAGGCCTCTCGGAGACTTGCAATGGAACCTTTTGCATCGATGTGTTCTTTCCCGTCCGGGGAAAGTTTTAATGGCCCTCTGGAGAGTCACGCTAAAAAGTGAATTAGACCAAACCCTTGGATGTTTCGCAGCAGTTCTTGTGACACTCAGATGGACTTTTTTTTTTTTTTTTTTTTTTTTTTTTTCCAGGAGTTTTGGGGGGAGTTTAGAGAAAGAGAGCTCATTTTTCGTTCATTTGGCATTGTATTCTTAAGGGTTAATTCGCATTCGCTCTCCCAGTGATGGTAGTTATTACTTAGTGGCATTTCTGTTACGTATTTTTTGTATTTAATCTGAGTGTGGGCGTGCGTGTACTTGTGTGTGTGTGTGTGTGTTTGTTAAGGGGGGGGGGGACGGTACTGACTTACAGGGAGACATTTTCCATTGAGGAAGACATTTTCCATTGTGGTTTATATTTCAAATCTCTCGCACTCTCTCGTGTTCAATTATTAATAAACGCGTGTGCTTTAGTGCTACGGTAGCCTCATATGAAATATCTACCAAATTTATAGATTATTGTGTCTTCATAGTGTTAAAGAGTGTCACACGCACACCTAGTGGACGGCATAATAGTGAGGTGTTTTTTTATTTATATATTTATTTATTATTTATTTTCTTATTTTTTTGTGTGGAATTTTAGCTTCAGGTCAGTTCACTTGTTCAGTAAACCAAGATAGTTACTGATATCCACTGAATAACATTCGTGTCACGGAATCATGTCCTGAGTTATTTTGTAAAGTTTCGATATTTCTCCATGTACCGTGAGAAGTAATGAGATCTTAAACGAATTAAACAACTTTTGAATCGAAGGCTGTCAGTGTATGGCTTTTTAATCTGGGAACCAGTCTCGTTTGTTATATTTCGCAATATTCGATTGTTCGTACAGAACAAACTAGAAAACTAGTACGAAGAGAAACTTGACAAAATGGGACATGACAATGCATATTTACTAGACATCAATTAGTGAATTTCCGAGCCCTTGGACTTGCATGGTCAGGTCATTGGAGGGGGATTGAACATGTCCCTCTCGGGAAGCTGAAGGACTGTTTCTTCAATCCAAGCAAAGAAAAGGTCGAACAAGGATCCTAAATTCAGTAGAAACAAGAGGCAAATAATTACCGTCGAGTTCGGTCTTAGGTCAATTGTCAGAAGTGCCTCTGCATGAAGGTACAGGATTGGCCCCTCTCAAGAGCCTGTAACAACTGAAATAACATGTAGAATGATTAACTTTCCAATATTTATATATTGTCATATAAGACGACTATTTGACTTTGGCAGTTTTAAAGCTCTCTGGGTTCACCTTTTACCAAAGAAAATAAGGGCGAGTGCTAGAAGGACTGTTGCCACTGGTTTCTTTTGAGTCATCGCTCTCCTCGGTGGCGTGGTTGGTATGGTGCTTGCGTCTCACCTCGGTGGTCGCGGGTTCGATTCTCGGCCATTCCATTGAGGAGTGAGAGATGTATATTTCTGGTGATAGAAGTTCACTCTCGACGTGGTTCGGAAGTCACGTAAAGCCGTTGGTCCCGTTGCTGAATAACCACTGGTTCCATGCAACGTAAAAACACCATACAAACCAAACCAAACCTCTCAAGGCGCAGCGGTGTACGCATGCGGTACAAATTTTGTTTTCCTGAAAACTAGTTATGCTCATTATTTAGCTATTTTCAGTTGTTATACTGTGTTTCGGATTAAAAGGATAGTTGTACTGGTTTTTAAGAACCATAATTCCTTTTTAGTACCTTCGGTCGAATCTGTATGTTTATAAATTAATAGAATTTAACGCATGTACACATACATATATATGTGTGTGTGTAGAATTGAATATGAACATGTTCTGAATGTGAAAATTTTTTTTTCTCTGGATCATATCTAGATTATCAGTTAAAGGACACGATTACGTAACGGTTATTATGTGTGAACCGTTGGAATTTCTTTTAGTGAAAGATCCTATGAAATAATGCTGTAACCGTTTTTTTTTTTTAAGGGATATCATCATTGTTATTATACAAATGTAATCTTTATAATGTAACGATTATTATTATTGTATTATATTTGAAACCGTACTTGACTGAAGGAATGGATTTTCGCTGTTTCTGTAGAGGATGATCCTACCACTCCATCCTTCACTCGATGTCTTTTTTTTTTTCTTTTTTTTCTTTTTTCTTCTTTTTTTATGGGGGAAGAGTCCAAGGATTTCTTTTTCTTCCGCTGCAGAGGATCACCATTGACGTTGATATAGTTCTCTCTCTCTCTCTCTTTCTCTCTCTCTCTCTCTCTCTCCAAACAGACTGTCGAGCGTCTCCATTTGATGGATGAGACTGAGGACGATAAAGCGATATAAAATATCATGCTGGCAAAACGGGCTGCCTTCCGTTGCTCATTCGTATTTTTTACTTATTTTTTAGCATTTTATTTTTTGCAATGGTGAACTTTTTTTTTTTTTCATCACTATCCAATCCCTAGTTTGTTTTTATATTTATTTCTTGTTTTGGTCTTTTTTTCGAATTTCGCATCCCTTTTCTTTGGGATAGTTGTCCTCATATATTTTTTTCAGTTGATACATTATTTGTCTTCGTGAATTTTTTTTTTTCGTCAATTTCCTCACTGTCAGTATTTTGATCTGTCATGTCTTTTTATTCATTATGTATTTTCATTTCCTGTGATTCGTCTATGATCAGTGGATATAGGCATTGTACTACACACACGAGAGAGAGAGAGAGAGAGAGAGAGAGAGAGAGAGAGAGAGAGAGAGAGAGAGAGGCGGCGATTATCACTTTTTCATTATTGAACAGTGGAGTATGGGATATCTTACTGGTTTGAAGCTTCAGTTTCAATATTTGCCATTTTATATTAATATTCGTAGTTCGATTAATGTCTTTGATTGCTCCTTTTTATTTCAATCCTCTTTGGAATATCCTTGATTGTTTATGTGCTCATTAACTAAATTGAAATGTCATGGTTGGCAAAAGTTAACAGATTCAAATAAAAATGTTATCTAATTAGACGTTGAAAATGGAATTATAGAAGCGTGACCAGATTTGTGGTAGTTTTCAATCTGATAAAAAAAAAATTCCTTTGGGCAAATGATCAAAATAGGACGTTTTCAAAACCATAAGCTTCTCAAATGTTATCATGCTGCGCGTTGCTTTCTGTCGCCATTTTATTTTCTTGGGTCGCCATAAATGCCCTGCCATGCCATTCGTTTCCCAAAACAGTATATATTTGGTTTTCTTTTACTTCAGTGATCAATTGGCTCAGCTCTTTATGCTTTCTATCATCGCTGTTCCGTCTCTCTCTCTCTCTCTCTCTCTCTATCTCTCTTCTCCTCTCTCTCTCCTCTCTCTCTGTCTCTCCTCTCTCTATCTATATATATATATAGATAGATAGATAGATAGAGAGAGAGATAGAGAGAGAGAGAGAGAGAGAGAGAGAGAGAGAGAGAGAGAGAGCTATATGGGGATACAATCCACAATGATGTAAAATCGTTCTATAGTTTAAAATATATATTTCTTGTACAGGAGCTCTATTGCTTTCTACCATCAGCTGTGGTCTTAAGTGAACAAGACCACAGCTGATGGTCGAAAGCTATAGAGCTCCTGTACAAGAAATATATATTTTAAACCACAGAAGGATTTTACATCATTGTGGATTGTATCCCCATTAACTTAGCTAAAGGTACGACATAGTACCTAGCTTCTGCATATATATATATACTATATATATATATATATATATATATATATATATATATATCTATATATATGTATATGTATGTATGATGTGTGTGTGTATACACACATAAATACATAAAGCCGTGAGCATACAATTAAATCAGTGCCCGGGAACCTTGGCTGAATAATTGCTGGTACTGTAGAGTGTGTGCTTCCAGGGTGTCAAAGACTAAGTGTATCTGGCTTAAATGGGTCATTTGCTGGGATAAAGAAAGATGGCGGGCATAGCAGTCTCTCCCTTAAGACGAGCTGAGAAGCGAGGTGTACCTTTCTGGCACCATTTCCTCCAAGAAGGCATAAATTTGTATGGTGAGAATAACATTTACTCGGCACATGTACTGTATGATATTAGCGAAAAATGACATTATATGTGTTTGAAGTAAGGTGAAGTTAATCACGGTGTTTTCGTTTCTGATTTACATTGGTGTAGGCTGCCAAGCTCCTAGGAAAGGACTCTGGAAGAGGACGTAAATTGTTCACTTCTTTCAATCTGGAAGTGACTGGTGCTTCCGAACCATTGGTAAAATGTATTGCGCTATCAAACTGTAAGAGCTGTTGCATGTTATCTATTGCGCCATTGAGTTTGTTTCCTTGAGATTTCTCTCTTTTTTTTTTCTCTCTCTCTCTCTCACTTGAGGTCGCTGTAGTTTTGTTTAGATTAATGGGATGGTCGTGTCAAGCTCAGATAAAAGTTAATGCAAGATTTAATGCTCGCTCGAGGGCCCATGACTCCTTGATTGATTTATTCCGGTGGATGTTGTAACAATGAGTGGTTGCAATTGTGTTGTGTATGTAAGGTTGGTTATATATATATATATATATATATATATATATATATGTATGTATGTATATATATACATATATATATATATATATATATTGTGTGTGTTTATGTATATGTATATACATACCATTATGTAATGCATACATACGTACATTCGCATGTGGGGACTGCTTCGAGATACACACACAAGCAATTTTTAAAAGTTTATTTGATTTAAAAGGCCAGTCTATTACACTTCAATTTGTGGCTTTTATCCATCTTACGTATTTAAATATATATAGATACACAGACCTACCTACATACAGGCTGTTTTGTTGGTAATATATAGCTGTCGACATTATAGACATTATGTAATTTTGTTGCAGTGATGTTATTTTTGAATACCGCAGTCCACTTGATTAAAATTTTCACGTATCTGGTCCCCAAAATAGAGAATTCTGTTTAATGTTATGACAAATTAACGCTGCATGACGTGTTTATGACTTTTTTTTGTCTCTGCGTGACATGTTTACAAGGTTTTTTGTCACTTTCAACGAATTAACGAATGTTCACAGAATATTTTCACTTTATTTACGAACTTTATTACAGCAGCGCAGATGAATGTGAGTGGAATTTTTATTGTAGAGTTGCCCTGTCATGCTTGTCTGTGTGTATGCGCTTTCAGTAAGGGCTTAAATGTATACAAAGAAATATTTAGATGTATATCCTGTATGCTCGACGGAGAAAAATGTCATTACTTCCTACTCGTTGGGGAATATTCAAACTTCGTTAATTACTGTAAAGAAATAGCATGCCACGAATAATTGATTGTAGAAATTGAGGTTATTTAATAATTCGTGTAGACACTTATGAACGCTTAATTATTTGCAAGGCATGAGTCACGAGGATTGCTTTGATTCAGCCTCATTGACGAGGTGAAAGTAGTCACCGTCGGTGTCACCTACTTGGATTTTGTGAAGAATTGATGTGGTTTAACGGGTTTGTGATAATACAATTTTTAATGAATGAACAATAATCCACGATGACTAGCGATATTAGTGAATCCTTCATGAACGATACTCTTTGTTTATTGCATCAGAATGTCAGTCAGATAAGTGTTGCTCTAAATCATAAGCGTTTTTCAATGCGTTTAATGAATGTAGATTCTTAAGTATTTGAGTTTTCATAGGATATAGGCGCAAGGGAATTGGCGCTTGATTATGTTAATTATGCTTCATTGCTCATGTGCAGGTATGTCCTTGATGATATCTAATGCCCAAGAGGTTATGATGTGCTGACATGGATACCCATAGAAGAAAAGAGCTGTTTCATTTAGTTTTTCCGAGAAATGAAAAAAAATATATTTAGTCCGTTGTGATTTATTTGAAAAATTTTCCGTGACATCTCAGAGATGCGCAATTTGACATTACTGGACCGTTGGAAGGCGTTCAGACTGGGCAAATAAAAGTAACTGCGAAGTGGTTTAGAATACAAGAAAGACAAACGGCAGGAAAAGTTGTAGCAGGGAATGATATTGAGCGAGCGGCCATAGCACCATAATCGACTATAACGCCGGAACGTTAAAGGTTTCCATAAAACTGAAAATAATTGCTAGAAGGTACCATAGCAGTTACAAAATTCTAGAGAAACCAGGACGGCGAAAAAATGTAGAAGTAGGCAATAAAAGTGAAAAACTGAGAGGTAGGGGGAGGCGGAGCTGCGTGCGTAGTATTAAAAAGAGGTTAAGAAATGCTTCATAACCAAGAGAAAATCCCCGAAGGTGACCTTACGCAATGAAAAGAGCTTTAATGGGGAAGACACGGGAAAGTACGCAGTAAACAGAGCTTGGCGGTGGATATAACAACGAAGATGCGTAATGAAGAGAGCAGTAACGTGGAATTAATGGACGAGAGAAGGTCAAGTCTTACGTCAATTTTTAAGCCCTATTGATTCAGCGAAAGAGACTTAACATGTTCAACTAATTTTGTTCTCTTTTAATTAAAAGGAAATCCCTTTTGATTAATTAGAAGGGAAGCCTTTAATGAATATCATGTGGCAAAGACACGCCGTCTCCCTCCACGCAGCAGTAGTAGTAGTCCATGTTTGGAAGCCGTATGGCAGTAATTCCCGACCGTGGCTTTATTGGACGCCGGTACTGCTCGGTCGAATTAGTATCTGCCACGGTAATTTGATATCCATTGTTGGAAGGGAATATGGCGTCGCTCGTTACTCCATCCGAGTTAGGCAAATGAATTTGGCAAGTACCTTGTTCCCCGCATTGTGACAAGGGCTGTCATATTCCTCTTCAAAGTTTCGCCCTTAAACGTTAGTTATCCGCCGATTCATGGGATTTGGGGCTTCTGGCAGGCAGGCAGACATTGTCGTTTCCCGGATTACGACGGGTTTGCTCCTCTTCTCACGGTATGTGGGTCGGATTTTTGCCCTTGGTATTACCTCTTTTGTCTTTAGAGCTTCGGTTTAAGGTTGCACAGTTTATTTATTCCTTTTTTTTTGTAGTTGCAGTAATGAATTGAAGTAATTGGTGCTAATGATGACTGGTCGATTTACATTTAATATACGTAAGTCTTGGTTTTGTCCAAAGAAAATGTAATATTTTATGGCTACATGAGTTTTTTTTTTTTTTAAGTAGTATTATATTTTTAAACAAAATATTTAGATCCAAGTTCAGGGTTGAAGTAGCCGGAAGCTAACCTCTTAACGAAGCACTCTATATTATTATTATTATTATTATTATTATATTATTATTATATTATTGAAAAATTTCGAGGACAAAGAGCAGCTTGCAGTTTGGTGCCTTATTTAAGATGTTTTTCAACTAGTGCAAAAGCTCATTATTGCTTGAAAGTAATATATATAATCTATTATATATATATTATATAAATATATATTATAATATATCTATTATTATATATATAATTATATATATTATATATATATAATATATATATATAATATATAAATATATATATAATATATATATATTATATATATCTCGATACCCCTGATCAACCCCACCGCCCCACCCCGGGTCGGACAAACAGGTTTTGTAAGATGAGGGTGGATGTTTCCCTCCCCTACCCTCCCGTTCCCCTACCTGCTCCGGACAAACCGGTTTGCAGGGGGGTGTGGCCTGTATCATGTCTCCCCAACTGTCAAACAAGATCCACTCGGATTTTATTATTATGGATTATTATCATTATATTATTGCACTTGATGGAAGTCTCAAAAAAGCGTTATATACATCGCCTCGAAATCCATGCAAATTGGAATTGATGGTAAAGATCGAAGCTTTGTGTAGATCTGAGGTTCAGTTGACCCTCAGATGTCATTTGAGGGCAGCATCGCTTTCCCTCTCCCTTCCACCTGCACTTTTTCTCTCTCTCTCTCTCTCTCTCTCTCTCTCTCTCTCTCTCTCTCTCTCTCCCCCTTGCTCCCTCCCACCCCATGGCTCATGTTTGGAGCCTCGACTTCACGTTCATCTTGGTTGACAATAAGTCTTTCTCTTTTCTCTCTTTCTCGGTATCTTCTTTTACTTTCTCTAATAGATATCGAAGTGGGATATTTATGGCTCTTTACTCCATCGGCACTTCTCGGAATTTATCTCTCTCTCTCTCTCTCTCTCTCTCTCTCTCTCTCTCTCTCTCTCTCTGGAGTTTTGTACGATTAGAATTACCGACGTTGGAGTTGATATTCATTCATTAGCAAAAGACCTACATGAATATTTTGAAGTCTGGGTATGTGGTTGATGTGAGCTAACATTTGTTCATTTATGTGAGGAAAAGAAAGGATGATATTATCTGTGAAGAAAATGGCAAATAAGAATTTCTGTGAAGTATATATACTACAGTGAACACGATTAAAAAATCAATTGGCAAAAAATTCGGAAAACTAAGTATAATAGAAAACAATGTTGACAAAGGTTTTGTTCGGATATACTGAAAATTTCATCATGTCAGATTAAATGTTAAAGAAAAACAATTTTGATCATGAAACGTCTGCAGTTTATTGAATGAAAGATGAAAAGCAAATGCTTATATTCCACACCATCCGTGGATTGACAAAACCCTCTGTTACTTGTGTGTTCTCATCCTTTTGAAGCGGCGACCTTGGAATCGCTGTGCTGAATTAATTCCAAGTGTCGGAGGGATAGAGAGAAGGGGACGTCCATTTCAGAAATTTCATCTTGCTCTTGAGGCCTCCCTGGATCGCCCCAGTACTATTTTGCTCCTTTGCCTGGTTCTGCCTTGCTGGCTGCGACTGTGATTGTAAGTGCCCGAGGAAACTGCCTTTGTTTGGGTTATCGTAACTATTCTTTAAACGTTTTACACTCGTAAAACATCCATGAGCCATATATATATATATATATTATATATATATATATAATTATATATATATATATATAATATATATCTATCTATATCTATATCTATATATATATATATATATAATATATATATATATATATATATATACTATATATATATATATATATATATATATATTTGGGCTATGGGTGTTTCATGAGTGTAAAACTTATAACGAATAGTTACGATATTACCAGTATACACACACACACATTTTTTATCACATCACCGTGATTCATATAGCTACATGCATTGAGCTACAAATGCCCTTTAATATATATTCGCTCTACCTGGGAATTAGTATATTTTCATATATGTTAACCGAAGGAAAATTTTTCAGTTGGTAATAATTGCGTCCTCTCGTGTATTTGAACCAATGGACAGAGGAGGAATCAGGACTTCAGTGAAGTTAACCGACTCAGCCAACAAGTAAAGTCACTGAAGTCCTGATTTCTCCTCTTGTGTGCTGGTTCGAATCCGCGAGCGGACGAAGTTATTATCAACAAAAAAAATTCCCCTTCGGATAACGTGTATGAAAATATATTAATGCCGAGGTAGAGCGAAGTGGATATTAAAGGGCATTTGTAGCGTAATGCATATTATATATATATATATATATATATATATATATATAATATATATCTATATATATATATATATATAATATGCATTACGCTACAAATGTTTTAATATCTATATCTATCTATCTATCTATTTATTTATTTTTATTTTTATTTATTTATTTAATCTCGAATTCACTGTACGATGGGAATAACTTACACCTGAGTGTAATCTATCGTGTTTCAAATCCTGGCCGGTGCAGATGCAGTTGGAATTTCCCCTCGGTAAGCTAATCCCCGGGTATAGTGAGTTCTATAGTAAATGGTATTTGTGGCGGAATATTGGAGTAGTATGTGGGAAAGAGTTATGTGTTCAAGTGACAGAATTTCATATATATATAAATATATATATATATATATATATATATATATAACACACATATATATATACATATATATATATGTATATATATATATATGTATATATATATATATATATATATATATATATAACAATATATATATATACATATATATATATATATATATAGATATATATATATATATATATATATAATATTTATATAATGTAACGAACCCTAGTGGAGATCAGTAAAGAGAGGTGGGATTTGCACCCACTTACACTAGATTAGGGTGATATTACACACCTTTCTTTGTTTCATGCTTGACATCAGTGCAAATGAAAAGGTATTGGGAGGTAACCACAGGTACGAGTTAAACAGATACAGACCAACACAAATACAAGAAATGTGGCACCAGGAAAAAAAAACAGTTTTCATACTTAGCTTACAGTATTTCGGTTCAAAGGAAAATACAATTTTTGTGGAGCCAAATAGAAATACAAAGAAATATTGTATATGAAAATAGATGAACCGATAAAAAAATAGAGAGAGAGAGAGAGAGAGAGAGAGAGAGAGAGAGAGAGAGAGAGAGAGAGAGAGAGAGAGAGAGAGACTGTCTTGTTCTTTGGAAAATTTTTCTTATTCTTTGTTAAACTCGCGTATTTCATCCTTCGACACAAGTGTTGTGCTGAACGTTATTGTCGTGGGAGATTTTTCTATATTCACAAGAAAATGATTTTCCTTCTGAAATAGAAAAATGTTATCCGTGGGCAGAACTGTTTTGCTTCGAAAACTGTTTTAGACGATTTGATGTTATAGCATGCAGAATGGAAAAGGGCTTTCATTGACGTCTTCACAAGCAAGTAGTTAGATGATTTTATTGGCAATGTTGGATTTAGTATAAGAATTTCTGCGTCATAGCCAGTATTGCAGTTTTCCGTTAATTGAGGAGGTTATTAGAAATATGACAGGAAATTAAATACTCGAAATATTTTAGAAGTAGTGTGCAGTCTGAGCCAGTAAATTAGTGTTGCAGTTAAACTGTCTACCTTTACTGATGAAGATTTAAAATTTAATGGACATCAAGCTTTTGCCCAACATATGGAAGATTTGAAATATTTCTTTTATTTATATAAATGTAATACATTTTATTTGATAAAGTTTGGGTGTGTGTTTGTATATGCCTCACGAAGATGTAAATTGGTCCGAATACAACCTTTCAAAAGTAATTGGTGCATTGCATTACAGCTTGCAAGGCCGTCACTCTCCGGGCCAAAATTTCAATTTAGTGATTTTTCCTCTTGGAACTGTGAATCCTTTTCATTAGAGGGATTGTATATGTAAGGAGACTGGCAGTAACTGAATCTTTTCTAGAGATGACCTTCAAAAATTTCGGGAGAGGCATTTGCAGTAGGAGCTGGTTGAGATTTTTTTGTTTTTGTTTTCTGCCCATTTTAAAAATGACTTTAAAGATCACAAAAAGTTTAAACATGATATTATATTAGGCCTTTTTTTAAAATTTCATATGTGAATTGCATTGGTTATCTAAATGTCATTTACCCATTTACATGAATGAATATGCCATTCATATTTAGGGCGTCTGCATAGCTCACAACTTATATAGATAAGTTTTACCCTACCAATGATATCCATGGGGTTTATTGTCGACGCTTTGTTACTCCATCTAACTGAACAGACCCAGCGTTGCATAACTTCATTTATCTTGTATAAAGAAATTATGATTACTTTAAGGAAATGAATAAAATGCCATCTGGTCATATTTTCTGACATCTTTGCTTCTTGACAACAGTGTTTACACAGCATTTTTACATAGTAGGCAGAATTGGCAGCAGAAGAGAACACGTTCTTTAGCGTGCAATCATAGATCGCCACCTTTGTACAGGCATAATAGCTTATTCGGTAGGTAAGCTCCCAACCAACAACTATATCATTTGTATCAGTTCAGTAGTGGCATGATTGAGTTATTCCTTGAATGAGTTTTTGCTCGTTTAAAGCCAGCCCCACCCCCCCCCCCCCCCCCCCCCCCTCCCCCCCCCCCCCCCACCCCCCCCCCCCCCCCCCCCCCCCCCCCCCCCCCCCCCACTCTCTCTCTCTCTCTCTCTCTCTATCTTCTCTCCTCCTCTACTCCCTCTCCTCTCTCTCTCTCTCTCTCTCTCTCGTTTATCCATTGAATGTAGACGCATTTAGTCTCGTATTTTGAGATTTTGTAATTCTCGTTGTGGATATGCTGCTCTTGTAATGGTTTTCTATGAGTTTTCATGGTTTTCAGTAACAGTTTAATGCCTGATAATCAAAATGATATACTATGTGGTATGGGTAAATTTATCCTGCGATGGGTTGTGTAGGAACCGGTGATTTGTGTATTTATGTGAACCTTTTGGGATTAGACGTAATTTCTGTGAACATCTTAATTAAGCACATTTGTAGATGTTTCCATGCAAATATGACATTGCCTGTCTGCTTCTTTCACGCGTCTTCAAATACAGTGATCCTGTTCCCTGTAACTTCCATTTGTCTTCCCTTTTAACCAGAGTAATTCCTCTACCCGTAACCCTCACTTTCTCCCATTTCCCTGTGTAATTGACCTAAAAATTATATTTCCCATTAACTACCGAATATCCCTCCCCCACAATCCATCATACTTCTTCTTTTCCTAGCTACCCAAATCAGTCACCTTAACTTAACATACTTCTCTCCCCTAAACCATCTTGATGTTCTCTTGTTAACGACTCTGATCCTCTGCCATTAATAATCCTACCTTTCCAGAATCTCCCATTAGCCACCATACCTTTCTTCCCCCTAGCCATCATCATACCTCGCTCTCCTCCTCCTAAACTCGCTATAAAAATGCCCCCTCCCTTTGATTCATATTTTTTTTTTCTTTTCTTGTGCCCTATTCATTCACAAGCTAATGGTTCATCTCCAAGACGAAATTTCTTTTCTCCCTCCTTTGAATGCTCGGCCCATCCCCTACTTAAAACTTTAAAATATTCATCTAGCAAGGCGGTTCCTTGAAAGAAAGGAAGACGCATAGAAAGAAAAAAATAGGAAGATTTATGATGCAGATAAATCTCTTTAGTAACTCGTTACGGGGAAGACAACTTTGCCTCATTTGTTGAATGTATCTTTAGTCGTTTGTAAAAGAGAGACATTAGGCCACATGGCTTCATGGAGAGAGAGAGGCCTTCACGAAAATGGCGAATTTTACCTACACGGAATTGCTGGTGTTTTATTGCTTCTGTTTTATTTATTTGGTTTCTAGCCTGTGGAAGAAAAAGCGATTTTTTTTTCTTCCACGCACTTTGGACCAGGTAAGTGGGTTTGTTCTGTCCCACCCAATTTTAAAGTAAGGTCACGAAGACAGCTTAAGAACTTTATTATTATTAGTTGTCTTTTTGCTACGAACATCTGTAATTTTCGCTGTACTGAAATGCGGCCCGGTAATATACGTATATATATACGTATATATATATATATATATATAATATATATATATATATATATATATCGTATATATATATATATATATATATATATATATATATATATATATATGTTGTGTGCGTTTGTTTGTGTATGGATGTATTTATGATTTTATGATATATTCTATTGCTACGAAACAGCTTTCTTGTCTATAATTTTCGTAGCTTTCATAAGAAACCTGTTTGATATTTCTACTATATATATATATATATATATATATATATATATATATATATATATAAATATATATATATATACATACATACACATACATACATACATACATACATACATACATATACATACATACATACACATATACACACACTAATGTGTGTGTGTGTGTACGAGCTTGAAGGTGTACTGTATTCCTCTGTTTATTTTTAATACTTTAAACATCAGACCCTTTCATGAGCATGACAGTAATACACTTCCGAACTGGATATATGGACAACTGAGAGGCATGCATACACAAGATTCTCTCTCTCTCTCTCTCTCTCTCTCTCTCTCTCTCTCTCTCTCTCTCTCTCTCTCTCTCTTCTAGTGTAATTTCCGGTAATTACGAATAATCTTCTAGAAGAGGCGTCATTTTTGAGGCGCCGGGTGGCTAATTAAAGTCGTGTTGTTGTCGTGTTTTCAGAATTATTGATGTCAGTATTTTGAAGATGATGTTTTTGCGGCATTTAAGTTTTGAAACAGCGTTTGAAATCATTCTTTTATAATAATGGTCAGGGTTATGTATCCATTAGCTAGTTTTTGGTCTCTGCTTCTTGAATTTAAGTGAAAGTGGATATTATATCGGCCTTTCATGTTTAAGATGAGCTGATCAGATATATTCAAGTTAGTATTTATTACCGTATCGGAATAGAAATCTCTCTCTCTCTCTCTCTCTCTCTCTCTCTCTCTCTCTCTCTCTCTCTCTCTCTCTCTCTCTCTCTCTCTTCGAATTATTTGTTTGAAACTAATCTGCACCTTGCCTTTGGATATTATATAAATTGTAAGCTTTTGTGTCTTTTCAGATGATTTACAGTTTCAAACCTTTGAATATGGAAGATTAGTGAAGTCGTTTTTTTACAAGAATTTGATTCTTTGTTAGTTTCTGTTCACTGAAATTCTACGCATAGCAGGTTCTATTTTTAGTTCTCAGTCTTTTTATTTATTTTTTATCAGAAATGAAGAGCGAGACAACTTATAATTAGTAACAGAAGACGTCAGCTCAAGTAATTAAAAAACAAAAATTCTCGTCTCTCTCTCTCAGTCTCTCTCATCTCATCTCTCATCTCTCATCATCCGTCTCTCTCTCTCTCTCTCTCTCTCCAATTGTTGTAGAGGTAATATTAATAAACTTTATTATAGACTCGCAATGACATCAAGCCAGTATTGTTTAATACCAGTAGTATTTTCGATTTTTAGTTTAAATTTCTGCAAGTATGTGAACCTTATGATTGCAGTGATATGAATCGATACGTAAGGTGTTAACGGCTGATCAATTTTGTTGATTATATCAGCTTATTTGTGTACATCTGTTAATATTTGAAAGCGAGTGGGTTTTGTCCAAAAATGGAATTCATGAAGTTTGTTTCGATGTCTCTGACCATAGCTGCCGTGATGCAAGTTACTCACATGACTAAATCAGTGTGTCCGTCTGTGGTGATGAATGTTTTCCTTATGGAAGACGAACTAACTCTGCCTTTAGTGAGCGTCTGTAAAATCTTTAAGTAAGGATTCCTGACAAGCAGAAAGATAGAAAGAATCGCAAGCTTGTATGCCCTTGTGTTATATTTTCCAGAAAGACAGGAATTACGGAGATGAATGACCATTTCAGCTCCCAGTCTGGGATTAGAGATTTTAAGGAATTATGAGATAGCTTGAATGAGGACTCGTTTGGGTATTTAGTCACGTTCTCTTTCATTAAATATATCTGAGACACACTTTTAGACCTTTATTTGAAAGGGTAATCTTTTGAGTTTCGCACCGATTTACCAACTTATGCGATTAGTTTTTATATTTCTCTTTTTTCCATATTGTTAACATCATGGTTTTTTCTGTGAGAGAATATCTCTCTCTCCCTTGTCAGTGTATTTGATTGCTTCTTAGTTCGCTTTCGTTTGCAAGCAGCTTTTTATTTTCATAGTGGAAGACATTAGGCCCCTACCGACTGAATCCGTTAGCTGTAGTTTTCTTGACTTGAAGGTGTATCAACAAGCATAGATGTGCGCGAAGGCTGTCTGTTGGTGTGACTGTCTCTCATGCTCATCATGTCAGAGCAGCTCCTCTTACGCAGTTGAAGTGATTGCAACCAAACAAGGTACAAAGGATGAGATGATACATTGAAGTGCACGAAGGGATATCGTCTCCCTGTGTGTCTGCTTGTCACCTTAGTGGTCTGAATTTCTTCATGGTTGAGATATTTCAGTCAAAAGTCGTACAGAAATGTACCATCAGCCCTAGACTTGCATGAAGGGATATATTTCGTCTGTTTGTCCACCTAATGTGTCTTTCATACCTTATTTATGCGGAGACCTCCCACAACATTATCTCCTTCATACACCATCACAGAAGGCTTACCATTGGCACGTCCGAACTCGTATGTTGTGTCATTCATCTCAGTCTTGCACACACTCTTTCGCTTCCTGCATGGAGATAGGACTTTCCTTCGTTTGTTTTTCCAGATGACCAGACTGTCGAAACACACTGTTCCATCTGTTTGCGTTTGCTAATTTTTACAACTTCTGCGTGTATCCACATTTTTCAACATTTCAGTTCTTTGGATGCAACATATGTTGTACAAACAATTGACCTCGAACAACTTGGGTTGTTTTTTTTCAAAAAGAGATGAGGGAAGGAAAAGTTCCGCTTGAATATAGTCCCTTCGTGCTTTTCCACCTCGACTTCCATGAGCACTGTGACACTGCTTTCATCCTACCTTTTAAATCAAAAGCTCCTATTTAACCATCTCCATAATAACACAAATAGCATTGTTTACCCTGTTTTCACTTACCCTCCTACCTTACCAACAGTTGTTCTCCCTTTCTAGTCTTTTCAACACTTTACAACTCTTTCACCAGTTTCTGGAGTTTGTCACCCTTATCCCCAGTCAGTGTTGTATCACTACAACTTCTTTCACCAGTTTCTGGAGTTTTTCACCCTTATCCCCAGTCAGTGTTGTATCACTACAACTTCTTTCACCAGTTTCTGGAGTTTTTCACCCTTATCCCCAGTCAGTGTTGTATCACTACAACTTCTTTCACCAGTTTCTGGAGTTTTTCACCCTTATCCCCAGTCAGTGTTGTATCACATGCAAGCAGCCACTCGACCTCCAGTTCACGACGCTTTTAATTATCCTCGGGTTGGTTCGTCGGTATGGATTAAAGTCGACCTTATGCCAGTATGGGCCCTTGTCGACCTGTAAGTGATGGCAGGATGTTAAATGGAATAAAAGGCGCTGTCGTCACCCAACAGTAACTTTGCATCTATATCGTCTGTCCATTCCATGATCTCTTGCGTCACTATAATGTTAAAAAAATGATTTCATGATAAAATCATGATAGGTTGTTCGGGTTCTTTCCTGTTTTAATGGTGACTTATTTCTAGGAACCTACCCGTTATTTCTTGTTTTTTTTTCTTTGTGTTACAAAAGGATTAGTTGTTCATATGAGTGTACATTATACGTGATAAAGTTGGTGTCCTTAGCTCCTCGTGCTCAGTTGGGTATGTGAGCGTGCGTGTTTGTGTACCGAGGGGGATTTTCTCACCGCTAACTTTTTACTTTTTCTTTGACATCCTCATATCATTACAAACAGGAACAATGCCTTTTATATGTTTATTTTCGCGCTATCTTTAGTAAGGGCCTTTCCGTCACCATCGTTATCATTATTATGTATGTTGTAGCGTTATTACCGCTCATCACAGGGGCTATCATCAGAGTCTCCATTTTATTACTTGCCTTGTGAACATCATCATTTTTCAATTCACCTTTCTGGCTGCGTGGTGTCACCGACGCCATCATCATCATCATCCCATAAAAGGCTTTTGACCTCCGTCGTGAATATGAGAATTTCTCTCTCTCCGCATTTGGGGCACACCAATTATTGCGTAATTTCAGACTTCCTGGTTAACAAGTAATGCTAGCTTTTGACAGTTGCTAATGAGGCATTCAAAGTTCGTTTTCACTTCACGAGAGAGGAAGAGAGAGAGAGAGAGAGAGAGAGAGAGAGAGAGAGAGAGAGAGAGGGGGGGGGAACGGAACCTCACTGCTCTTACCAGTTTTTAGAATACTTAATTTCTTTATTGTTTCCTTTATATGCATTTATTACATAATTATAGAATTCACTATATTGATATCCCTTTCGAATTAGTTAGTGGTTATGATAACTTATTTCTTCAATTGTCGTTGGGTCCTCTTGAAAAGAAAACTCCTTCGAGGTTAATTAAAAGAGAAAGTATTAAGGAGCATTCGAAGCAGCTTTCGCCTTGCGAACTCTGTTGATAGTTCATCGTCTATTGTAGTCATTATTACCGTTTAGAATGAAAGTTTGATAAGGTCGGAGACGTGTTTGTGCACACATTTTAGAGTAAAGGACCTACACGTACAATGACAAAAACGTTAAGCGATATAAATATATGACATCAGTCTCCATTTATTTCATGAACTAGTGTCACTTTCAGGCCTTGTATAGAGATCATTGACTTCCCTCTCCCACCGGCCTTTATGTGTATGAAAATGAGTGAACAGGGGAATTGTTGCAAACTTGAACCAAATTAGTTTATAGAGGCAGTCAGAGAATAACTTACGCCGTGGCGTGGGTTTCTGTTTAATTGTATTTTTTAAGTCCACTCAGACGACTTCCTGCTCTTCTTGTATATGCAGGGTATATAAAATACATAAAGAAAGTATATACATATAGAAATCAACTCGAAGGCAAGAGAATTTTATAAGATGTTAAGACCTTTGAGTATTATTTTTCCTCTTTTTTTTTTTTATGTGTGACACTGCGCTAGAGGACATTAACGCCATTTCTTACGGTATGGGTTGTACTTTGAGTAGAATTTACATTAAACTGGACATTAGTGGCAGGATAACATAGTCTCCTTTTCTTATTCCGTGACTTTGCATCTAGGTTTAATTTCCATTCACTGACATCTTGCATCACTCCATCCTTAAAAGTATAAAACTGTCAAGGAGACATAAAAACCACTTTTATACCAGAGCGCTCCCTCCCATCTTGTCCATATTTACATGCACCCCTCTCTTCCATAAAAGACATTGAACCGCTCCCAATGCTTAACTTCTATACTCTCATAGTGCACACCGTCTATATTTACCGTCTGTCTATTTTTTCATAAGCATTTTACCATATGCACCCTTTTAGTTATCTAAACGCACATTGTTCATTCATTAATAATCCATCTGCATTTTGCTATACTGCCTAAATCAAATTCCTACTACATAAACCTTCCCCAACATACTTAGGATGGGTATGCCAAATAATTTTTGTGGTTGCTTCTATTACCTTTTTATAACCACAGAATCCATATTTGATTATCAGTCGTCTGTCTGCATAACTATTCAAAAACAGTTTTTAGTTCCATCGTGAAAATTTATGACCACTCTCAACTACTTCTCATCCATTGCCTGTACCATAGACATAGAGGGACTCTATATCCATATGGTCTGTACCCTACATCCTCAGCACTCACTGACTCATGGTATCTTGCAGCTTTGCCTCTCCTCTGGTATCCATATAATCTTCAAGATGCAAAATGCTCAACTCATGGACATAGGACGGCATTTTCTTCCGACGGCATCTCTCCATTTCATTTATTTTTTCTTAGGTCATTTTGTTCCTTAACCTTTCTCTCTGATTTTACTTCATGTAGAACATCTTATTCGCCCTAATATTCTTGCTCACTTTCTCTCCTCTGTTTTATTACTGCCAATATTTTCCTCAATTTCTATTTAACCACCCTATCCATCCTCTTGTACGTACCTCCATCCGTTGACTGCTTTTTTTATATTATATTGCTTGTATGTTCTTAACTACTCTCCCTGTCTTCCGTATGGAATTTTACAAAGTTCACTACTACTACTTTCTACTTTACCTTTGTCATTAACCCAGACATATATATCAATCCTTTTTCCTTTGTACATCAGACTCTTATAACTTCAGTCATATTTCTCTCTAATCGTAATTACACACGCTGGAACATTTTGACTCCTGTCTAATTCCAACAAATATAGATCAGATATAAACTTAGCCATTCCTCTTCTCACTATCAAATGATATGCTAACTCTTCCACCTACTCTGTACTAGCACTTGGATCAGCAGAGGCCTCTCCTCTCATTTTCTAATTTCCAAGAATACACACGAATATTTTTGTATGTGAACCTGATATGGGTTCCAGCAATCAAGCCCTTTGCAAACACATTCACGGGATTCTCACCACTCTTATTTACTCAAGGAACTCCATCTCCATACGTACCAAAAAAGCGTCTTCCTTCTCTTTCTTGTGTCCACACACACACACACACATATATATATATATATTCGTGTACCCATACCGCATTCATTTACGGTAATATAAGAGAGGCTCGAGACATAAAAGCCTGGAAGCTGGAACTAAGGCACCTTCATTGTGCATATTTATTAAAGAGGCTAGTGGTATGTACGTAAGTGTGGCTGTATCTTCACTGGACAACTGCAAGTCGAAACAGTGAGGTTATTTCCTGCGTAGGCCTTTGGTGTTGCACATAGGAAAGAAGTGTGGATATACAGTGCACACACATACATGAGAGTATGTGTCTATAAATTATATATATTATATATATATATATATATGTATGTATGTATGTATATGTATGTATGTATGTATGTATATGTATTATATAATATATACGTATATATATGCATATATATACATATATATGTACGTATATGTATAAACTCATTTGGCATAGTAAAAACATTACGCCAAGAAGCGAAAGCTTTGACTTTTCCCCATTAGTTATTAAAGGCTTTCATTAGATTGTGGAAGTGGAAGGGGAAGGAGAGGGTCTGCTGGAAGGGCATGGCCTAAGGAGGAGAGGAAAAGGGAGAAAAGGAAGATAAATTCGAGCCGATAAAATCTTATTGTGGGAAGGGATATGAAGCGTCTGGGCTTCATATCCCGTCGGCGGGTTCTCAAAAAGAAATACAACTGGTGTGTCTTGCTACGGCTCTCTTCCTCTTTCCTTCTCTTTCCAGAGGAAATGGCTAGCTTTTGGCTTCCACTTCACGATGGATTTATCTCTCTCTCTCTCTCTCTCTCCCCTGACTCTCTCTCTCTCTCTCTCTCTCCCTCTCTTCTCGTCCTCTCTCTCTCTCTCTCTCTCTCTCTAATGTATTTTCAATTTTTCATTTACCTTCCTCGGTCATCATTTTCATCTCTGGTGTGCCTTGTGATGAAAATAATTCGTGACTATTGTAAAAGGATGATACTTCATATTTCAATCTTCTCTATCGTCTAGGTTTATAAAGAAGATGGCATTGCGTCAAGCGACATTTAATGGAGAGTCATTTTTGTAATTTTGACAGATTTAATATGGTTATATTAATTTGACAAGTCAGTGAGTCATTGCCGACTTGACAACTTATTTTTGGGTACTCAAGTTGCAAAGATGAAGGGTCTATTTTGTTTTGCGATGTTTTGTGGTTAAAGAATAATGAATAAAGAATGCAATTACTTTCTGGTTGTTTTTATTTATATAGTTAGTTCAGAATGCTGGTGATTAATGCTCTCTCCTTCCCGTTTTTAAATTGTTTCAAAATTTAATTATTTAATTATTATTTATTTATTTATTTAGTATTATTATTATTATTATTATTATTATTATTATTATTATTATTATTATTATTATTATTATTATTATTATTATTAATTATTTATTATTATTTTGTCTTCAAGGCCGTGTCTGTGTTTCCGTAAAAGGATCCGCAGGATGCCGAGCTCTTCGGTGTAAATCATAACCGGAAAATGACATTTCGTTATGCGTCAATGGAAGGGGATTCTGTCTCAGCGATCTTTTTATTTTTTGTTTGTTCAACGATTTTGCCCAAACTTCATTAATTATATATATATATATATATATATATATATATATATATATATATATATATATATATATATATATATATATATATATCATATATAAAGACACACATTTGATATGTATTCCTTTGTTGATTAAATATTTATCTTCGAAGAGGAGGTCGTATCACGCTCTGCGTACGAAAGTTTGTCTTATTGTCATCAAATGAACAAACACGGCCGCAGGGCGCCTTCGCTTGCGCAAGTCTTCCTCTTCCTCA
This sequence comes from Macrobrachium nipponense, assembly GCF_015104395.2. NCBI lineage: Eukaryota > Metazoa > Arthropoda > Malacostraca > Decapoda > Palaemonidae > Macrobrachium > Macrobrachium nipponense. The sequence continues at coordinate 7,354,466 of NC_087217.1, forward strand.
TTTTCCGAGTCTCCGTATTTCCCCTCTCTTGTTGCCACTTCTCTTCCTGTTCCCCTCATTGATTTCTGTCTGTTTTCTTCCTCGACTCTTTCTTCTCTTCTGCTTCATGCCTTACCTCATTCTGTTCTTCCTCCCTCCTCTTCCCACTAATCTCTTCTTCATCTTCTTCTCATCGCTACTGTCCTTCCATTTTCATATTTCACTTTTTTTTTCTTTTTTGGCCCATTCTCTTCCTTTTCTCTTCAACCCCCACCATTCCTGTTCTTTGACTGACGCTAATCTTTTCCATTATATTTCACTTATTTTTACCTCTCCACCAATCTCTAATCGACGCTTCGTCCTCTCCATTACTCCTTCAAGCTGCTCTTTCTTCCCCCATTTTTTATTTCACCGTCTCCCTTTTCTCTTTTCAACTAATTCTATATCTCCCCCATTCCTCATTCTCCTTTCCTTCCCTTCCCCCCCTTCCACTTCCCCTCTGGATTTTTTTCCCCCGGTTTGTTGCCTTCCCTCATTTATCTACTTCACTTTGTACTTCCAAATTCTTGTTGGCTATTCCACTCCCTCTCCCCAAATTTCTCCCATATTTCTCGTTTCAGCTATCTCCTTGTTTCCGCCATTCTTTTTTAATTCTGTCGCCCCATTCTCTTATCCTTTTTTCCCCCCCTAGTTTTTCTCGTTGCGTTCCCCTCTCCTCCTCCTCCTCCTCCCCAATTTTTTCCTCTTCCTTTTTTCACGGTCACTGTCATTCGCAAAGGTCATTAACCTCTTTATTGATTTTGTGACATTCCTCGCTGGCTGCTTAAGGAAAGGACCTGCTCTGTTTTGGATAGAACATAGTTTTTTTTTTTTTTTTTTTTTTTTTTCAACCCTTTCGTTCCTTTCCCTGGATTTGGGAAGGGGATCATTCATTTGAGAGAGAGGACGTGCTGCTGATGGTGTTGTGGTATAGTTCTCGGTATGTCCTTAAACTTTTTTTTTCTGGGGAATTGCTTCGTTACTCTAGTTGTACTCATAGTATTATCACTTAATTTTATTATTATTATTATTATTATTATTATTATCATGTTTAGTATCTCATGTAGGTTTTGCAAATAATCTTATTGACAACAATGAAAACTTCCGAGAATTGAAACATATTCGTATTGTGGAGCAGGACTATAGCTTCACCGTCTAGGTGAAATCCTCACTTTCAGATTTTTATTTTTTATTTTTAAAATCATTAATTACGCAACGGGGAATTAGCCATTACCTTTCACGTCCGAATCCAATTTTGTCGCTTTAATTGAACTTTCAGATCTGTGTAGTTTCTGAATGACGTTAAATTACATAAAGGGTGCTCCACACAAGCCGCTAATGAGAGGACATGCTAAGGAAACCCCTTGAAAGTAAATTAGCGAGAGAGAGAGAGAGAGAGAGAGAGACTTGGGTTAAGATTGAGGAAATCATCATTTGAATGTGTATTGTATATGATGTACAAATTTACTATTCTATATCTATAAATTTACCTTAGCGAATAAAGTTTGAATGTATATTTTGTTGAATATTAGTTGTTTGTCTACTTTCGTGTTGTGCATTAGAATACATTTAGGTACGTAATGTAAGTATTGTAATTATATAATATATATATATATATATATTATATATATATATAATATATATATATATATACATACATACACAGATATATGTATATGTTTTTGTATGTGTATGCGTACATATGCAGTCCATCTGTACACACACACACACACACATATATATATATATATATATATATATATATATATATATATATATATATATATAATGTGCCCGTGTTTTGTTTGTTTATGTGCGCATATAATTTTTTGTGTATGTATGCTTTTGAGTATTATTATGGGGAATGGTTCCAGCATCTTTTCTCTTACCAAATACAAGTGACGGATGAGGTAATCAAGCCGCACACTGTGCCTTTGTAACAGCGCCTATACCACCACATGCATAGCAAGTTATCATTGTTTTTGCACTATTCACCTTAAGAATGATCCAGGATGCTATTATGCTCGTAGCAAATGGTTTTAACGAAAAATGGCTGTGTTGAGGCTTTGCAGGGAAACGTCCATTCATGCTAACAGTTCCTCTATATCCGTATATTTTATTAGGTTATTTGAAAACAATTTAATGAAAGTAATTGTCTAATTGTCTTCAGGATATCCTTGCAAATGTCTCTTACAGTAATAAAATAATAAAAGAAAATGATCTTGACTGGCATCTCGCCCGAGTTTATGGGTGATCACAGGTATTCAATTTGACGTTAAAGCAAAAATTTGTGCAGACTAGAGTTTTAGTGATTAATGTTATGCAAAGCATATCTAAACAATCAATTCTTTTGTTCTCATTGTGTATATGGTAAATAGATAGGCTCATGTTTTAGTAACTTCGATTTGGTTTTGTCCTGTATTTTGAATAGATCATATTTCTCTTGTGGGTCCACTTCAACAGAAAACAAATGAAAAAGGGTAATAGGACAAAATCACTAAATGCAAAGTGAGACCCCCGCTGAAAGTGATGGTGGGTTTGGTGTCAAATCAGGTGTCTGGCATGGCAGCAGCATCTTACCATTATTGTTCTTACTGTTTCTGGGTAAGTGTCAGAGAGAGAAACCCCAATGAAGAGAAAGACAGTGATCTAATATATGCAGATCACCACGTGATGATAGCAGGAACAAGAGAGGACTTTCAAAGTGAACTAGACGAATGGAACACCCTAACAAACAAAGGAATGAAAATCAGCATAAAAAGGAAATCATGCTGTTATCAGTAACTAGAGATGTGAACATCTAATTCAAAAGCCAGGTTTTATATCAGAGCAGAAATTTTAAACACCAAGGCATTTTGTTCTGTGATGAAAATAAATAAGAATTAGAAATATATCATGTGATCAACAAATAAAAAAAAAAAAAACTTGTATCTACTTTGTCCAATGATGGAAGATACGAATATACCAAGAAAAGTAAAAACGATATTTTATGCTGCTAGCAGCTGCACCCGTCCATCGGACCTGTTATTGAACGCACTTTCACTTCTAAATGACCTGGACTTACATCTTTCCCCACCCAATTTAACTGCATCACTGACCGTCTCAGTCAGGCACCGCCGACCAACGGCAGGCGCATATATGTTGCGACTGGTTGCTCGGGAAAGATTTTCATGGCGAGGTGCCCTTAAACAACCCGTGATAAAACTCAGCCTATACGTAGTTAATCTTTGATATTGATGTTAAATGCGTTTGTAGTTATTTATGTTAACTAATGGTACCAAATTTGAATGTAGTATCCCCATCTTTGACCCTTTGGGCCCCAATTCCAAAGGGGGTTTAGGAGGCTGCGCCACCCGCTGCTATCAAGGCTGCGATCTCCTCCTCCCCTGGTCGGTAAGTCGAAAGGGTGTAGGCCTCCTGCCCTCTAGTATTGTGGGAAATCCTTGGGCACCCGTTCCTAGGGGGAGAGGGTTGCCCCCTTACTACTGAGGGTGCCTTATGGCCCCCATATTTGGGGAAGCCTGTTTGTACCTATAGAAACACTTTTACATAGAAGTCAACTCCGAAAGCTGTACTAAATGAGGAGGTATGACAAAGAGGGGTTATAATCCCCTTAGTTATGGCTCTTGAATTTCGGATTTTGACTAAAACTGGTTTTTTTTGTGGGGGGGGGGGGGGATAGAGAGGCGTTTATGGTAAAAATTTGGTAGCTGTAGTCATAGTCTGGGCGTGTATAACGAGCAGACAGACAAACAGAGAAACAGAAATTGAATAAAAGTGACTATATAAGTAAAATAATGACATTGCTAAATGACACTGATACTTATACGAAACTGAGGTCTGATCCTACACAGACAGTTAACTCCCATTTTAATAAACAAATTAAATCCATTTTGAAGGGCTTGGACCATTTAATTAAACAGTTTACACCGCAATGCGCCTCCCTACCTTACATGTATGGTTTAGTCAAGACACATAAAATCAATAACCCTATCAGACCAATCATTAGTTCAGTGGGCTCAGTTTCGTATAATTTATCTAAATGGCTTGTAAAAATTCTTACTCCTTTGGTAGGAAATATTTCTAACACGAATGTTAAAAACAATGTTGATTTTATAAACAAATTGAATAGTTTAAATTTGAATTATGATTTTAATATGGTTAGTTTTGATGTTGTCTCTTTATTTACAAAAGTGCCTGTAGATGACTTACTTGAATATTTGGAAGAGGAATTAGAGCGTCATGACATTCCCTTAAGTGTAGAAAATCTCATTAGTCTCATAAGGTTATGTATCAAAGATAGTAAATTTTGTTTCAATGGGGAATTTTTTGTACAAAAGTTTGGCATGGCCATGGGTAATCCCTTATCTCCTGTCCTTAGCAATATTTACATGGAATTTTTTGAGACAAAACTCTTACCAAGAATTTTGCCCCAAAAAGTTATTTGGTTTAGATACGTGGATGATATCTTCTGTATTTGGCCAGTTCACGAAAACCTCCAGGAATTCCTTAATAATCTCAATAATTTAGTCCCTTCTATAAAATTTACTGTAGAGGAAGAAAGAAATTGTAATTTGAATTTTCTTGATGTAACTGTCCATAGAAATGATAGAAATTTCACCTTTTCAGTCTTTCGAAAATCAATTAATATTGCCTCTTTTGTTCATTACTACTCCAATCACCATCAAAATGTTAAATTCTCTGTTTTTTCTGGGATGTTCCTAAGGCTTTACGTGTCTGTAGCCCGCAGTTTATTGACGCTGAAATTAAAACTATTTATGATATTGCATTGAAACTTAAATACCCAAGGACTTTTGTAGATGTGGCATGGAAAAGAGCTAGAAAAACATTTTATTCAACTAATGACAAACTTGAATTTAGTAAGCATAACATTCTAAAATTACCTTATGATGAAAGGTTTTTAGATATTCCTAGAATTTTAAAGCTTTTTAACATAAATGTTGTTTTCAGTAATATTAATGTCAAGAGTTTAGTAATCAAAAATTCTCCTAAAGATCTTCCAGGCTGCATATATGAAATTCCTTGCAAAAAGTGTGATAAAATCTATTACGGACAGACTGGCAAATCTCTTTCACAGCGTCTTAAGCAACATCAATATTCTGTGAGAACTGGGCAAATATCGAATGCATTATTTGTACATATGAGAGATTTAGACCATCCTATTAACTGGAGTCAAGCAAGAGCCTTAGTCCCATGTAATGACACAGTTAAAAGGAATATCATTGAATCTTGTTTTATCAAGTCAAATAATAGAAATGTTCTAAATTTAAGTCTTGGTTTATTTAAACTTGATGCTTTCATAATGAAAAAAGTTGTAGATAAATATAAGCAACAAAATTAATATATTCAGTTTTTACATGTTTTGGACTGTAAAGATACTTTGTAATTTCGGTTAGGGTCAGAATCTGTTTAAGTTTGTGACCGTGTGATATCCGATAATCCTGGATTATCCCTTTTAATTTTTACCCTTTTGATAATTAACCATCTGGTATTCCTGATCTTGTTTGTACCTGAGGCCTTCCTCTCCGATTGTACTTTAGTAGCTCCTTGACGATGTCGAATAAAGACGAAAGCGCTTGGATTCCTGACTATCATTTCCCGTGGTATTCGCTTAATATATATTATATATATATATATATATATAATATATATATAGTATATATATATATATATATATATATAGATTATATTAAGACGAGTTCTGACTTATGGGCATGAAATTTGGACATTAACATCAAGAACTAGAAGCCAGATTCAAGCAGCAGCAATGAAGTATTCAGACTGGTAAAGGGTGCTACAAGGCTTGACAGAATACGAAAAGAAAACATTATGAATGAATTGGGGATGGAAAGCATTGCAGAATTTGTTGAAAGAGGACAGCTACGTTGGTTCGCCCACGTAAAACGCCTGGGAGAGGGTAGATAGCCGAAGAAGTTTTTGGAATGGATGCCGGATGGAAGAAGAACTGTGGCAAGACCAAGGAAAGGGTGAAAGGAAAACTTAGACGCTGCAATGCGAAAACAGGACGTTCTCTACAGCAGGTTGAAGAGGAAAACTTATTTGATGATTGATGGATATGGAAGGAATTTTGTGAGGCAGGACGACTTGAGAAGTTTGAGTTGAGAGCTTACCTGGCGTCTGATGAGAACGGACAAAATCCAAATTATTATTCAGTTTCTCGAAGTGATGTTATTTAGTTGTAAATTTGATTGATTTTAATTAAGCCAGTTTAGTTTTATTACTCCTTTATTTCTCATACTCTTGCTCTTTTTACATAGGTCCTGTTCATGTTCGGTTTTTCCTTTTGTTTGCATTATTTACTGGCTCTAGTTTTACTCTGATTGGCATACTGATTGTTTTCATTTATTTTCGTCTTTAAATTTATCTTGTATCAAATCTTTTGTTAAATTTTTCAATCTTTGTTGTATTTTCTTTAGCTGCATAACGGAACACATTATACATTATAACCTTTCTCCCCATTATTCAGTCATTTTACATCGGCGTCCCTTTTTTTGATGAAAGAGATGTGTAAATGATAAACCCCTTTGGGAAATTAAACCACTTTCGCTGTGCTATTTTCTCTCTCAAATTATATTGATGCGGCTTTTATGTCATTCGGAGGGAGACCCTGTGTATTTATTTCGTGCGTTTTCTCTGGCCCTGGGGAAGGGAAAGCGATCAGGAGATGGCGAAGAATATTTTCTCAAACACCTCTCTTCTTCTTCTTCTTCCTCTTCTTCTTCTTCTTCTTCTTCTTCTTCTTCTTCTTCTTCTTCTTCTTCTTCTTCTTCTTCTTCTTCTCGAGGTATTCCATGACATTGTTTTGTCATGGAACTTTTGAAGTTCCTTGTCCATCACAGGATTTAGGTTCGGTCATTGTCCCTTACAATATTTTATGTCTATATTTCGTAGCTTTACCATATTTTTTTTGATGCTTCACAGTTTCTTCCTTCTCTGTGTTATTTACTTAAAAACACACACACACATACACACACACACACACACACACACACACACACACACACACACACACACACAGAATTGGAGACTGAAGCTTTAATTAGACAAGATAAATTTTTAGGACAACGTCTCCATTGTGGGGTTCTGAATGTGGAGAAAAGGACTGGCAAGATTATGAGCATGACTTTATGGATGGGATTGTGTACATTTGGCATCATGTGGAGAGAGAGAGAGAGAGAGAGAGAGAGAGAGAGAGAGAGTGATTAGGGGGACGAATGAATGCAAGAGGAAAAACGAGAGCTGCTGCCTTTGGCAGTTGGAAGAATGTTAGAGGCAGAGAAAGAAAAACATTTAGACACTAGCTGCCCACACTTTTGCGCGAAAACATGAACAGACACACACACAGAAACGAACAGCAAGACAATAAAAGAAAATTTCACAGGGCGAACGAAACTGCAGCACTCGTTTTCTTCTTCCAAGACAACTCCAAGTTCACCTGGAAATGTTTGCAGAAATAAATGAGAACAATTGGTCAGTTTTTTTCTGTTCTCTTTGGCTTGTATTTTAAAAGAAATGAACTCGCCCTGCATACATACAAATATGTATATATATATTATTATCATATATATATATATATATAATCATAACTAGCTTATATTTATAGTAACTATACATATATATTATCATATTATATGGTAAATACTATAGTTATTTTATACTATATGTTATATATATCTATATATATATATATATATTATATATATATATATATAGATATATATATATATATATATAGTATACCATATAATATTATGATTAATGTATATTATAATATTAATATATTATATATATATTAAATTATAATATATAATTATAATATTATATATATATAATATATATATATATATAGTATATATATATATATTATATAATATGTGTGTGTGTGGTGTGTAAATAGACAGATGGATAGAAAATGTGTTTGAGTGGTGGATTGATAGGGCAGCCATACCTATTGAAATGAATCTATTTTAGCTTTGAAACAAACATTTGTGATTTTGATGATATAGTACACTTTGAAGTATACTGCTAAGAAATCATTCGATGATATGTAAGATATCTAGACTCTGCGCGTGTTCTTGCAAGATAAAGATTCTTCTGGAAGTTGGTTGTTTTGCCTCTTTCTTGTGCTTCATAATTAGGGTTGAAATGTATAAAAAATGATCAACTGATTGCACGAAAGGTTAAGAAGTCATTGCTGCAGGCTTTCTGCACAAGTTATTCGAGGTCTGTAGAGGTCATGATTGTCACTTAGATTATAATCACAGTTTTTAGTGTTATTTTCCGAAACTTACATTACATTTAAGTAAATTTTTAACACTGGCGAAAAGATTTTTAATATTTTCAATTCCCTAATAATTTTATGCTATTATTATTGTTGTTGTAGGCATTGCTTGTAATATTTTTATCATTATGGAGCCTATTATTTATTTGTTATAAATTTTATTTATATCAAATAAATAATGGGCTCCATAATAATAAATAAAATAATGTTTATTTATTATTAATATTTTTTATATTATGGAGCCTATTATTTATTTGATATAAATACTTTACAATGATATTTCTGTAAAAGTTTCTGTTATGTGCATCATTGGACACGTTAGTCAAAGTCTCTGTTGCGGAAGGATACCACTGTTCATGGGAGTTTCTGGACATCATCCGGATTAATTTCCCTTATTTCACAGATGTGGGGGATATCTAGTGACATCCAGTGTCGTGAGCCTTATTTTTCCGGCCTGACATTCGATTCTGGGATCGTCGCATGATGCAATCAATATTTTCCTTTCGGGATCCGTTGGATCTCTCTCTCTCTCTCTCTCTCTCTCTCTCTCTCTCTCTCTCTCTCTCTCTCTCTCTCTGTTATAGGATTTTTTTTTTTGCGCAGACAAGCTTCTATACCATTAATGAATGACAGGGGTTTCCCTCTTAGCATGCCATACATTATTATTACATAAATTATGATATATGTGACTTTTCACATCATGGAAATCTCGTTGGTGCTGTTATGATTTTCAGATACAAATGACATCTTCAATATTGTGAAGCTATTAGTCTCACACTATCAACTTGTAACAGAGTTTTATGCTATTGATTAATTAAGGTCTCATAGAGTTCTCCAGTAGATTTGATGTGTGCTTTTGCAATATTAAGGCTCCTGTGGAGTCTTCATAGTTTTTGAGCTGTCACTGGTGATACCAGTATAAAATAAGAACGTGTTTTAGAGGAAAACTGGATCTTTTGCATGAATTTGTTATAGAGAACTTTGCACTGCGTTTTGGAGGCATTGTGTTTGCGTTCCAGCAGCATTTTTTTTTTATTTATGATGCTCTCACCATCTTATGCCTATACTGTATATATTACGTACTATGTATTTGTATCTATATATATATATATATATATATATATATATATATATACATACATACATACATACATACATACGTACATACATACATACATACATATTATGTATATATATGTATTTATGCATAATAATAACAGTAATTGTTATACATTGTTAGAAATCATTGCAGTGGAACGCTAGTTCTTTACGAAAATATTTCTTTAGTATCCGTAGCCAAGTTAGAGGGGTAATTTAGTTCACTGTAGGCAAGAATTTTTGTTGACAGGTGGAACAGGGCAGCTGATTCCTTTATCAAGCCTTTCCTGAGACATTCAAGGGAACGGAAAAGAACGGCAGTCAAAAGTTAATCCATATGTAGCCCAATCCGGAAACATATTAACGAAAGGTGCTATTTCCCTGGAAGTATCTAGGAATGTAATAGATATGTAATATTGATGCTTTCATTAGTTTTGCAATATATCCACTCATGTAGTATACATAATTCTTGACAAACGTGCCAAGGGTCTTTATTAATGATAGTTGTATTAGTAACAGAACTAATGACATCAGTATCAGTAGTACAGTATTATATTTGGGTCCATAACTGCTGCAACTGTATTATTAATAATAAAGCTGGTAAAAATAATCAGTAACCTGCAGTACCTAGAGCAACTAAATGAAGGTCAAAATCTGAATTGTTTACTTTTGGAAAATATTACATCGGGACTTGGCAGAGCATCAGGAGAATTACATGCTTAAAACTTTCCATCATTCTGCTTTTCACAATTTTAGATCCATATTTTATTTGAAATGTTCTCTTGCTTTCTTTCTTTCTTTTATTTATTGAGATCAATAACAGAGCTGCGTAGACTCTTGAAAGTCCTGTCCAAGCCTTTTGTCTCCAAATTGGTGGATTTTATTTTTCCATGTGAAAAATATTTGTGATAATAATACAATAACACAACACGATAACTGGAATATTTATATTTAATAAAGAAATAAAACCCAAAACTGTGTTCTTGTAGAGCAATAAGAGGTCAGGGTTAAGTAATATAAATTCATGAATGCCTATCTGTATGCATGGAAATTTTAAATTTTCTTTTTTATTACATATACGTTGTTATGTATTGTATTTTGCTTGATAATGCTGACAGTGTCTATATATATATATATATATATATATATATATATATATATATATTATATATATATATTGTCAGCATTATCAAACAAAATACAGTACATAACGTATATGTAATATAAAAAGAAAATTTAAAAATTTAAAATATATATTTATAATATATATATATATATGTGTGTGTGTGTGTGTGTGTGTGTGTATATATATATTATATATATATATATATAATATTCTTATAAATTATATATATAATATATATAATATACACACATATACATACATATATACATAAGCAAGTGAAAATTGCGCCGAACAATCGAGTGTTCTATACAGCGTATAAAGCTGTATGAAACTTTCAGTCATGTCTCGGTGTTGGCCTGTGTTGTTATAGATGCCAGACACACGATCATGGCTAAAGTTAACAATACTGATATTAAAGAGGTACGATTTGGTACGTTTGATGATTGGAGCGTGAATGAACAACGTAGCAGTTTGCAGCCCTGTAGCTTCATTGGTTTTTAAGATCTGAGGGCGGACAGAAAAAGTGCGGCGGACGGTCTGACAAAGCCACCCCCATAGTTTTCTCTTGCAGAAAACTAGAACCAATATTCAGCAGCATCACCTCTGCAGCACGGAAGACCTAGTGAGTGATCCAGCCTGACAAATTCTGGTGGAATGGTGGCGGGTGGTGGGGTAGATCACGGGGGGATAGTGGTATGTGGCGGCTGTGGTTTGTGAAGGCCGTAGGGAGAAAAAAGGGCATTGTTTGTGTGAGACACTTGACACGAGACGGGTTTTGTTTGCCGTGACCCTCATTGATTTTGGGTCAGGTGAGACAAATGATAAAGGAAGTGATGGTGGTGGCTGCCTCTCACACAGCCATCGTCATTAGAATAATTATTTTCTGTCTGTGCTTCGTAATAAAAGAGATAGTGGTAGACTTTACGGTGAGTTTCAGGAAGAATAGCTTTTTGTAATGAAGAGCCGTATTTTGTATCTCTCTCTCTCTCTCTCTCTCTCTCTCTCTCTCTCTCTCTCTCTCTCTCTCTCTCTCTGCTGGAGCTATTCGGTCATTATTTTTACGAAGCAAATGATGCATTTAGTGAGAAGCCTCTCTGTAGTCTAGAAAAATAATTCCTTTATCCTATCCTATTCATATTCTCTCTCTCTCTCCTCTCTCTCTCTCCTCCTCTCTACTCTCTCTCTCTCTCTCTCTCTCTCTCTCTCATTTTACTATGACTATTGATATTCGTTGTCCTTTCCCGCCACACACACTCGGTTTTGTGGAAAAGGAGCTAAACTATTCTTGTTTATCCTCGCTTTCTTTCGCTCTTTTAGTATACTTGTATCCAATAGTTGGATCTCTCTCTCACAGATGGCCAGAGGGACAAGACTATTTCTACATTTATGCTCTCTCTCTCTCTCTCTCTCTCTCTCTCTCTCTCTCTCTCTCTCTCTCCTCTCTCTCTCTCTATATACTTATATATATATATATATATATATATATATATATATAATATATTTGCATATATATACACATGTAGTACATACACAAAAGACTATTGCTGCATTTATGCATACATTTCCTCTCTCTCCTTCTTCCTCTCTCCATAAAACAAGGATGCACCCTTACTGCAATTATCCTTATACACACTTACCAGAGCATTCTCTCTCTCTCTCTCTCTCTCACACCACCACCACCACCACCACCACCGCCGCCGGTTTACCCTTTGCTTCTCATTCCCACATATTACGGAATTCCCGAATAAAGACGCCAGCATTAGTAAAGTGTTCCACGCCGCAAGGTGTAAAGGCTTTATGTAGTGTTGGTGAGCATTTAGTTAAGGATCTGTTTGCTTGTTTTCTCGTAGGGCTTTGGGAAAGTTATTTCCATTCATTGTTTTATTAATTTGTGATTCGCTTCGTTCTTAGTTATTAGTATATATAATATATATATATATATATATATATATATATATATTTCGATGTTGTAACTGGTTTGAACGTTATTACGTGTTTTACGACTAATGGTTGTTGTCTAGTTGATCTCATGATTAATGGTATGTATTTTTAATCCTCGTGTATGTGTGTGTTTGCGTTGCATGTATGCATGAATATAATATATATATATATATATATATATTATAATATATATATATATTTTACTTTGCTATGTTTATGTAAAAGTTCAAAGAAAGGCCATAAGAATACCACTTCGCCGGCCCTCACACAGATTGACTTTTGTCTTTGTGAAGCCAGGCATTGTTATGATATATCTTCTAGTGGCGGTCATGGGTCAAGAGGTATATCTGTAGTCTCCAGGTAGGCTTTGTTATGTATGCATTTATGAAACACACACGCATATATGTAATATATATATATATATATATATATATATAATATTTATATATATAAATTACGTATATATATGTGTATATATATACGTATATATGTGTGTATATATATATACGTATATATATGTGTTTATGTATGTATGTATGTACTAGTATGTGTATGCGGCCCTTTGTGAAATTCCGCTACTGAAGTCTTATGGATTACCTTAGGATGGAGAGAGGTTTAATAAGGCTGAATTTTGAAACAGAATATGAAAGTAAGATGATACAAAAGTCAAGTACGATTAGTATTGTTATGAGGATATGAATCATAGTATGACAAGAGCACTACTTTACAGGATTTTGTCGACTTAAGGAAAAAGCTTACAAATTATGGAAAGGAGATGGACGTAGGTGACCTAGACCCAGTTAAGTATCCTCATAACAATACTAATCGTACTTGATTTTTGTATCATCTTACTTTCATATTCTGTTTCAAAATGCAGCCTTATTAAACCTCTCTCCATCCTAAGGTAATCCATCCCTTTGCGAACTCCTCTGTCTTTGCTACTTATGTTTTCTTAGCTTTGTTTTGAATCCCTTGTATTTAGATAAGTCGATATGTGATGCATCCTATTAAGTAAGATTTTAACTGATTGCAACGCGATTGCCACACCATCATCTATAATATTGTAAGTCTGTCGAGTTTCTATCGTTACTCCAATATGAGCCTTCTCTTCGAATTCCGTCCATTATTTTTCATTATAAATCCTAATTTATTGCAAATTCACTTTATGTACTTCTTTGGTGGTTAATTTCAATTAAATTTCCACATTTAACGGGAATACCGTAGTGGCTTAATACCTTCCGTTATGTCTCGTTATCAGCAACAACGACTGGATTTGTGATTTCTAAATTCCATAATTGACACCCAATATCTCTTTAACACATTGTGATATATACCATTACTGCCTTATGTTTTAAACTTGGCTTATACATCTCAAAGATGAGCTTACAGATTACTAAGTGCAACACCACTGTAGGTCACATTTCTCATCTATCTTCGCTATGTTTTCCATTTTCCAGCCATTAGACTCAGTTTTCCGATTCCATATTTAGCGAAAGATGATATTTATAGTGCTAAAATCATCTTTGCAGGGATTCCATCATAGCACAGTGTTTTCCCTCTCCAGCGATTTTTCGATTACATTATCTATATATATATATATATATATATATATATATATATATATATATATATATGTATATATATATATATAATATGTATATATATATAGTATGTATTTAGACAGTGTGTGTAAGTACCTTGACACTTCCTGTGTAGAAAGAGAAACCCATGCATCCAGTTGGATATAAAACTCATAAGGGATCGGAGTTGGAAACCAAACGAGTTAAAAATCTGATATCATTAGAAAACTTTTCCTACTCGAGTCATCCTAAGCTCATTATCATTTGATAAATGTCTCTTTTGCCTCTTTTGCCAATATAGATATTATTCTTACTGAGTGAATATCTCTCTATCTCTCTCTCCTCTCTCCTCTCTCTCTCTCCATTTGTTGTCCTTTTACCCAAAGTACGACCAATCATTTCATACGCGAAGTAGCGTCAAGGGGAGGAGGTGAAAAAGGGAGTTTATAAGGACTCTGGATGTTTAATGAAAGGTCGGCTGAGAAGAATATATATATATATATATATATATAATATATATATATATATATATATATATATATATATATATATATAATATAATGTGTTTGTGTATTTGTAATTGTAATACCACAATGCCCTCTTAACTTCCTGAATTCTTCACACTTTTTGGATAAGCTTGTTACTACTAAGCCGTAGATCCAAAATCATGGATATATGAAGAAATTCTGAAGTCGCAGTAGGATTCGAACCGGCATTTATAGTGTGAGTGTATTAGATATATATATATATCTATATATATATATATATATATATATTATATATGTGTGTGTGTGTTGTGTGTGTGTGTGTGTGTATATATGTGTGCATGTATAAATAGATAGACTGGAAGATATATTTAGATAATCACCAACTTGCACACGATTATATTCAAATTTATTCTCTCTCTCTCACTCTCTCTCTCTCTCTCTCTCTCTCTCTCTCTCTCTCTCTCTCCTCTATATTTTTTTATATATATATATATATATATATTATATATGCATCATATATTAATATATTATATATATTATATATAATATAGTATATATCTATATATTATATATATATATATGTGTGTGTTGTGTGTGTTGGTGTGTGTGTGTGTGTGTATGCATATATGTATATGCATAGCTTGTATTAATGAAATTCAGTAGCAGTAGAACATTTGGGTGACATGTAGAATAGATCTTTGTTTGTAAAGAATTTATCAGAGCAAATAAAATTCCCTGTTAATTTCTATCAAAACGTAGAGAAATTCCACTCGGAATATTCAACAACATGACAGGTGGCTCTACTTTATTTCGCTTTTGAGTAAGGTGAAAGTTGTGTTTGACAATGTATATATGTATGTATGCATGTATGTATCCATGAATATGTAATATTGTTAATGATATCCTCGCCTCTTTGTTTAGGCTTCGGTCACCGCTTTCCTTCCACGTCTTTTATCATCGGTTTTCTCAATGTTCATTTTATTATTGTTGAAAGCGCCTAAGTGGCTTGGTTGGTATGGTCTTTGCCTGCCACCTCTGTGGTCGCGAGTTCGATTCTCGGGTATTCCATTGAGGGGTCAGGGATTTGTATTTCTGGTGATAGAAGTTCACTCTCGTCATGGTTCGGAAGTCACGTAAAGCCGTTGGTCCCGTTGTTGAATAACCACTGGTGCCATGCGAAGTAAAAACACCATACAAACAAACAAACAATTATTGTTGAAAAATACTTCATAGCTACTTGGTTAGTAAATGAAAAATGAAACTCATAATTTTCTTTATCTAAAGTAAGCGTTTCTTCTCACGTACATAAACATACGCACGCGTGGTAAGCTTGTGTAAGTACTTTCATACTCGAGTAAATTTTCTAAAGCTCGTCCCCACCGATAGTAGTCTTAGTGATAATAGTATTACTCATTATTCTTTTCAGTAGTATATATCTTTTAACATCATTTTAGGGCTGCCTTGTGACTGTTCTGCATACTAATAATAATATTGACTGCTAGAGCGGATGAATCTCTCCCGGCACAGATGAAATTCAACACAAGTCGATGTATAGTGACGAATATTTGAAAGCGGTCCATTTTGTAGTTTTGCTTGACAGACAGTGTGGAATATTTTCTCTCTTGGTTTAGGTAACCATTGCTGTGGCGTAGATGTCAGAGTTGTCGAAGTGTGCTGGGTGAATATCTGGAGAATGCCAAGATAAGAGCATGAAGAATATCATACATAACTCCACATCGTACTACTACTACTACTACAAATAATAATAATAATAATAATAATAATAATTAATTCTGTTGTCGTTGTTCCTTCTATGCGTTAAAGTTATGCCTCACTAGTCTAGTAATTTTACAGTGCCATTTCATTAAAAAAAATGGAATTTAATGTTATAAATCAAGCAGGTTTTTTTTATGAATTCAATTGGATTAACTACCACTACTATTATTACTGCTACTACCACCACCACCACCACAAAAACTACTACTACTACTGATAACAATAATTATAAATATGTTGTAACTGGGGCACTTGTGTGTTTTAATCACTTATATATTTGTCATTTATCTTGTAATTTTACATTTCGTGTTTTATTATATATCTTTCATTCTTTTTTTTCAAAATTAAATTACATAAAATTTTCCTGTCATTGATGCCAGTTTTGATGCTTTTAATCGTACATTTTACATCTTTCAGTATAAAGATGTCTGAAGAGCATATTTAACGGGACCAATTTTTGGTTTTCATTTATATTATAAATAATGGCAGTTGCTCACATGGTAAATAGAAAGCATTTTTGGTGTAATATAGATGTTATTTGTATATCGTTTATTTTACAGTAATAGATGTAATAGCGCAGTGAATATTTTTACCTTACGTAATATAATTAATAATGATAATATGGTAATTCAGAATCTCATTTGAATTTGTGTTCCTATATTCAGTATTTCCTGTGATAATAACCAGTGGAGCTGTTTGATAATCTGATTGATGGATCATCAAGTTATTTTAGATTCTTCTTCCCTCAGTATCTCTTCAGTTACTTTGTTGACGCGTCTCGGTCCTCCACTCTGCCCAAGTTGAAAGGTGGCTACGCCAATCTGCAAGAGATTTCCTCTTGACGCCAGAGGAATGATCTTTCTTTTGTCTTGAAAGATTGCATCGTAGTTATAATCCATCTTTGTCATTGAGGAGTGGTGCTCTTTTAGTCCCTTTCAGTATATCTGTAGCTTTGTCCCACACACACATGTATATCATTATTTTTACTTACATATATACATAAACTCCATCAATTATCATCTTATTCGTTTTGGCTTAGGTTGGCCACAACGTTTCACGTGTTTATTAGTGAGACGAAGTTACGTTAATGAAAATATTGAGAGATACGGCATTTATTTTTATTTATCGTTTAGTTCATGCTCTCTTTAGCGTTGTAGTTTATGTGAGACTTTTTCCTTTATGGACAATTCAAATTACTACTTTAATGATAATTGGTTTATTTAAAAATAATATTTTGGGTGCTGTTTAAAAACCCACGTGTTTAGGCATGGAAGGTTTTGAATGACAGTAATTTCATGTGTTTTTGTTATGCAAATTATTTATTAGGTAGCACCCGTTGAGCTGGTGCGGGTTTTGAACTGCGAATATTATAATTTCATATTTAATCATTTTCGCTTCTGCTGGAATGCTTCCAGTTTTACTTTCTGTGTATTTTTTCTGAATGTCCTTGTTTCACTGGGGCGAATGGCTGCTAGGGACACGGTGATGGACAGGTCTGATCTGAGTCGAAATTATGCCTCTCTCTCTCTCCCTCTCTTCTCTCTTCTCTCTCCTTCTCTTCTCCTCTCTCTCTCTCTCTCTCTCTCTCTCTCTCTCTCTCTCTCTCTCTCTCTCTCTCTGAATTATCTCGGATATACAGTGTTTTGGGTACTAATTCCGAAATCGTGGCTTTCGGTAGACCAGAAAATGAGCAGAACGTGAGTGTTTTCTGAAGACTGATAGTTTGGTTATGTGTCATCGGTGTAGCAACGTTTCGATATGCAGAATGTGGTGACGTTGGTAAAAACCAAGAAAACCAAGATATTCAAGAGACATGAAGGTTTCCGCTTATAGCTGGGAATTTGTGATCAAAAACCGAAAACTGAACTCTCGAGTATTGTAGGAATTATATATATATATATATATATATATATATATATATATATATATATGTGTGTGTGTGTGTGTGTGTGTGTGTATGTATGTGTATGTATGTATATATATATATATATATATATATATATATATATATATATATATATATGCTTAAAAATTACAGTGGATGCACGTAACTTCATTAAATAAGCGAATACCACGGGAAAATTATAGTCAGAAATCCAAGCGCTTCGTCTGTACTAAGACATTGTCAAGACATTGCTCCTTGACATTGTCTTAGTAAATACGAAAGCGCTTGGATTTCTGACTATCATTTTCCTGTGATATTCGCTTATATATATATATATATATATATATATATACTATATATATATATATATATATATATATATATATATATATAATCACTGGTTAGTGATTTGTGTTTGAAAATAACGAAATGAAGAAAAATGCAAATAAAGAGTTCACGGGTTATGAACTATTTTACAACCTCCACCCCTCTCTCTCTCTCTCTCTCGGAAGGTAGATGCACGTTAAAAAAAAAAAATCTCGAGTAAATGAGCGTCTGAGTGCTTGTGCAAAAATAAGGACTCCAATTTTGGAAGATGTTTTAACACCAAAACCGAATACAGCAGGTAGTTAAGGCATTCGACCTTCTCCGTGTCCTATGAACAGATTATTCGCCAAATGCACAGCCGAAGTTCTATCAACAAGGGTCTGAACCAATTCCAGGAACTTACAACCAATCGGTATGAGGGAGGTATGATTTAAGAGTGCCTTTGTACAAAGCTTAAATTAATTCCCAGGCCTCTGATATGAAAAAATTTTCGCTGACCAAAGACTGTCAGACGGTAGGACTTTTATAGAAAACTTGGTAATATTAGAGAAGAGACTTGCCAGAGGAATTGCTCCTTCTGAGCTATCGAGCGAATGTCGTTTCAACCTTATAATGTGGACCAGCTCTGATCTATGGAGCAAAGGAACAGATTCCCAATGTCTTGTTTCTTTTCATTTGCATACCCAGCAGGGAATTGTGAAGCCCTCAACTAGGCATCGTTGGTTGTACTGCCACAAATTTTCCAAGTATCTGCTACGCATCAGAAAACCAGTTACCATCTCTCATCTGTCGACTCGCATCCTCCATGACCCACAGTGGGTTTGGAATCGTCCGTTCTGGGGTAGTGCTCACTTTAGTGCACCTGGAGGCTTACTTGAGGTTCGCCGTAGCGTCCCTTTGGTCCATAGCAGAAACCCCTTCATCCTGTTTACTGTACCACCATTCATATTATCTTTCTTTCATCTGACTTTCCACTCTTTCTTAAAAGTTGTTCCATGTGCAAATGCGGTGTCTTCCTCCTCTTATACCTTTTAAACTTTCTTTATTCAAAGTTTCTCTTTCAGCATTGAATTACTTCATAGATCCCAGCGCTTGGCCTTTGTTCTAAATTTTTAATTCCAATTCCGGTTCTAATTTTTTTTAATATTGGAGACTCAATTATGTAATATAAAAAAAACATACGAACATTCTGTAATTATGTACAGTTTTACTGACAGGACACATAAACTAACAAATGACCATACATAAACCGATGACAGTGGAAATAACAATGGATGGAGGGCCTGAGATCACCATTCCAAATATACTCGTATCCATTCCAAATATACTCGTATCAGAACTGATGTTCCAGCATAGATGACCCCTGTTGCTAAATGCTAGAAGAATTTATATTTCTACACTCATATACATGTATGTGTGTTTTGTGTGTGCATGTGCTTATATATAAATGTACATATTTACATATAATCCAAGACTTGTGAGATAAACCCCCCTCCCCCCCAGTAACCCTAACACAGCAAGCTAGCCGTCTTCCTCCTCCCACTGTATTCCCGGTGGTAAAACTTACGTCCTAAAAACTTAATCAATTTCCCCGGAGGTTTTGCCGCTTGATTAGTCATTAACCTGCAGTTCTCGAGGGAGACTCGGGGAGGAGGAGGAGGAGGAGGAGGGAGAGGAGGAGGCAGTAAGAGAAAAGGAGAGAGGAAGGGAAAAAGGCGGATTCCGAGAATGAAGAACGGCAGTAAAAAGCAAAGTTTCACAGAGGAGGGGAAAGAAAAATAATAGATGGAAATGAGAGTGGAGGAAGACATTTTGGCGAGAGAAAGAAAGTACCGCGCATTCTGTGATGTATTAATTGTTTGTTACGACAGGAAGCCGACTTTGTTTTATTCTACGTAATTTCGTCTTTGATTGTTGCGTTTTTACTGCAATTACATGGACTGTACGTTCTTCTTCGTGTTTTTTTCTATTTAAACTAAAAAAGGAAATTATGATTCATTCACCATATTTGAAATTCTTTACCCGTTTTAGTTTACGTCATTTCTCTGTGATTTTCTTGTTCAAAACTAAGATAATTACTAATCTTTTTTCATTATTTTGTTACTAGGCAGCATTTCTCGAAAGCAGTTCATATATTTTTTTAAGCACTTCAATATTTATATTTCGTATTGGCCAGAAAAAATGATCCCACTGAAACAAAAGATGTAGCAGCGTTCCTTTTAGTTAAAAGAGTAGTCGAAATTGTCATTTTGCCTTACAAAGACAGCTATATTAGTATTAGTAGTAGCAGCTGCCGTACGAGAGAGAGAGAGAGAGAGAGAGAGAGAGAGAGAGAGAGAGAGAGCGCAGTGGAAGACTAATCTGAGTATTGCTGAAAGAGAGAGAGAGAGAGAGAGAGAGAGAGAGAGAGAGAGAGAGAGAGAGAGAGAGAGAGAGAGAGCGAAGATTGAAGCTCGAGAGCAAGCAAAAGTTTAAATGGAGTTAAGTGTAGGAGAATGCTCCAGCTTTTAGAATTGGAAGATCTGGAGTATTTTAAAGAGACGGCCATTCCGGCATATACTGCAATATCACCGAGCTGAATCAGTTTAAGGAATTTTAAGACAGACGAATTTGACTCGAGAATAAGTGGCGTATTTCAAATGTGGCTGCTTAGTTAAACACGCTGTTTAGCGCTATTCAAATTTGGGATACTTAACTCTTATTAGCGACGAGTTAATGATAAACGTTGAATTCTTTTACTGAGTATAATGCGTTGAAATTGCCGTGGATTAATTACCAAGAACTAGTAGTTTTGTGCGGTTCGTTTTTCATCTGTTTATTTATTCATTTTATTTATTCGTTTATTGAGTTTATAGTTGTGCGTTTAAAGGTACCAGTTGATTCTTGGTCTGTCAGTTTAATACTTTGTCTCAAACGCCCTTCCCGAGAATCGTGAAATTTTGGCCGGGTGGCAAAATCTACAGT